>NC_041399.2:183242242-183562242 GCF_900747795.2 Erpetoichthys calabaricus
ATCTGAACCCTTCTACCAGCTGGGTGGTTTATCCATTTGCTCACCTCTCCAGCAACACTAAAAAAAAGTCTATTCACATTCCTTGACTCTGTTTCACACACACACACACACACACACACACACAATCACACTCTTCCTCACAACACTAAGTCTTCACCCAAACTCTTCATGATTCCAGGCTGATTGAGTGCTCCCAGTTGAGACGGCTTTAAAAACCCCAGTAAAGTTATATTTGACATGCCTTATGGTCACTTCTAGGGGTTCTTTGGCTGTAAGAACACCATGTTATTTAATTTTAATGAAACAGGTCTCTCAAGTAGTGGTTAGTCTGCCACTGTTGAAAAAGGAAAACACTTTCTCCCTCATCCCTGATGGATAGATACCATGTGCTATCATCCAATGAGGTTGAGAATTATGAGTGACCTCCTGGTAGTCCACTCCCTTCTCCTGACGTGCTGTCCTTATTGGAGATACTGAAGTCCTTTAAAAACACCCTCCTTGGTCTAACTCACCGCCCAAACAGAGGGTTATTTGTCCCCTTGTGTCCTGGGAATTTCTTCCAGAATTTTTGAAGGCGCCAAACTCTGTCCTGTTCTGGTGCTCTCAAATATAGTCTTCATCATCCACTCCTGGCATACAGAGGTTCAATACTATTGTATGCATGGACATTACTCTCTTTGTTTCTATTGTGCTCATGACCGGCCTTCACCTTGTCTTATAAACATTATCTCTTTAGACTTTAGCAGGACCTTTAATAACCCTCCACAGGCAAAATGGCATCAAATGAAAATCAAGCTAATCTTACTTAGAAAAAATCAGGGACACATCCTAAAATTAATATTTTAGGCCATTTCCATGAATCCTAAAAATTTTTATCCCGCCACGTTCTGGTATTATACCAGTAGTAGAAGGCAATATTTTGAAGGTTTGAGAATCCATATTGCTAACCGAAGGTTGTAAACCTGATGGGCGCAGGGCTCACCGGATGTATGGAAACCCCAAAGGTCCATGCTGTGACAACGCGCACGCCTACAACACGCTTGCGAAAGGAGTCACGGCTCAAACCAATGGTCCATGCTGTGACAACGCGCGCGCCTACAACTCGCTTGCGAAAGGAGTCGCGGCTCAAACCAAAGAAAACACAGAAACGAGACTACGACCTGTGAACTACACCTGAGGTAAAGTGTGCACGCCAGGTTGTACGGCCGCCCGGATGCAACCGCCCACACCACCGCATATACCCTCCATGATATGTCTTCACGCAGCGGCTTCCCGCCGAGGTGCATATTGCGCTGTGGCGCTCGCCCCACAGTCAGACGCAGCGGCCTCCCAGAGTCAGTAGGTGGCCCCCAAACAACACAACCTGTTCAAGCGGTCAGTGTCAGCGAAGGCAACAGACTCACGTCTCCACAAAACGAAACCGCTTTAGTACAGATATGCCTATTGGATTATATGACATTTCCCCAGACGCACCCGCCCTCTATGATATGTCATCCATCCACATATTGGACGGAACAGAAACTGATTTACATTCTAGGATTTCCGATTTGCTAGCGAATCGCGGGGTTTACTTGTAGATGAATAACCTGCTATAGCATCTTGATACATAATTCGCATGCCTCCTCACTCACTCACTCACGTCCGTCCGAAGCCGAATGCGCAGTCACCTTCTGTGCAGCTGGCCGAAAAACCTTACGAGATCGACATCCAACCCCAACATCGCAGCAGGCGGTGGATTTACGGCCGCAAAAATTCAAAGAGAAAGGCGACTTCGATTAAAGCTCTAGAGGCCTGAAAGGCGACTTTGACTACAGCTCGAGGCCTAATTACGCATTCTGATTCAATTATGCATTCATTCAATACACCTATATCAGGTTTGTGGTGCTTATACTTATTACTATTCCATATTGTACTGGAACATTCATCATTCAATATTATACTATAGGCCTGGAAAATTCATCAACTAACAGTACAAGCCTGTACAGTAATGAGTAAAGCAGACTACAATCATTAAAAAACTATTTCTTTGTTACTTATCATTTGTTCTTCATACACTGCTGACACAAACTCGTGCCCGTTTCATCTTACGTTGTTGAAACGGGCTCTTTGTCTAGTATATAATATTAAACAAATTCAAATAAATTTTGTGATTCCTCTTGCATCTGTTTTATAGCAGGTAGGTTAACTTCAGACTGCTAATAGCAAGATAAAAAAAATTAAATGAAGGCAGTAAAATATACTGCACACCAGCTATTTTACACTACACGATATTTTAAGATGTGTTGAAATGAAGTATTTTAATAAAGAGCAATTCTGCTGGATGATGTATTTTTTAATTGCATGTTTGTTTATTTATTAATGCTATACTGTGGTAAGCAATTGGAAAAGCATTGTTCCTGCAGTTAAGCAGAAAGTTAAGAACAGCAGGAAACTCAATGATAATAGCATAATGGTACCATTGTGAATAAAATAACACAGTAAAAAGGATGTCATAAAATATATTTAAAAAGCAAATGCAACACATATAATAATGGCAGATTTTTGAAAAAAAAAAGATTTGCATTCCTTATCATTAATAAATTAATGTTATTTTACAAAGAACATGGGAGTTCTTAATAAACAAAGGAATTATCATCACAATGGCTTTGTGATCTTGTGAAGACATGACTTACAAAGTATGAGATCAATGCTGATTTTTCAAGGTCTGTAACGGATTGTTATTTTTAACTCAAATCCACCATGGTGTGTCATTTGAGGAATCCCAATTTAGCACAGAGAAAAGAACAGTTGCAAATTTATATGGACTACATTGCAATGGCAAAAAATTAGAATGGGAATTTGAACTCAGTCAAATCCTTGTCTGACAGAGGAGAATAAATGGCTAAAGTAAGAGTGTACAAATACTGTACACAACTATTTTGCCAATCTTGGCTTCAGGGAAGAGGCCAGACAAATTGTCACTTGCCCTGCAACCGCCGACTGAATTAGACTTTAGTGCAGGTGGCAATTGAGTTTCTTTCTGGGGTGAGCTCCAAGTAAATATTGATTTCTTTTTTATTGGCGCAACTGAAGCTAAATTAATTGATATTATTTTTAAATTAAACAGAGGGTAGCTTTGCTGATTAGATTCTGGCCTAGATTGCCTTCTCTATAGAGTTTACATGATTGCCCATTATTTATGGTTTCTTCCTGCTAATGACATAGATCAGTCCCAGACCAGAGCTAGAAGATGTGTGACTTTATACTGGCATGTTACCCTGAATGTACTGTGCCTTAAAACTAAACTTATCAAGATTTACTTTCACTACTACATTAGTGAGTGGGTCCAAAAATGGATGGATTTTAATGTTATAATAATCTTTCATTTGAAATACACTGTCTTTATAGTTCATAGCACATTCATCTGTTATGCAAACTCATTACTCCCATTCAAGATCACAAGACTCCCGGCACCAAAATTGGGAAAATATTATGCAATAATATGGGGGATGTATGAATTTTTTGCCCTCAAGGGAAAACTAAATAATAATAATAAATGTCAATACTTAATTGTAATTGACATAAGAATAAGTCAGACTTTTTTAATGCTATGATAATTTTCCTCATAGAATCAGGAAGAGGTTGTATCCTCAAAACACGCTGACTTTCAAAATACCTGACAAGAAAGAAAGCAAAGACTGCTCTCTCTGTTTGACTGTTTCACAGTATATGCTGGTGGTTGTTCTTCACCTTCTCACTGTATAGTGGGACCTGCCCCTACCTTTAATCACGTACCACCCTGGAGTCAATATTTTTAATATGTGATTTCTGTTTATGCATACTTTTCATACCAGATGTTTTCACTTATTTTAATACTGCTAACTTTTTATTTTGCAGTTTTTGTAACTAAGCTATACATTTACTGGCATTTATTTTTTGTTTAAAAGTATTCTTTTCTCATAACTCTGCATATATATATGTGATTCTGTTAATTTTATTTTATTTTTTCCACATATTGTCATCTGTTGGCTCCTAAGTTCTTTGTCATTATACATTTTGCATGTGTAATATTTTTCTGCTTTTTCTTAACTTTTTTCTAAAATATTATGAATACATTTTGGTTGTATTTTGCATTTACTTGCTATTTTTGAGTTACTGTATATCAATCTTTGTATTATCCTTCTATTTTTGTTGTTCTTTTAATATTGTTTAAATACATTGCCTTTTTTTACATATAATCATTAAAGTGTATCTAGACAATTTTAATACAATACTTGTATATTTTTCTTTCAATAAATACCTTGCCTGGTCTTCTAAAACTGCTACTTCTGGTGAGGGTGAGGGTCATGGTGGCAGCAGGCCATGCTTGCCTTTACCTTGATACAGATTTCTTCTCTTCTTGTGCAATTCCCAAACATTCCCAATTCAGCCGAGAGAAATAATCCCTCCAGCCTGTCCTGGGTCTGCCATGCGTGGTCTCCCCAAAGAGGAACGTGCCCAGAAGATCTCCAGAGGAGCCACCCAGAGGGCAACCTTACAACATACCCAAACCATCTCAACTGGCTCCTCTCAATCTGGAGTAGCAACGACTCTGCTCTGAGGTTCTCACCTTATCACATAATTCAAAGAAAATTAATTTCTGCCTCTCGTACTTGCAATCTTATTCCTTTTGTCATTACCCACTGCTTATGGTCATAGTGGAGGATAGAGATGGTAAACTGAGAATTTTGTCTTTAGACTCAGCTCCCTTTTCACCACCATGGGCTGGTATAGTGCTTATGGTATGCTTCTTGACCTCTTGTTCCTGTCTTTCATGATTCATGAACAAAATACCTAAATACCTGAATTCTTCTAGTAAGAAGAGTTGCCTTCTTGCCCCCCTGGAGAAACCAATCCACTGTTTTTCAATAACTAAATATATTTTTATCATATTTTTATCTCCTAATCTTAGAGTATATCCTATTGGTTATTTCCAATCTGGCAATATTTACCCACTCTTATAGACCTTACTTATCCCCTGATTATCTAGTTTTCCTTGAATTACACTGTATCACTAGATAGATAGATAGATAGATAGATAGATAGATAGATAGATAGATAGATAGATAGATAGATAGATAGATAGATAGATAGATAGATAGATAGATTTACATATTGTGGCCTGCAGGGGGCACACTAGGGGCCCAAACCAGACACAAACAGACACCAGGCACAAGTTTCAGCACAACACGTTTATTTACAGTGGGAATGTTTCCCAAACCGCTTCCACTAGCAGCACAGTACACAAAGCACAATTAACAAGGCACACAGCACTTTCTTTCTTTTCCTTCTTCCTCTTTCTCTTCCTCTGTGTTTCAACCTCCAGTCTTCCCAGCAAGCCTACTCTCTCATCCTTCTGACTCCCGGTAAAAAGGCGGGCGGCTCCCTTTCTGCTGCACCTGGGAGTGCTCCATGGGGCTCATTAGTGAGGTCTGGAATCACTCCCAGGTGTGTGGGGGGCGGTGCCTTCTAACTCCCCCTTTACTCTCTTCCTATTCCGCACATTAATAAGAAAATCAAAAGTTAATAATTCATTATAACACAAAGACTCCTACTACTCCCCCTTTACACTACTCCTACTCCACACATTAATAAGCATGTAGTACTGATGCCCACCAATGCTTTCTCTTTCTCATGCCCACCACAGTGAAATAAGAAATTCATTTTCAGCTCCCCTTCATCAACTGAGCACAGCACCCCTTTCACCCCCCACACATTTTCAAACACCCCCATTCTATTCATCTGTTTATAAAAAGCAAATTCTATTCTTATTCTTGAATACACATTCGACTTAAAAATCAAACAAATATCCATAGGTTCTGATCCACATTGCTTATTATTACGACTTTTTAAAATAGATAGTTGAACAGTTGCATCCTGCATCAAGCTTTCTTGTTATATTTAATAACAATAATGAACAGGACTTCATTAAAAGTTCCAATCAAATTGGTACACAAAGCTTCAAAGAATATGAAGAATACCCCCAGTTGATTACAATACAAAAACAAATGAAAAATCGTTTCTTTTTGTCCACAGGAAATGCAAGAATCATTTTCAGCTTCTTTAATAATTTTTAAAAAAGAGTTAGTGACAATAATCCCATACCCAATTCTCCACTGCAAGTCTGCAGTTCTTTTGTTGCTTGGTGGCTTGTAGAGCTCCCTCCATGCAGGCCCCCTGTGCCCTTCCACTCCCAGCTTCTCCCTCCATGGAGTGTGCAGCACAGACACCAATACAGGGAAGTGAATCTCCTTGACGCAGTACTCATAAAGCTCTTTCTTGGACAGAGAATCAAAGCCCACCACTGTTCCTTTGGTGAACTGAACAAATGAATGGCCTGGCAGTAATGAGAGGTCCACAGTGGGGCAAACATCCAACTTATTACCAGTGGAGCAGATGGAGTCATTTAGCAAGTGATAGTCTTTAGCTACAGAGGAGAGAAAGTGCTGAATCGTCCTGACTGACTTTACTTCAAGAAGAGAAGCCAAGACTTCAGTATCAATGAATTACTTGGTAGTGGCATCATAAATGTGTGCCATTTCAGTACCTGATGCTTAATAAGAACTGAAACAAAACTGTCACTGTGCAAGAGGGGGCATGAAAAGACAGAATTAAAAAGTAAAGGCTCATTTTGTAGCCAACCAATTGTATTAAAATTCCTCTTAAACACCAAGTGCCAAGACAGACAGACAGACAGACAGACAGACAGACAGACAGACAGACAGACAGACAGATAGATAGATAGATAGATAGATAGATAGATAGATAGATAGATAGATAGATAGATAGATAGATAGATAGATAGATAGATAGATAGATAGATAGATACTTTATTAATCCCAAGGGGAAATTCACAAATCCCAAGGGGAAATTCACTATTGACAGGTTTAATGATTTTTATTATCTTTGTTAGGCAGTTATTTGTTCTAGAATTATTTGCCTCCAACAATTCCCTTAGGTAGGTCAGATATAAAAGGTTAAGGTGATACAAAAAAGAAAAAAAATCAGAAGAAAGGCAGTTGAGTTCAAGATGTCCCTCAGTATTAGCTCTTGTCCTCCTGAAACCACAAATGCTGTCAGCAACCTGGTCACACAACAGACAAGCCATCAGACAAACTAATTAATGACTTTCTAGCTATTTGACCAACACTGTGAAGCCAGCAGCTCAATATTGATTACATACCACTTTGAGAGAGAGAAATCATTCTAAACCATAGCTGAAGACCACAACCAAAGCAGGAAACCTATGTAGAACCAACATTGAAAGTAAATTTAAAATGGCCAGGTTCATCCTTATCAGCCAATAAAGGAAGAAGAGCAATTCGGTAGAACATAGACAATGCATAGAAACACCTAGCAGAGACAAGCAATTAACAGGGAATATTGCCCATCTTATCTTATTGTGTGTGTACACTGGTGACGTTAATGAGAAAACTTGCTATAGAGAGGCCAGCATTCATATCAAGCTTCTAGGTAAACACAATTATGGCTCTACCTCATACATTCCAGCAACGATGGAAAACATGTATCTTTATTGTATGATTGTTGCAAAATAAACCAAAACTGTAATAACTAATTTCCAACCAGCATATCATCTACAACTTGCAATTTATATGTGTTATCGTAGCAAAGACCTGCACATCCCATAGCAGGTGCTATGACTGCTAAAAATAAACACTACATGACATCTTCTATGCCTGATTTAAATGCTTCTTTACACTACTTAGTGTTCATATTGGTGCAGTAGCTAGTTCATAGAGGTATGCATTTCCAGTTGAGTGTTTTTCAGTTCATTTATTCAGAAAGCTTGATCATACAGGGTACAATGGCAAAATCTGCTTGCACATAATAAATAAATGTAATGTATTAAATATTATAAGTTTTCAAAAAATGACATAAAATGCTAGCACAGTTACTCAAAATTACAGATGCCATGTGACACAGTGACATCCCTACATTGCACAGCTTATACTGCATAACCATATTCGATTTTGGTTATGCCATCAGAAGATGAATTGATATTATTTGTTCAAAATGAATGTGTTTTGAGACATTTTATAACTGTTCTGAATAGAAACAGCTTATGTATTGTAAAGTCAAGCCTGATTGGGGCCAGGAGTGCAGTCTAAATCAGGTTATCCAGGCCAGAAATGGGGCCATTAAACACTCCAGTGGGAACTTCACTGATGAGGACAAATCCAGTGGCCATGCTAGTCCATGAATGTCACATCCTTTACTAATGGAAGAAGCTTCAAAAGTAGATATCCAGGGGGACATTGAAATACTAAATGATAATATGTAATACAATAGGGGGTGGCTGGGAGGTGCATTAGTGATTGTAGACTCCTCTTTTACATATTATATCGGATAAGGTCCTGTGGGGACACCTGGTCATTTGAGAAAGGATTGGGGTTTCAGGACTGCACGGGTGCTTAGGACCACCATGTAGAATGCTAGGAAGATGGCCACAGGAGTTCAAAAGGTTTTTCTGGCCTGTGGAATTGTCCAGTGATCTTTCTGAAAGAATGGTTTTATTCAGGTTTTAGTCAGGACAGCAACTGAAGCGAACCACTAGTGGAAGAGATACCAGAGGTGCTGAAAAAAAAGTTACGAGATGTTTATAGTAGTATTTTGTCCGGTGTTTTTTGGTACTATTGTGAGTTAAGTGTATTAAACTCCCCATGGACTAGTCAGGGGCAAATAACTTGAGTAGGAACACCTACTCAGACTTAGGTTGCATATCTTCACATTTAATTTATTGTATTGTCAACTACTTATTTTGAACCTCCTTTGAGTATTTTAATTTTGTTTAAGAAAACCATTTTTCCTTTACATTTTTAGCTTATCTGATCTTGTTTTGTGTTTGAGGTTACACATTAGACACAAAGTACCATGATTCCAGTCCTTAAAAAAGAGCATACATCCATATCCCAACAAGCACTCTGTTCCAAATGCACCCGAAGGCATAAAGTAATGATTTATACTGTTACCTTGTAGAATAATTTATTTTTTAAGCAATGTTCTATCACAACATTTTCTCATGAAGCTGACACTACTTAAATTAGTGGCACACAGCCCTATGTATGCTATCTTAATTGACGGCAAATGAAATTTGAGCATTTTCTCCAGTACATTAGAAAAAGACATTAGCCCACACATTAGGCTTTTTGGCTTTGATTTTTGGGCTGTGATTTCAGTTTTGATGCTCAGTTTTTTCTCTTCTCTGTATTGGACTTCAGGCTATTTTTTTTCAAATTTTTCAAACAGCCTTTTTACATTTTTTTCTTCTGATATCCATAGCACTCACAAACCTAACATGCACTTTTTGGATGTTAAGAGAAATTTAAATACCTGTTAAAAGTGCACATGAATACTGAGACGGCATTAAAGTTGACCATGCTACCCTATGAACTGTAGATACAGGAGGAGGAGGTTAGGAGCAGGCACTGATACAGCACATTGCTGCAATCACCACATGACAAACCAATTTAGGATCCCAGATTAGGACCCGTGTGTAGCCATGCAACTGGTGACACCTCAGCACCACACTAGTTCAGATGGAATGAAACCAATAGTTTATGGTGGCTGTAGTGCCAATTCTGCCACCAACCCCCAGGTTTTTCCCTACAGGTTGGAGGGCCTACATGCAGGGCTGGATATAGATTAACGTAATACCCAGGACGGAGCAATTGCAGGTTAAGGACCTTGCTCAATGGCCCAACGAAGTAGAGTCACTTTTGGCGTTTACGGGATTCAAACCAGCAACCTTCTGATTGCCAGTGCAAATCCCTACCCTCAGAGCTGCCACCACTCCCCCCTGTAGATACAGTACATTATTAAATACTGTATATGTATGTATTTATTTATTTATGCATAGTATGTATATATATATATATATATATATATATATATATATACAGTAATCCCTCCTCCATCGCGGGGGTTGCGTTCCAGAGCCACCCGCGAAATAAGAAAATCCGCGAAGTAGAAACCATATGTTTATATGGTTATTTTTATATTGTCATGCTTGGGTCACAGATTTGCACAGAAACACAGGAGGTTGTAGAGAGACAGGAACGTTATTCAAACACTGCAAACAAACATTTGTCTCTTTTTCAAAAGTTTAAACTGTGCTCCATGACAAGACAGAGATGACAGTTCCGTCTCACAATTAAAAGAATGCAAACATATCTTCCTCTTCAAAGGAGTGCGCGTCAGGAGCACAGACTGTCAGAAAGAGAGAGGAAAGCAAACAAATCAATAGGGCTGTTTGGCTTTTAAGTATGCAAAGCACCGCAGCACAAAGCTGTTGAAGGCAGCAGCTCAAACCCCCTCCGTCAGGAGCAGAAAGAGAGAGAGAGAGACAGAGAAAATCAAAAATCAATACGTGCCCTTCGAGCTTTTAAGTATGCGAAGCACCGTGCAGCATGTCGCTTCACGAAGCAGTTGCACAGAAGGTAGCAACGTGAAGATAATCTTTCAGCATTTTTAGACGAGCGTCCGTATCGTCTAGGTGTGCTAACAGCCCCCCTACTCAATCCCCCTACGTCAGGATCAGAGAAAGTCAGCACAAGAGAGAGAGAGAAAAGTAAGTTGGTAGCTTCTCAGCCATCTGCCAATAGCATCCCTTGTATGAAATCAACTGGGCAAACCAACTGAGGAAGCATGTACCAGAAATTAAAAGACCCATTGTCCGCAGAAATCCGCGAACCAGCAAAACATCCGCGATATATATTTAAATATGTTTACATATAAAATCCGCGATAGAGTGAAGCCGGGAAAGGCGAAGCGCGATATAGCGAGGGATTACTGTATACCAATCATCCCACCAATAAAACCACCTGCCTAATACTGTGTAGGTCCCCATAGTGTTTTCAAAACACCACTGACTCATTGACCCATAACTCCACAAGACCTCTAAAGGTGTCTTGTAGTAACTGATACCAAAATGTTAGCAGCCATCTCTCAGGTAAACAGTGTACATGAACCTGGCCATCCATAAGATCTAAAAGAATATGTGATTCATACGACCAGGCCACCTTTTTCCATTGGGCCATTGTTCAGTTCTGACACTCATATGCCCATTGTAGGTGCTTTTGGTGGTGCACAGGGGTCAGTCTGTGACTACATAGCCCATACGCAGCAAGATGTGGTTGTGACGATGTGGGTTTGCTACATGCTCCCGTCTGCTGTCCGGGAGCCCTTAAACCCAACACCGTCAGTAATGCTACCGATGAGCTAAGCAGTGAGGCAACAACATAGCAAGGGGATGGTGCAAAAGTGCAAAACTGCTTTTATTAAACAAAACAAAAACAATGTCCAAATCAAAGTATTCAAAATTAATAAAGTGCAGTGCCTTCTAAAAAGAGTCATTAAATAAATAATCCATAAAACAAACGTGGAGGTTTAAAAATCAATAAATAGAACAAAAATAATAATCCTTTAAAGGACAATGAGGTTAAAATGTTGGAAGCAATCTCTTTAAAACACAGTGCCTGGTGTGTTCGTCTGACTAGTGACTCCCCTGCTTCTCCCTATTCAGGCTTTGAAACAGGGGGAGCCACTCTACCTGCAGCTAACCTTCTCTCACTCACACAGGTCTGGAGGCCTCCAGATCCCTGGCTTTGGTCGTGCACTCAACCCAGACCGGGACTTGGCTTCTCTCCAACGGCCAGGACTCTCACGCTGGAGATTATCTTCCTAAGTCTCTCGACTCCCACTGTCTTCCACGGCGAGTCACCCACCTCGCTAGTCACTCCCGCTCCTCTCAAAATGCTCAGCGGGAGCGACCACAATCAACTGCCCTAGGTATTGGAGAAACACCTCGCTAGGGCCCACAGTCCAACTGCACTCGAGCCTGCTCTCGCTCGTTCTCCTTCAGTCGTTCTCCTTTGCTCTCTCTCTCTCACACCGGCTTGCTCCTCACTTCCTTCCAACAACCTCCATCTTTTCCTTTCTTTTCTTTCTCTCCTTTCTTTCTTTTCTTTCCATTCATTTTCTTCTCCTCTAGTCGACTCACACTTCTATTTTATTTAGAGGGCATGGCAGCTGTAGCAAATTAGCAGCCCCAGGAACAATCACGGATGCGGGCGGTCTCTCACCTGTGTGCTTAGGTGAGAAATGCCCACACCGCGAATCGCCCTGGGAACTACTTCAGCCACACAGCCACCACTCCCCCTCGCTCAGCCGCGAGCGCGGTGATTATTTATTTTAAACTGGCCTTTGATGAGAGCTGTGGACCCACTATACCACAGTGGTATACTGTGTGATATGATATCTTTCTCCTGTGGCCAGCATTAACTTTTTCAGCAATTTGTGTTACATTAGCACTTCTGTGGGATCAGACTACATAGGCTAGCTTTTGCTCCCTCCGCACATCAGTGAGTCTTGGGTATCCACTATCCTGCCACTGGTTCACCGGTTCTCCTTCCTTGGTCCACATTTGGTAGATACTAACCACTGCATAGCAGGAACACCTCACAAGGCCAACTGATTTGAATTTGCTCTGACCCGATCATCTAGCCATCACAATTTGACCCTTGTCAGAGTTGCTCAGATCCTTATGCTTGTCTATTTTTCCTACTTTCATCACCTTCAAGAACTGACTGTTCACTTGCCATTTAAACAAGATAAACAGTGTTATTCATGTCACCTCACAGTGGTTTTAATGTTGTGGCTGATCAGTGTATGTGTATATGCCATATGTGTATCTTTCACTCTCTCTCTTTCTATATATATATACTGTATATATATTGTATATATGAATAGACACTTTATGCGGTCCTACACCAAAAACATGATTAAACATTCATTAAAAAGCCTGAAATAATTAAAGATTTTAATTATTAGCATTTGAATGGTTCTTGATTATAGGGAGAAATATCAAGCTATTCTTTTTTCGGAAGGACGTGTTTCAGTAAAGCTGAATTCTCTTTTAGTAAATGTATGTCTGTGACAGGTGAAATTGATCTTGTACACACATTGAAGGTCATAGAAAATATCCTCCCATATAAACATCCTGAGGTGCCAACTTACATTTACCGTGGCATTAAATATCTGTAGAGAAAAGCTCAGGCTAAACTGAAAAAAAGGTATAACTGAAGATATGGTAAAGGAGCTGGTATCATCTCTAACTGGAACACTTCCACATTACTAATGTGACATAACCATTATTGCAATGTTACAAAATACTGCAGCGGATGGCCAGGGGCCTTGCCTGGCTGACACGCAAATATTGTGGAAGGACTGGGGGGAGAGAGCCTGGTTAGGGCATTATCTCCCCTGGGGAGTTAGAAGGCACCCCAGGTTGCTGTGGCACCATGGATTCCTGCAGGACATGCTTGGAGTTGGAGTTTACTGCAGCCCTGTTGGGTTCTGTGGATGCCACTAGGGGAGCTGCGGAAGCTGCAGAGCCCTACTTTGGACTTTCAGCACACCTGGGAGTGATTCCAGACCTTGCTAATGAGCCCCATGGAGCACTCCCAGGTGAAGCAGAAAGGGAGCCGCCCGCCTATCTACCGGGAGCCAGAGTCAGGAGGAAGAGAGAGTAGGCTTGCTGGGAAGACTGGAGGTGGAAACATAGAGTAAGAGAAAAAGGAAGAAGGAAAAGAAAGAAAGTGCTGTGTGCATTGTTAATTGTGCTTAGTGTACTGTGCTGCTAGTGGAAGCGGTTTGGGAAACATTCACACTGTAAATAAACATGTATTGTGCTGAAACTGGTGCCTGGTGTCTGTCTGTGTCGGGTTTAGGCCGCTATTGCGCCCCCTTGCAGACCACAATATGTAAACTAACTGTGAAGCAGTAAGGGCAATATTTTTTTTTTATTTTAAAGGGCAGTGTCTTAACAAACACAAAGTCATTAGGAAAAGGCTGGGAATAATGGAGGACTATACACAGGCCTAAATGAAAAGGCACCTGTGTAGTCTACTGTACTAAGTGGTTTAGATGATTCATTGTTAGTGACACAGGTATAACAAATTCTAATAACACTCATATACATTAAGAGCAAATGTGTGTTTATGGAAACAGAAAATGCAATCATTTATGTCTGATTATTATTTGGATTGAGAAACATAATGACATATTACCTTTATAGGATAACCTTAACTCAGCATCGACACTGACCCTGTTTGACAACGTAGCACATTTAGGAAAAGCATATTTCTAAAATAATAATGAAGCTGTGGAATTTGTTTGTATAGCAGGCAGTTTAGTGTAGTGACTAAAACAGCAGACATTAAACCACAAGGTCTCATGTTTGATTAATGAATGTGAGCAAGCTTTGTGTTCCAATAAGAGCATGAATGAAGAACAATACTACGAACAACCTGGTAAACAGCTTTATGTGGGATGGGATTTGTGCTTTCACTGAATGCCTTTTTAGTATGGCCTATCTATATATAGTATTAACAATCTGATTTTTTGAATGCAGTGCAGTATTAAATACCTTACTGACAATTAACTTAGTCATTGTAATACAATCCTTAAAATCAATAAAATTTGTTTTAAATTGATGATAAATCACACAAGTGTTGTTATCACTCATTAAGCAACTGATTATTAAGTGACCTGCTCAGCCCCATGGGACTGACAATACAGGTAACATCAGTTCAGTGAAATGAAGGTGCAAGAAGGCATTCATATGGAATGATAAGTTAAGAAACCAAGAAACAGCTTTTAAATCACTGCAACATTAAAATCTACCATCATCTCCTTTATGTCATCAACAGTGGCACGTTTCATCATCTGTCTACTATAGAGTTTGTCTGTTGCTCCACAAAGGTGTTTTACCACTTTGCTGCGTGCCTCCACGTTTAATTGTAAGGGCAGCACCAACTGAGCCGAGGTCGTTACAGTAGTAGGTGTCTCTTAAATTATTTTGGAGAGGTCTGTGATCAATATGAGGGTGTCTCATCACTCGCAGGTATAGCTCTCATTCCCAGGATGTTACTGATGTGCTTGAAACCTGCAGACTCCTGACAGCAGGATCAAAGAAATAGAATTAAAAAAACAGACTTTTTAAACACACTTTACTTTTTCTGGAATTTTTTATAAAAAAAAAATGTGCACATATTTCTGGCACTAATTATTTCAAGCTTTCTTGTTTTATTTTTATGGAGAATGAAGCTACTTATTTGGCTGGCAACTTACAACATTTATGATACAATTGGCTGCATTTCTTTTGGCTTTCCAGTTGGAGCACAGGCAGGTCAAGTGACTTGTTTATGGTCACACGGTGTCAACAGTGGGATTTGAACACAAAACATCTGTTATATAGTGCCTCTATCTATCTATCTATCTATCTATCTATCTATCTATCTATCTAAATCACAGGTGTCGAACTCTGGTCCTGGAGGGCCGCAGTGGCTGCAGGTTTTCATTCTATCCTTCTTCTTCATTTATGACATGTTTTTGCTGCTAATTAACTTCTTTTGCCTTAGTTTTAATTAACTTGACTCAGACCCCTTAGTTGTCTCTTTTTCCTTAATTAGCAGCCAAACAATAATGAGACATAAAACAAGCCGCCACATGACCAGCTCACCTGTGCTCAGCACATAATATCTGAAAATAACGAAAGGTGAAGCTCTCAGTAAGGTTGATCTCTCAGGTCACCAAAACATTTTGATGATGTTCTTAGAAAAAACAGAAAATCAACAGTTTTAGAAATGTCTGCCGTGGCAGAATGAGAGCAGCAACAAGCTGTGGAATTAAATAACGAGTTTAATTAGCAGCAAGAATCAGCTTTTCATTAAGAGATTGCTTGGAGTGAAAGTTTCAAATCCCAATTTAGCTGGTCATCTGTTGGCTTGTTTCACATCTCATTTCTGTTTGGCTCTCATTTAATGAAGAAAGGAATAAATTCAGAGGACTGACTCCTTAAAAACAGGGCTATTAAAATGGGGGGGGGGGGGGGAATGAGTTAATTAGCAATGAAAACTGGTCAGTGATTAGGAAAAGGGTTAGAATGAAAACCTGTAGCCACTGCGGTCCTCCAGGCCTGGAGTTCGACACCCCTGATCTAAATGGTGATCTCAATCTCAAGGTCATGGTGTGCTTTGCACAAACGTGACAAGGAAGACCCCACCACACGTAGATGAACCACACTTGCTTTTTGTGCTCTGTATGTGGCGATTGATTGCAGTTGGTTCCACTTGTCTCAGATCATCAGGGAACACATATTGGAATGTTAAAAAAAAAGATTTCCTCATTTCAGTGGTGTTAGGAACCCAGCCACAGAGGATGCACAAACCAGTGTGTTTCTTCATGCTGGTCCCCAGCATGGATAAATGGGGAGAGTTACATCAGGAAGGACATCTGGTGTAAAATTTTGCCAAATCAATATGCGGATAACAATTTTGGATGATCTGCTGTGGCATCCCCTAACAGGAGCAGCCAAAAGAAGAAGAAGAAGAAGTGGTGTTAGGAGCAAAAGCGTACTTTGGGAATGACATCTCTTGCTAAAAGTCACTTAAACAACCTTAACACTTCACTTCACCTCCTGCCTTATGCCAGCTGCATTCATCACAGGCTCCAGTTGTCCTCAAACTTAAACAGGATTAGTGATTTCTAAGAGAGACACATGCAAAACAAAATATGCAATGAAAATGCTGTGTAATTTTGCCAGTTGTTTTAATGCATTAATATTTTTTGTACGAAAAGAAGAGCAAGTATTAAAATATAACTGAACTGTTGTGCATAATTTTATTTGAAAAAGCTGAGAGCACATTATTCTGAAACTCTTGTTAAATTCTAAATCCTCTGATAAAATAAGAGTTCTTAATGAATTTTTCATAACTATGCTAATTGCTTTAAAATATCCCCAGTGTCACTGTGCATTACTGAATTTCACTAAAATGCTGACCTGTCACAATAGGAGTCAGTCTTCTGCCAGGCCAAAACATGCATAAATGACACATACCATAAATCATACAGAGTGCCGCTATTAAACTGTAGAATATTCTTAAAATAGTGCAAAGTTTCAAATTGCCTACAACTACAAATAGATGAATAATAATAAAAACAGTTTGACAATTAATGTCATCCCTCAAGTTCAAAAACTGTTCATTGCCACATCACTTTCCCTTTTTGATTCTCATGCTAAAGCTTATTCCATTAATAAAAATTGAAGTGACGTCAAACTTGTAAAACTCAACATATTTAACAATCAATGTTAGATATTCATTTAAGATACCAGCACATCCCAATTTCTAGCAGTGATCTGTTTCCAGTACAATGCTTCTGCCACCACTTGAGATAAGGAGACCCCAACTATTTACTGAATAAAATATTCTCTGAATAAAAAAGCTATAATAATAAGTGTACAGATCTGGCAATTTAATTTTGTAAGTACCTAATGAGAAAGTCACTTGGGATCAGAACAAAAACATTATACAAGTGCCATGAAAAACATTATGACCCTCATTTTCCTCGATGGCATCGTTTAATTAACAAAGAGTTATTATTAATAATTGCAAATATGTGCCTTTCAGCAAATGAGCTCACTTGCTTGTGCAAAGTAGCAGTTATAACCCAAAATAAATAATAATTACAGACATCATACAGAATCCTGCTTTAACATTTTAAACAAGTACAACAAACAGCAATTACGGTCAACATGGATGTTTGCTTTTGAGTAGTAAAAACAACTGGAATTACTCTGCTTTTTTGCTGAAATGAAAACTAGACCACTCCCAGAATGTCTTGTCCAGAGATCAGCTCCACATTAATCAAATATTCTCCTAAGACTTACGCTTTACTAGCTAACATGCTGTATATCATCTGAAGTCTTTTTAGTCCCCACTGATTTTCCATCACAGCAACAGACAGATATAAACATTTCCAATCTTTTCCAAGACCGTGTGGCAACTTACACATAATTAAGGCTATATCTCTAATGTAAATCAATTTATTTCTTCTTCCTTTTGAGTCCCACGGCATACTCAATTCCCTAGCTTTAATTAATTTGCAGAACTTACCCTCCAAAACTTTTTCACAATGTTCATATTTGACAGCCTTCACTCATTCATTTCTCATATCCAGTACAGAATGATACATCCAAGACATCCCCCTTGCTGTCCAACAATGTTAAGAGCTTATGCATCCTTTATTAGGTACACTCCCTGCCTATAATGCTGCAGATGATAACCACACAAGTCACAGCTCAGCATAAAGCAACCAATAGCTAACATAACATTAACCAATTCCTCAGAGATTAAAGGAAACAAGTCTAATGAGAGGTTTCTTTTAGGTTAGATGATGCATTATTGAATGCTGAGGTGAATGGGCAGAGATGCTGAACAATAAACCCTGCACAGTGTAAACTGAACAGTCTAATACCTGGGATGATGTAATTCATAGCACCCTAGTCGGAAATATTGTTATTTCTGATTTTAAACAACTTGTACAGTATATACCATCTGTGATCATCTGTGATCATGAAGTTTAAATGCAACAAAAAATGCAATAAGACAGACAGACAGACAGACAGACAGACAGACAGACAGACAGACAGACAGACAGATAGATAGATAGATAGATAGATAGATAGATAGATAGATAGATAGATAGATAGATAGATAGGGGCACTATATAACAGATAGATAGATAGATAGATAGATAGATAGATAGATAGATAGATAGATAGATAGATAGATAGATAGATACAGTGGTGTGAAAAACTATTTGCCCCCTTCCTGATTTCTTATTCTTTTGCATGTTTGTCACACAAAATGTTTCTGATCATCAAACACATTTAACAATTAGTCAAATATAACACAAGTAAACACAAAATGCAGTTTTTAAATGATGGTGTTTATTATTTAGGGAGAAAAAAAATCCAAACCTACATGGCCCTGTGTGAAAAAGTAATTGCCCCCTTGTTAAAAAATAACCTAACTGTGGTGTATCACACCTGAGTTCAATTTCTGTAGCCACCCCCAGGCCTGATTACTGCCACACCTGTTTCAATCAAGAAATCACTTAAATAGGAGCTGCCTGACACAGAGAAGTAGACCAAAAGCACCTCAAAAGCTAGACATCATGCCAAGATCCAAAGAAATTCAGGAACAAATGAGAACAGAAGTAATTGAGATCTATCAGTCTGGTAAAGGTTATAAAGCCATTTCTAAAGCTTTGGGACTCCAGCGAACCACAGTGAGAGCCATTATCCACAAATGGCAAAAACATGGAACAGTGGTGAACCTTCCCAGGAGTGGCCGGCCGACCAAAATTACCCCAAGAGTGCAGAGACGACTCATCCGAGAGGTCACAAAAGACCCCAGGACAACGTCTAAAGAACTGCAGGCCTCACTTGCCTCAATTAAGGTCAGTGTTCACGACTCCACCATAAGAAAGAGACTGGGCAAAAACGGCCTGCATGGCAGATTTCCAAGACGCAAACCACTGTTAAGCAAAAAGAACATTAGGGCTCGTCTCAATTTTGCTAAGAAACATCTCAATGATTGCCAAGACTTTTGGGAAAATACCTTGTGGACTGATGAGTCAAAAGTTGAACTTTTTGGAAGGCAAATGTCCCGTTACATCTGGCGTAAAAGGAACACAGCATTTCAGAAAAAGAACATCATACCAACAGTAAAATATGGTGGTGGTAGTGTGATGGTCTGGGGTTGTTTTGCTGCTTCAGGACCTGGAAGGCTTGCTGTGATAGATGGAACCATGAATTCTACTGTCTACCAAAAAATCCTGAAGGAGAATGTCCAGCCATCTGTTCGTCAACTCAAGCTGAAGTGATCTTGGGTGCTACAACAGGACAATGACCCAAAACACACCAGCAAATCCACCTCTGAATGGCTGAAGAAAAACAAAATGAAGACTTTGGAGTGGCCTAGTCAAAGTCCTGACCTGAATCCAATTGAGATGCTATGGCATGACCTTAAAAAGGCGGTTCATGCTAGAAAACCCTCAAATAAAGCTGAATTACAACAATTTTGCAAAGATGAGTGGGCCAAAATTCCTCCAGAGCGCTGTAAAAGACTCATTGCAAGTTATCGCAAACGCTTGATTGCAGTTATTGCTGCTAAGAGTGGCCCAACCAGTTATTAGGTTCAGGGGGCAATTACTTTTTCACACAGGGCCATGTAGGTTTGGATTTTTTTTTCTCCCTAAATAATAAAAACCACCATTTACAAACTGCATTTTGTGTTTACTTGTGTTATATTTGACTAATGGTTAAATGTGTTTGATGATAAGAAACATTTTGTGTGACAAACATGCTAAAGAATAAGAAATCAGGAAGGGGGCAAATAGTTTTTCACACCACTGTAGATAGATAGATAGATAGATAGATAGATAGATAGATAGATAGATAGATAGATAGATAGATAGATAGATAGATAGATAGATAGAGTGCGGTGGGTTGGCAGGGATTGTTTCCTGCCTTGTGCCCTGTGTTGGCTGGGATTGGCTCCAGCAGACCCCCGTGACCCTGTGTTCGGATTCAGCGGGTTAGAAAATGGATGGATGGATGGATAGATAGATAGATAGATAATGAGAGGCACTATATAACAGATAGATAGATATATAGATAGATAGATAGATAGATAGATAGATAGATAGATAGATAGATAGATAGATAGATAGATAGATAGATAGATAGATAGATAGATAGATAGATAGATAGATAGATAGATAGATAGATAGAACTTTATTTTTCCCCAGGGGGATAATCTGAAAATGTGGAATGTTATCATAATAGTCCATAATATAACTATTTATATTCAATCTTCGATCTAAACAAGCACACAAGGTATTAAAATTACCTTTGCCCATTTCCCACACTACTGACTATCTGGTTCATTCTTTTCTTTGTGACTTGGTATTTACAGCTAAACTTTTCAACTTAAGTCCACTTTCTGTTTTCTAATAAAAACTTTACAGCTGAAATGTCATGTCTGCAGCTATCAGTTTGGTGCGTATTTCTGCTGTGCTCTTATGAAAGTGCCTTGAATTGACACCTTTACTGACTGATCACAATTACACAGAATATAAACAATTTCTTGAGGGTATACAATCTTTGGTTTTTTTTTTTTTATTTATTTTAACAATAATGACCTGCTTTTGTAAAGCACTCTCTGCAGGTGTTCTTGGACACATTAAGCATTTGGCGTCTGAAATATCTCAAGCACACAGAGGAAAACTTTTATACAAAGCTAACATTTCCAAAAAAAAAAAAAGATTTTACTCATAAATCCATGAAACAGTATCTTCCAGCAATAAATGTGCTAAAACCTCCCAAATGCCCCACTGGATGCCTAAAATGAAATTCTCTAAAAGAATCTAGATGAAGGCAATGTTTTTGAAATTACTGTTAGGGCAAGTCATGTCAGGCAGTACCTTAGGAAATAAACATTGCCAAGGACTTCCACAACAGCCTAATAAAAATGCATATTTATATGCTAAGGGTCACATCTTACATTTATGAATTAACCATCTTATGTTTACTAATCTAGCAAAAAAGATATCCATGGCATTACAGGGAACACTGCCATCACAAGTCACAAATCTTACTCCGCCATCTTGCATTCTAGTACTTGAACCAAGCACTGGTACCAGAGTCAATTGTTTACACATCTGTGCATCTGTGGACCACTCTCTGGGCTCATTTGAGGCATGTACTAACTAACCCTTCGGGTCAAGAGGGGGCGCTGATGCTAACCTTCTCCTCTCTTGTTCCACCCGCAAGACGCCAACTGATGGCAACTGACTCCATCCCTTCTGGTCCCTGACCTGTAAATCCCTTTGCTGTCGGTAGGTCAGAGGTATTCAGTCTTCCACCAAACCCACTATAAGGACGGAGTTCCTCCCACACAATACTTCCATTATGTAGCCTGACAGCAGTCTTTTTTTGAAAAGGTTCCTTTTGTAGGAGTCCTAATTTTCATTGATTTAGCATATAATTTTGCTGGAAATAAACAGGGATGACTGGGTTGACACCCCAATATTTTCCACTGGTGACTGCAGTTCCTTATTCTACCACAACATTATGTTTGCGGAAGAGCTTATTTGTTTTAAAAAACACCTGACAAAAACCTTCCATCTTCCATTCACAATTTTAAACATGCCTACTATTTATTATTTGCTTTGGCTGAAACATTTTGATTCCTCATTTGATAATCCCAGAAGCAGCCTAGTATCTATTCCCTGAATTTTCTTTTAACTGTTGTTTTGATGATATGTGGACCACCGCTGCACATTGTGATATACTTGTGACCTCTCAAACATTTCTTATAGTTTAAGCCTAACTATTCTGGATTTATTTAATGTATACTGAGATATAAAGTATAACCAGAAGTGGATAGTAATGTGCTACATTTAACCCATTACTTGTACTTAATTAAATCTATGGAAAGAATGTACAGTTCAGCATAATTTTTGGCCACGATACCTTTATGTCTAATTGAGAACATTTGTAAACAAAAAATCTACTTTTTACCCTATTACATTTCTGTCACCTTCATCACTGTTACATTTGAATTTTCCAGATTTAATGGTTTAAGTTCCTCAAATTCTTTCTAACATGAAGAATAAGTGACAACTCCTCATCACCAGCTGGCTTGGTCTTTTGCATTTCTGCTGTCTGACACAGTTTACCTTTCTAGTACTGATAGTCAACAGCAGAGTCTAATCACTTGGCTTACCAGTTACGGATGTCCCACTGAATGTCATCAAGTGGCAACTTTGAACATACTGCAAGGAACACGCACTCAAAATCACTCTTAAATTTAATCTCCTCTAGAAGATAAAGCAAATCACTTTGAAAATTGTGGCCATGAAGGATTTCCAAGTGAGAATCCCTAGTCTCAAATGAAGTCAATGTCTGGAGTGAAAACACAAAAATCGACAGTTATATTACATGTTGTCATCTTTATACACCAAAAAAAAGTACAAATTTTAGCCTACATATGAACTTCACCTCCATATGTCAAAAATACAAGAGGTTACTTATTCTCCAGATAGTGCTTTAATACCAGACTTGGTCATAGAATATTACTATACTACCTCACTAGCTATACTACACTAGCTATACTAGACACCATTGCCAGTTGCAAAAGTATAAAATAAAGCCCACACAAAGTGTACATGTCGTAAATTAATCCTTATTATTACAGTATATAGTATTACGTAATTATTCAGTCTGCTAGTCTGATAGATTAAAAAGGTCACTTAATTTCTAAGTGTGTAGATCAGAGCACAATAGGGAGCTATTATCTACTTAAGTTACCATTGGAGGAAGCTACGCGTTAAAGATGCCACTTCTTAGTTTGTTTAGATTGAAATGGAGATGGTTGTACTTTTTGTTGCCCATCCAAACTTCTTTTAAAAGATTTGTAAGTAGTAATAATAATAAATAATAATAATAATACTTTTTTACATTTATATAACACTTTTCTCACTCCTCAAAGTGCTCTCCACACAGTGAGGACACAGGACTCAAACCCATGATCTCCTTACTAAGAGGCAGCAGCTCTGCAGTTTGAAAACAAGTTGATTTCTACAAAATGCATAAACCTGTTGTTGTATTTGTGTATTTATTCCATTTTTGACAATTCCTGTTTTATTAGAAGTAGCAGATTTAATTTATTGAAAAGGTGCTGAATATCTTAGCATGGTTATTGTTTCAGTATATTAAAAGCCTAATTTACACCAAAGTAATCTGAGTTGTTGTTTTGATCTGATATTTTTTTACTTTAATTGAAGTTAATTTTTGGACTTTTTGCATGTAATACTTTTTGAAGTAACAGTAGTTTTACTTGAGCCACGCTTTAGACAACTCTACCCACCTCTGTTTGTGACCAAACTCCATTTTAATCACTTCAGCATACTCTGATATATGAGAGTGATTAGTCCACTATGGTTGCCATATCTCCAAAGTCCACTTTGTACACAGACGTGGTGAAATAGTATGGCCTGGACACAGACAGGCAGACACGTTTACAGCTATCACCCCACGTTTATTTACATTATTATAATACAGTCTTAAGTGCACCGCCACAAACCCCCAACAGTCACCCAAAGTCCCGGCTTCTCCAACAGCCGTCTCTCTCAGTCCCGGCTTCTTCCACAGTCGTCTCTCCTTCTCTCTCTTTCTCACTCCAGGCCTCTCCTTGCCACCTCCTCTCCAACCTCGTCCTTCTCCTCACCCGACTCCAGCCTTGATTGAAAGGAGGCGGCACCTTAAAGAGGCAGGCGACTGATGACCACACCCGGCCACCTGCCACAACGTCTAAAGCATATCTTCCTATATGTAAAACATCATACTGTATTTGTTCATATTAAACTTAATTTGCCTCATTATCTGCCCCATTTACAGTCATATAAGCTTTGAATGACGGCTACTTGCAGTTAATAAATAGTGTCTCTTGAGGTTCGTATCAAAAGCATTTTGCAAGTCAAGACATCATAAGCTAATTATTAAAACTAGAAAATGAATCTTTATAACAATTAAATCTGGAGGTGTACATAAAGCAAAACCAATGTGTTTTAAATTAATAATCTTAACTAGTTTTTTGTTTTTCAAGTTAGTTAATCAGTGCTGTTTTGACTAAAAGTCCTGGCTTGCTTAAAAATCTTTATGGAAAGAGTGAAAAAGAATCAGTTCTATACTCATATTTTTTTAAAATTTGGCTATATATAACCAAGTCATTTAATAGTTAAATAAAAGTCCAATAGATACACAGCATTTCGTGAAATTACTATTTATCTTCTTTTAACAAAAGAAAACTTCCACCTAGTTATATTAATTTGTGTAATTTAGCTTCTGAGTATCTTTTACTTCCTAAAACCCCAACATCTTGTCATCTTTAGTATATTTAGTAGCATTAAAAAGGTACTGTTTGTCCGTAATAGTACAGATTTCAACTCCCCTTTTTTCAAATACTGTGCTGAATTTTTATCTGCTCCTTTGTCTGTTCCGACAATCTCAGTTGACAAACTTTACTTTTTGAGTTGAAGTTCTAAAACCTTGGTGCTAAAGCGAATAAATGCGCAAATCTTCAGCTCACGGGTTTATCACAACAGCATCAAGGATGGTTTAGGTGATTGGCATGCCAAAGCTCATTTTATCCTCTGCTTTCTTCTCAGTTAAGAAATGCCAAGTTGGGATTTCATGAAAGCACATCTAATCTGGTGACTAAAGGGTTCCCCAGTGATGGGACTTAGAGAGCACATTCCACTGATGGCACATGAGAGAGGCAGAAAGCTAAAAAAAAAGGATATATTCAGGAAATAAAGGGCAAGCCCATGTAAAGAGACTAGCTACAATAATCATTCAGTCCTGGCAACACTGCAGGCAGTAAATCTTTTAGCAGCAATTATTGTCACCTTACACTCAAAAATGATATACTGTAAATAAGAGCTTCACTCAAAATTAATAGAATATCTTGTAGGATACATTTTACTTTTATTGTAATTTTTCTAAATTACCTTCATACTTAGGACATAATAACATTTAGAATACAGAACTAGATTTTGACTGGACAATATCAAAGAGTAAACTCTCGTGATCCATCTCAGAATTTTCTCACAGTTTTTCATGGCTTCCCATCTGATGTGTAGCAAGTCAGAGTAAACGGTTTGCTGAACCACAATTCACCCTTTAAGCCCTCCTGTTTTCCGCTACCTTATCAATGCAGTGTACTGGAATTGAATTCCACACGCTGGATGCGGTCTGTGTGGAATCTAAATATTGCCCCCATACCCAGCAGGGTTTTCTTCCCACATCCCCTTAGACATGCAGGATAGATTCACTAGTGATTCAAAACTGGCCCTTGTGAGAGCGAGCTTTGGTGTGTGTGCGTAAGTGGGCTCTGCTTCACATCCATTCATTCTGAGATGGGCACTGGCCCACCACCTAACCCTAAACCGTATATAAGAATTTAATCTTCTTCTTCTTTTTTCGGCTGCTCCCGTTAGGGGTTGCCACAGCGGATCATCTTCTTCCATATCTTTCTGTCCTCTATATCTTGCTCCGTCACACACATCACCTGCATGTCCTCTCTCACCACATCCATAAACCTTCTCTTAGGACTTCCTCTTTTTCTCTTGACTGGCAGCTCTATCCTTAGCAACCTTCTCCCAATATACTCAGCATCTCTCCTCTGCTCATGTCCAAACCAACACAATCTCGCCTCTCTGACTTTGTCTCCCAACCGTCCAACTTGAGCTGACCCTCTAGTGTACTTATTTCTAATCCTGTCCATCTTTGTCACACCCATTGCAAATCTTAGCATCTTTAAATCTGCTAACTCCAGCTCTGTCTCCTGCTTTCTGCTCAGTGCCACCATCTCCAACCCATATAACATAGCTGGTCTCACTATCGTCCTGTAGACCTTCCCTTTCACTCTTGCTGATATCCATCTGTCACAAATTACTCCTGACACTCTTCTCCACCCATTCCATCCTGCCTGCACTCTCTTTTTTACCTCTCTTCCACAATCCCCATTACTCTGTACTGTTGATCCCAAGTATTTAAACTCATCCTCCTTCACCAACTCTACTCCTTGCATCCTCACCATTCCACTGAGTAGAATATATGAGAAGTTAATGATTTGTTATATTTTAAATTCAGGTGTCAAAAGAAATAAAGCATCTCTATGTCATACTGTCCTCACCAGAGCCAAAGCCAAAACCAGCAGGTGTATACATAACCAAGAATGACTACAACACTCTCATTAATACTTGTTCAGCCTACACCTATCTCATGTTTTAGAATGAATAACATTTTTATTACTCTTTTACCACCAAAGGCAATGTTTTCATGTTTGTATTACTTTTGTCTGTTTTCCTTATACATCCTGCGGTGTCTCTAGGTGTCTCTCAGATAAAATTAAGTGGGTTAGAGGGGACCCTAGTCTTCTATTTCTGCTCTCTCTTCTCAGTCTTTATATATCACATTTTGTTCTTGTTGCACCATTTTCAAAAAGAATATCTGACCACCAGAGATTTAGTTCATTGTATGAAACTAGTGCAAACAAACACCGTGTAGAAGTAAAACAATGAATTAAAACATCTGCTAGAAAGGACACAATGAAATTAGATTACAATATCAAAAATAAATTAGGATTCTGCACAGCAGAATATTTTTAAATCTGACTTCATCAGGTAACAATCTCATTCAGTTATGGAATGATGTAGATCTTTGTACATCAGAACACTAGTGTTTGAAAGAGCCAATCGATCCATCAAGAACTCTGTAAATGCTGGCTTAGAATGCAGTCACTTCAGAAGACATCGGCTCTATAAGTCACCAGTGGAGCCGAGTCCACCTCTAAAAGGCCAGGAACTATCATATGAAATCTTCATTTGGTGGACCAGCATATACAGTATAGTATATACAGTACTGTGCAAAAGTTTTAGGCAGGTGTGAAAAAATGCTGTAAACAAAGAATGCTTTCAAAAATGGAAGTGTTAATCATTTATTTTCATCAATCAACAAAATTCAGTGAATGAACAAAAGAGAAATCTCAATCAAATCAATATTTGGTGTGACCACCATTTGCCTTCAAAACAGCATCAATTCTTCTAGGTACACTTGCACACAGTTTTTGAAGGAACTTGGCTGGTAGGTTGTTCCAAACATCTTGGAGAACTAACCACAGATCTTCTGTGGATGTAGGCTTCCTCACATCCTTCTGTCTCTTCATGTAATCCCAGACACACTCGATGATGTTGAGGTCAGGGCTCTGTGGGGGCCATACCATCACTTCCAGGACTTCTTGTTCTTCTTTACGCTGAAGATAGTTCTTAATGACTTTGGCTGTATGTTTGGGGTCGTTGTCCTGCTGCAGAATATAAATTTGGGGCCAAACATACACCTCCCTGATGGTATTGCATGATGGATAAGTATCTGCCTGTATTTCTCAGCATTGAGAACACCATTAATCCTGACCAAATCTCCAACTCCATTTGCAGAAATGCAGCCTCAAACATTCAAGGAACCTCCACCATGCTTCACTGTTGCCTGCAGACACTCATTATTGTACCGACGAACAAACTGCCTTCTGCTACAGCCAAATATTTCAAATTTTGACTCATCAGTCCAGAGCACCTGTTGCCATTTTTCTGCACCCCAGTTCCTATGTTTTCGTGGATACTTGAGTCGCTTGGCCTTGTTTCCACGTCAGAAGTATGGCTTTTTGGCTGCAACTCTTCCATGAAGACCACTTCTGGCCAGACTTCTCCGGACAGTAGATGGGTGTACCTAGGCCCCACTGGTTTCTGCCAGTTCTGAGCTGATGGCACTGCTGGACATTGTCCGATTTCGAAGGGTAATAAGCTTGATGTGTCTTTCATCTGCTGCACTAAGTTTCCTTGGCCGACCACTGCGTCTACGATCCTCAACGTTGCCCATTTCTTTGTGCTTCTTCAAAAGAGCTTGAACAGCACATCTTGAAACCCCAGTCTGCTTTGAAATCTTTGTCTGGGAGAGACCTTGCTGATGCAGTATAACTACCTTGTGTCTTGTTGCTGTGCTCAATCTTGCCATGACATAAAAACTGTCTTCCACAATCTCACCTTGGTAGCAGAGTTTGGCTGTTCCTCACCCAGCCTCCTACACAGCTGTTTCTGTTTTAGTTAATGACTGTGTTTCAACCTACGTGTGACATTGATGATCATTAGCACCTGTTTGGTATAATTGGTTGATCACACACCTGACTATAATCCTACAAAATCCCTGACTTTGTGCAAATGTACCTATAAGAATTGATGCTGGTTTGAAGGCAAAAGGTAATAACACCAAATATTGATTTGATATAGATTTTTCTTTTGTTCGCTCACTTTGCATTTTGTAAATTGATAACAATAAACAATCATGATTTATATTTCTGAAACCATTCTTTGTTTACAGCATTTTTTCACACCTGCCTAAAACTTTTGCACAGTACTGTATATGCACCCCTCAGTCTCTCTCATTTAAAGCACCCAGACTGTCTGTCATCCACAATATGGAAATAAGGAAATCTTTGCTGGCTTCTATTGGCTGGACCAGGCATGCTTGGTATATGCTGGGGTGGGTCAGTGCTGGCTGGGCTAATGTGCTTCCCTCTTTTTGGAAAAAGTTTTGTCAGGTCTCTGCAAGTGTGCTAAGATACCCCTCTCTCACTGTGGTGTTTCTAGAGGAAATATTTTAAGGGTACATTGTGCAATAATATGGCCCTTCACCCTCTGGTATTTAATACTTACAGCTGGTATATTTGGAACACCTTAGAATGAGTCTATATATTTAAAGCGTTGCATTATATTTAACCAGTGACAGCGCACTACATGTGAATACACTTGACTTGAGCATTCCTAGTTTTCATCCTCTTTCTCTGTACGTTTAGCATTCATTTGCTCAGAGGTTGATGCACTTGCTGCTTCCTGAGCAGCTCTTCTTCTCTCCATCCTAGTGGCTCGCTTCTTCTCTTCTTTTGTTGGCATCTTTGCGCATTAAAACTGATGAAGTCAGTGTTTGTGTTGAAATTACTTTGTACGTTTTCCTTAATTTTTCACTTAAGCTGGCACTTAAGTCTTCAATCTGCCTCAAGAATAATTTAAGATATGAAGAGATAGGAGAAGTGACGGCAAAGGTGATAGGGATGGGAATGGCGCCCGTACACATGCACTGCCCTGCTGGCCGACCAAGAGTTGTTTCTGCAATAAAATAAAATAAAAATAAAAAGACGAATAACCTTGGAGGTCAATCATCAAAACCGAAAGCACACAGCAGAGGTCACATAGTATATGTCTACCAACTTTCAGGTCAATAGGTCAAACGGTTTGCGAGCTACAGGTAACTTAAAATCCTGGACAGACAAACGGACAGCCATGGTAGCGTATTATATAAAAAGATAATACTGGTAACAAAAAGGAATACATAACTAGACTTTTACTTGACGTAAACAAAACTAATTATATATAACAATATTACACTCCACTTTTATTTGTAAATACAAACTATTACAGTGACATATGAAACTACTGTACAGTTTTTGAGCAAAGTGTGACCAGATGAACAAAAGTTGATATAATTAGTGCAGAAGAACACACAATAACAGAACCAACAAAATAATCTTCTTCCCAAATTCCATCATGTTGATTGCTTCCACTGTTTAAACTATCACAAAAGTGCTAACTACCACAGGCAGGGAAATTTGGGACTCCAGGTCCATGGGACCCTAGGCCTGGCAAGACATCAGGCCTCTTTCCTGAAATCCTTGCCACCAGACAGATCCAACCTGCAGAGATGTCAAATAAAAGCGAGGAATTCAACTAACTGCCAGGTATCTATGGGGCATCTATAGGGACACAATCTAATGACTTCATGATACCAGTTCAGCAGCGAGTGCCTACCACATAACTTACACAACAATCATTTAAATTGTGATTAGTGTACTTTAAATGGAGAGCTGGCTATCAGGGAAAACACAGTAGCCTGTACAAATTTTACATTTAACAATAAAACACAAAAACAATACAACCCCGTCATAACACATCCCACAACGACACAAATTAGAAAATAACAGGATTATCATCTGTATGCCTTTCCCCATGCATGATCATAAAAATCACATTGACTAGTTAACTCAAACTGAGACCATCCTTGCTAAAGCTGAATGAATGATACTGCACTGTAAAGGTCCAAATAATGTTATAGCCATTAATAGTATCACTGTTCGTAAGTTTATAGGTTTATATGGTTATAAGTTTATGGAGTACAGTGAAATTCTTTTTAATATCCAAACTAACCAAAAATGCCAGCACTCATCACCAGCTCTAAATACAGTAGAGATCTATAGAACATCTATAGAACAAAATCAGGTAAAAAGTAATAAATCAGTTGTCCTACATTACAGAGGCTTCTGTTTTACTTTTCTCCTCAGTTCATTAACAATGTCATCAAAGTCCAAGTTATTAGTCAGCTCACTCTCTACGGCCATTACAGAGGGCCACTTTAAACCAGAGTGTCTAATTATCATGAAAGCCACATTGGTCTTTGGGCTCCTTGAGTTGGGCCCAACAGACCCATTCAAGGATCCATGTAGGACTACAGATGTATCAATGTCCTGTAGTCACTTGTGTGGTTTTATTGTTAGATAGACAGATAGATATAATTTACCTTATCTTTGACCACTGACTAGATCTCAAGGAAGAAATGGCCTGACAAGCAGCTTTATATATCCTTTGTGGCAGACCGCCAGGGCCTTTACCCGGCCGGGATATCTCGATCATGGAAGGACCAGGGGAGAGAGCTTATTCCAGACACTATTTCCCCAGAACGCTAGAGGGCAGCCTGGGACCACGGGTTTGGAGCATGGAAACAAAACCATGCTGAGGCCTGTGGCCACCACCAGGGGACACCTGGGCATTTCCTGAACCCTATTTAGCAGCACTTCAGACCACACCCAGAATTGCTACTGGAAGAAGCTTGTTGGACACCTGGAGTTCTTCTGGGTGTTCTATAAAAGCAGGCAGCTGCCACTACTTGATTAAGCCAGAGCCAGGAGGAGGTGGACAAAGCTTGCCAGGAGGAGTGGAGTCAGAAGGATTGAGAGAGAGAGAGAGAGAGAAGAGAAGAGAAGAGAAGAGAAGAGAAGAGAAGAGAAGAGAAGAGAAGAGAAGAGAAGAGAAGAGAAGAGAAGAGAAGAAGAAGAGGACAATGCTTTGGTGCTGTGTTTGCATGGTGTTGCTGTTGGGGAAAAGAGACAAAAGCATTTCCCCATAGAAATAAAGTGTGTGCTGTGCTGGAACTCTTGTCACTGCCTGTCTGAGTTGGGTTAGGGCAGCTGTACGCATCCACACTTTGCAAATTTAAACTAAATTTCAGGGGTGATAAATATGGTTCAAACAATGAGATAACAACAGAATTAATATATTCATCTGTGTTTGACTGCAAGGAAAATTACAACTTTGTGATATTAATTTTTTATGACGAGAACAATAAATGGCAGGAGAAGACAAGTGACACTAAAAGGCAAACAATGAAAATGTGATGACATGCGTCACAAAGAGTTGGGCTTTGCCACATTAATTTGAGCAGATATTCAGATAAAGTGAAAAAAATAACTCAGGTGAAGAAAGCTAATTTGTCGTGGATGCACATGTGAGGAAGGAAGTAACCTTTAATTTGCACTTGTCAACATCACTTTTAAAATTAAAAATGAGCATTTTTACATGATGAGATTTTTTCAGTGGCATCTCTAAAGCTGGGTCAGAAAATGAATTAAACTAATGTAATGACAGCTGATACATGACTACTGTATTTATGGATTATTAACCTTACCTGTAAAATATTCTGCCAGTACAAAGGAAAATGACAGTCAAGTTGTATGTAAGGTCAGTAATTGACAAAAGGAAATTGAATAAACAAAGTTAACTAAGCAGAAGATGCTATATTAAACTGCAACAGCAGAGACGGTTCCAAAATAAAAACCAGAGCTGTGACAAGGCCACAGAAATTTCATAGTACAGTGAAAGTTAAAATTCTAATATAGCTCTGCAAGAAACTGCAATAGTTAAATTGTGATACCCAAGTCAATACTGACACCAAAACACATCACAATTAGCACTCACGCCACCCTTTGGTGCAACAATACAGAAGATCTGAACTTGGAGGAAAATTAGCCTTGTGTGCCACTCTGGGGTCAAAGTTTTTTCCATGTTTGTTTTGGCAGTCATAGTGTCATGTCATTGTGGAGAAAAGTCTTCATCAATTGTCATTTTGTGAATTTAATGGAATAATGTATTGAGTGGGCGGCACAGTGGCGCAGTGGGTAGCGCTGCTGCCTCGCAGTTAGCAGACCTGGGTTCGCTTCCCGGGTCCTCCCTGTGTGGAGTTTGCATGTTCTCCCCGTGTCTGCGTGGGTTTCCTCCGGGTGCTCCGGTTTCCTCCCACAGTCCAAAGACATGCAGGTTAGGTGGATTGGCGATTCTAAATTGGCCCTAGTGTGTGCTTGGTGTGTTTGTGTGTGTCCTGCAGTGGGTTGGCACCCTGCCCAGGATTGGTTCCTGCCTTGTGCCCTGTGTTGGCTGGGATTGGCTCCAGCAGACCCCCGTGACCCTGTGTTCGGATTCAGCGGGTTGGAAAATGGATGGATGGATGGATGGATGGATGGATGGATGGATGGATGGATGTATTGAGCTGTTAGCACACTTGCTTGTTCTAATAAGTGAACTAAATGTAACATACACTCAAGAACATCGGCATCCCCAAAGTCAGGAATGTGGGTGAATGGAGCCTATAATGAAAGAACTGAAACTCAGTCCCGAACAGCCCTGGACAAGGTGCCAGTCCAATGCAGAGCCCACACACGCACAGACCCACACTCATATTCAAACTGGGTTAATTTGGAACTGCAAATTAAATTAACCAGGTTAACCGGGAATGTTATGCTACAGCTGTATTCTGTGCTAAAGAAATGTTTGGTAGAAGTATTTTTTTCTGTCTTTAATGTTTTGTGTAATCCAAAATTTGTTAAGATGTACCCCACTGAAAGGCAGCTGATGAACTGTGAGTTTTTATAGGCTGTGCCTTGTCATTTTAAAATGTATTTAGAAAAATTTGACACAAATTGTTAACAAACAAATGGGTTCAGATGAGGGTGGTCGTATTTTACTAACATGCTAGAGTTCTATGAGGAAGCAACAAAAAGATATAATCAAAGTGCAGCATATGATATTTATCTTGACCTTCAGAAAGCATTTGATAAGGTGCCACATGAGAGGTTGGGCAGGCCCGGTCTTAGGTATTATGGGGCCCTAGGCAAAAGGGGGGTCCAGGGGCCCCCTGAGGGGGGTGGAGCCCCCCTGGAAGCTCTGTGAAATGTGTGAAAAATAGACCAAGGAGTCGATCCGGGGCCCTCCGGATGCCGGGGCCCTAGGCGGTCGCCTACTTCGCCTATGCCTAAGGCCGGGCCTGATTGGGACAAATAATGCTGTAGTATATTTAAGTATATATGACAATTGCTCACTCGGACAATTTGTTTTGGGGGTCCCCAAGAAGGCGGGGGCCCTAAGCTATAGCTTGTGTAGCTTATATGTAAATCCTGCACTGAGGTTGGGCATCAAACTAAAAGAAGTGGGAGTTCAGAGCATTGTGCGTAGAAAGATACAACATTGGCTCAGAAACAGGAAGCAGAGGATTATGGTCCTTATCAGAGTTGGCTGATGTTAAGATTGGTGTTCCACAGGGGTCATTGCTGTTTTTAATTTATATAAATGATTTGGACAGGAATATACATAAGAAGTTAGTTAACTTTGCAGAAGATGTCAAGTTAGGTGGACTGGCAGATAATCAGGAATCCATTGAATCATTACAGAGGCAATTGGAGAGCATACAGGCTTGGGCAGATTTATGGCAGATGAAACTTAATGTCAGTAAATGTAAAGTATTACATGGAGGAAGTAAAAAGGTTAAGTTTTAATACAAATGGTAAGTCTGAAAATCAAGAGTACACCTTATGAGAAGGATTTAGGAGTCATAGTGGACTCTGTGCTATCAACTTCCCGACAGCGTTCAGAAGCCATTAAGAAGGCAAACAAAATGTCAGGTTATATAGCACGATGTTTGGAGTACAAGTCCAAAGAGGTTCTGCTCAAACGTTATAACGCACTGGTGAGGCCTCATCTGGAGTACTGTGTGCAGTTTTGGTCTCCAGGATACAAAAAGGACATAGCAGCACTAGAAAAGGTCCAGAGAAGAGCAACTAGGCTGATTCCAGAGCTACAGGGGATGAATTATGAAGAAAGATTAAAAGAGTTGAGCCTTTTCAGTTTAAGCAAAAGAACATTAAGAGGTGACATAACTGTGTTTAAAATTATGAAGGGAATTAGCACAGTGTAGCGAGAACTGTTATTTTAAAATGAGTTCATCAAGAACATGGGGACACAGCTGGAAACTTTTTAAGGGTAAATTTTGCACGAACACGAGGAAGACTTTCTTTACTCCAGCGTTTCTCAACCTTTAAGTATTTGCGACCCGAGTTTCAATAACAGTTTTAATTGCACCCCCCTAACGTTTTTTTGAAAAGAGCCCACTAATACCAATTTGTTCTTTTTTAATTAATGATATATGATGATGCAGGGCAGCATGGTGGCGCAGTGGTAGTGCTGCTGCCTCGCAGTTAGGAGACCCGGGTTTGCTTCCCGGGTCCACCCTGCATGGAGTTTGCATGTTCTCCCCATGTCTGCGTGGGTTTCCTCCGGGCGCTCCGGTTTCCTCCCACAGTCCAAAGACATGCAGGATAGGTGGATTGGCGATTCTAAATTGGCCCTAGTGTGTGCTTGGTGTGTGGGTGTGTGTGTCCTGCGGTGGGTTGGCACCCTGCCCAGGATTGTTTCCTGCTTTGTGCCCTGTGTTGGCTGGGATTGGCTCCAGCAGACCACCGTGATCCTGTGTTCGGATTCAGTGGGTTGGAAAATGGATGGATGATGCATACTTTATTATACCTACTTAACTTTTATCGACATTTATCTAACTCTATATTTATTTTTCTAGTATAAGAATGTAGTTTGAGTTAATTTGTTTTGGTTTCAGTAGATGTATTTTTCATATTTTCGATTCTTGTTTTATTTTTTTCACATCTTTGCACCCCCCCTAGGGGGGCCCGCCCCACAGTTTGAGAACCACTGCTTTACTCAGTGAATCACAGACACTTGGAATAAGCTACCAAGCAGTGTGGTAGACAGTAGGTCTTTAGGTACCTTCAAAACTCGACTTGATGTTATTTTGGAAGAATTAAGTGGATAGGATGCTTTGTTGGGCTGAATGACCTGCTCTCATCTAGATTGTTCTAATATTCAAATGTTCAAACTATTTTTTTTAAATTAAGAAAATCAAGTAGCTTAGGTGTTACAAAATTATATGCAAAAATCACAATACGAACAGCTTAGAAATAAAACCTTTAAAAATTACTGGTATAAAGCACTGATTTAACATCATGTAGTTCAGCATTCTCCCAGAGTTACTGCTTTTGCAAATTTTATCCTAAGGATGGAGCGCTTTGTGCTGTGAGACTGCCTGCTTTAATAATTAACCCAGACAGCAGCCATACAGTGCATACACTAAGTCAGACATGTTGTAATATATAGTAATTGCATTGATATTAATTTGATTATATATTCTTGCTCTGGGGCTCTTTTTAATGCCTTCTATTATACTCTAAAAATTTTAAACTGAAGAAGTTCATGGCTGATAGTAAATAATTCATATCCAATTATTGTTTCATTAGCCAGTTGATCTTTTTGGTGCATTAAAAGCACTAAAGCCTTTTGTTACAGATTGCTAGATTATGTTATGCCATGAAATTATCACATTTATAGCTTTTTCAGGCAAATCAGTGAACTGTAGGAATGACATGTCTACCAGTTCTAGAGCGCAGTGAACACCTTTTTAAATTTTGCTAAGAATTTATTTGTACAATATCCTCAAAACATCTTATTTTCCTCTCAAAATGATCTAATCCAATGGAGAATTGCAGATTGTAGTGCCTATCATGGCAACACTGGGGAAGCATGCAGCCAACAGCCCTGAACAGTGCAACAGACTATCCCAGATCCTCACAAAATAAGAAAACAATGCTTTCCAAACATATTAACTAATCAGTTAATGTTATGTCACAAGATTTTAATGAAGGCTTTGTTGGGTCTTAATAAGACCCACAAAGCACATATAATAACAATTTAAAATAGGGAGTATAATGCAATATTAGTGCTATGCAGCATGAACTCAACAAAGACTCTATTTGTGTTAAAATACAGAAAGACAGTAAAACTATTCTAAAGTATTACCAGTTTGGACAGTAATTCAAACTTAACATCTGTAATAACTGCCAAGTTTCAATTTCTATTACATTTTTGTCATTACACATTATAGCACATTTACATGCATTTCTTCCTAGGTCTATTTGTACAGAATTGTGGCACAATTATTGTAGGCAGGATGAAGAAATTGTGAGTGAATCATTTGTTAAGCTTTTGGCCAAGAAATGATCCATCTCAAAAAAAAACTTAATGCGAAGAATTGTCGAGCAGCAGAAGAAGGATCAAACCCAGGAAACAATTGACAAAACAAAATCGCAAGACAGAAATCAAAGTTAGAAAACAATTCAGGACATTGCAATCTAAATGTCCCTTACCATAAATAACTACACACCAAACAAAAATTTGATGTTTTAAATTTTATTCACAAACTTGGACAGTTTACAACACTTATGTATTCAAAAATAAAATAAACAATACAATATAACGATATCAAATGCATAGCAAACATTGCACAGAATTAAGTAAAGTTCAAGAAATGACAAAACAATGATTTATTAACAATACAGTAATTGGCAGAACAACACAGTAGATGCAAACTACTAAGAAAAGCAATGACAATTAAAAATAAAAAAGTAAATAATAAATTACCATTCCAAAATAAAAATAATTACATTAATAAATAAACATTCGATATAAGCATACAACGTGCATCAAACTGAATAAGCAACAAGAAGAGAGTAAAACTATAATTGCTAGTACAAACTGAGAGTGTCATTCAGAGTCATTCTCTTACATCAAGACATGCAAATGTGTTTGAAAATCTTGTGGTACGACATTAAATGCTATAAACTCATGTTCTATCACATAGGAAGAAGTCTTCTCAAAAGAATCTCTTGTCGTTCAGTTTCTGGATGGATGTGAGCTTGTTTCCTTTGAAGGTCTTGGTCATTTCAGCAACCCACTGAAGGACCTTGTGGTCTGATGCACTGCAGCTACCATATCAGGCAGGTCAGTATACTCTCTACTGTGCATCTGTAAAAACAATGAGAATCTAGCTGGACAGATTAATCTTCATCAGCTTTCGTGCAAATGAGCAAGAGCTGTTAAATCTTCTTAAAACCAAACTAGAAGGGAACCATGGCAGACTAACAGAGATCATCAGTGATGAAATGCACTAAGAGCTTATAATAATGCATGGTTCCAGAGACAGAAAAAGGCAAGGTAGCTTTGCTTTGTTGAAGACCAATAAAATTATTGTATTCCACTGCCATTTACAAATATTGCTAGCTTCACCACCTGTGTTTTGTCCGTTTAGTGGATGATCCTTAACCATTCTTTTGTCAATACACTCAGTACTGTATACTCTTGTAATGTGTACACTATGAACACTCTCAATTCATGTTACCTTTTACTACTACCTACATTCTGCTAATGTGGAATAATTGTGGTTAACAATAGAATTTGTGCTAAAATATACAGTGGGTACGGAAAGTATTCAGACCCCCTTCAATTTTTCACTCTTTGTCATATTGCAGCAATTTGCTAAAATCATTTAAATTAATTTTTTCCCTCATTAATATACACACAGCACCCCATACTGACAGACAAAAAAAAGAATTTTTGAAATTGTTGCAGATTTATTAAAAAAGAAAAACTGAAATATCACATGGTCCTAGTATTCAGACCCTTTGCTCAGTATTTAGTAGAAGCACCCTTTTGAGCTAATACAGCCATGAGTCTTCTTGGGAAAGATGCAACAATTTTTTCACACCTGGATTTGGGGATCCTCTGCCATTCCTCCTTGCAGATCCTCTCCAGTTCTGTCAGGTTGGATGGTAAACGTTGGTGGACAGCCATTTTTAGGTCTCTCCAGAGATGCTCAATTGGGTTTAAGTCAGGTCTCTGTGATATTTCAGTTTTTCTTTTTTAATAAATCTGCAACAATTTCAAAAATTCTGACCGTCTGTCAATATGGGGTGCTGTGTGTACATTAATGAGGGAAAAAATTAATTTAAATGATTTTAGCAAATGGCTGCAATATGACAAAGAGTGAAAAACTTAAGGGGGTCTGAATAATTTCCGTACCCACTGTATAGTTACATGCAATGTTTTGTTAGGAATCTAGGTTGCAACTGTGTTTATATCTGATGTATTTGTTTTGTAAGTGAAACTGTTCAGGTCTTACAGCATTTTCAATAAAGGCTTGAAGAGAAAAGTATTTTTAAGCTTTGAAATCTAAAATCGTTTCTCCATATTCATCCATCTAATTACTACTTTTACTTTTTCACGTTACTTATTGGTTAGGGAAATCAGAACTTATCAGGTTAGAAAAAGATTCAACTCCGGAGTGGAATTAAACTCCATTGCAGGCCATTCTCAAGAACACGCCCATAAAATGGGTCATTGAAAGAGATATCATGTCTTTAAACAATGATAAAAAAAAGGAAGAGCATGCAAACTATACACACTGGATGCTTCAGCTAAGCGGACAACCAAGTTGCACCAGAAGTCAGATGGCACAACCGTGCCATGGTGCAGTTCTGTTGGAATAATTTATACCCAATATATTATTAATATCAATGTAGTTTGTGACCGTTCCATTCATTCTAATGCTCTTTTCATATTTATTATGATATACTAGACTTTCCCCATTGAAATGGTCCTAGTGATAAGAGATGTTGCTTTTCTAACAATAATTGCAAGTCACTCACAAAATGTTGGCAGAGAAAAAAACATCCCTGTATGGATTTTTTAATGATACGAAACCACCAACTAAAGGACTCCTTATAAAATTTTGCAGGTTAATCTAAGATACATAATGCATTTTATACAATATTGATACAAGGGAAAAATGAGGCAACTAAGTGCTTGGATTCCTTCAAAAATCCTCTTGAGATTAAAAAATGTTTCCCATATACAATGTCAATTAGGGAATTATCTTAGTGACCTTAAAAGGTTTCCACACATAGGTTAATTGTCCTTAAAGATCCTGATCAAAACTACTTTGATTGCTACCTTCAAATGTTGATGGACAATAAAGTATGTACAATAGGTCAATATACTACTTGGGAGACCAAAAAATATAAAGGTTGGCAATAACAACACCTTTCACCTTCATCTCTCACACTCTCTCTCTTCCTCCTGTATTTCTCAAGCCACTGCTTGTCATCTTGTACATTCCAGATTCTACACTCTGTTAAGAAGAGGCGAAGAGGCTTTAAACTCCTTTAAAATCATTTCTGGGACTTAGCTGTGTTCCTAAAAGCCTAACGCCACTAGGCCAAAATGCTTTCTGAGGCCACTGATCCTCTACAAGGTTTAAAAAAACCGGCTACATGGGCAACACCTAGGCTAGCCACTCTGTGTACATGACAGTTCAGCGCCATTTGCCTCTTTCTGAGATCGTGTAACCTCTAGAGGACTGTAGGTGTTGCCAGCCCTGTCATTTTCTCCTTTAACTCATTCTCCTTTTAAGAAGAGCGAGAGGGATTCATACTAGTTTCTTGGTTGCCTTCCATTTAGCATAATAAACTTCTGTAAATGTCTCCATTTTTTTCTCACATACAAGACATATTGCCCCTGTTGGTGAACATCTTCAGGCATAAGCATGAAGACTTACCTTTGCCAGGGCATTGCTGACTGCCCTGCCCTGAATTGCTTCTCCTATATACACATTTGTTGTTCATCAGAGTACTCATCATGATTGCATTGGTTTTCCTCCACATGCTCAAGGCTTCCTCACAGACCATTATCCTCAAAGACACGTAGCTTAGGTTAATTAGTGATTTTCATTTGGTACTGTGTGTGTGTGTGTGCGTGAGTGTGTGTGTGTGTGTGTGTGATTGGCTATGTGATTAACTGATGCCCTATTTAATACTGCTTTGCACACTCTGAACTTAATGACTTAAATTAAGTGGATTTAAGAATGTTATGTTATTTTATACATTACTAGGGAGCAGGTTGAGGAGACCCTGAAGAGGTGGAGATATGCTCTAGAGAGGAGAGGAGAGGAATGTAGGAAAAAGACAGAATACATGTGTGTGAATGAGAGGAAGGTCAGTGGAATGGTGAGGATGCAGGCAGTAGAGTTAGGAAAGGTGGATGAGTTTAATTACTTGGGATCAACAGTACAGAGTAATGGGGAGTGTGGAAGAGAGGTGAGGAAGAGAGTGCAGGCAGGGTGGAATGGGTGGAGAAGAGTATCAGGAGTGATTTGTGGCATGTAGGTATCAGCAAGAGTGAAAGGGAAGGTCTGTAGGACCAGGAGACAGAGCTGGAGGTGGCAGAGTTAAAAGACGCTAAGATTTGCATTGGGTGTAACAAGGATGGACAGGATTAGAAATGAGTACATTAGAGGGTCAGCTCAAGTTGGACAGTTGGGAGACAAAGTCAGAGAGGTGAGATTGCGTTGGTTCGGATATGTGCAGAGGAGAGATGCTGGGTATCAGTGGCGTAATGTAGTGGGGGTGGCGGGGGCGGCCCGCCCTGGGCGGCACTTTTAGGGGGCGGCAAAATTTCACAATAAATAATAATATCTTGTAAAAATTTGAACCATACCTAAATAAGGGGGCGGCGGAATTTTCCTCTGCCCCAGGCGGCTGACACCCACGCTGCACTACTGCTGGGTATATTGGGAAAAGTATGGTAAGAATGGAGCTGCCAGGCAAGAGGAAAAGAGGAAGGCCTAAGTGAAGGTTTATGGATGTGGTGAGAGAGGACATGCAGGTGATGGGTGTGACAAAGCAAGATGTAGAGGACAGGAAGATATGGAAAAAGATGATCCACTGTGGTGACCCCTATCGGGAACAGCCAAAAGAAAAAGAAGATGTTATTCTATACATTATACACCACTCAGCCACAACATTAAAGCCACTGACAGGTGAAATAAATAATTTTGATTACATTGTTACAACATTGGGATATATTAGGCAGCAAGTGACAAGTCAGTTCTAGAAGGTGATGTATTGCAGGCCAGAAAATGAGCAAGTGTAAGGATCTGAGTGACTTTAACGAGTGCCTAATTGAGATGGCTAGACAACTGGGTCAGAGCATTTCCAAAACAGCAGGTCCTGAGGGGAGTTCCTGGTATGCTGTTATTAGTACCTACCAAAAGTGTTGCATGGATGGACAACTGGTAAAGTGGCCACAGGGTCATGGGTGGCCAAGGCTCAGTGATGCATGAGGGGGACGAAGGCTAGCCCATCTTGTTCAATCCCACAAAACAGCTACTGTAGCATAAATTGCTGAAAAACATAATGCTGGCCATGAGACAAATGTGTCAGAACACACAGTGCATTGCTGCTTGCAGTGTATGAGTGCCCATGCTGACCTAACCCCAATGCTGAAAGCACCTCACATGGGCATGTGAGTGTCAGAACTGGACCATGGACCAATCGAAGAAGGTAGCCTGGTCTGATGAATTACAGCTTCTTTTAGATCATATGGACAGTTGGGTGCATGTGAATCGTTTGGAGAAGTGATGGCCTCAGGATGCACTCTTGGAAGAAGACAAGCCAACAGGGACAGTGTGATGCTCTGGGCAATGTTCTTTTGGGAAACGTGGGATACTTGGCAGTCATGTTGATGTTACTTTGACATATAATGCCTACCTATTGTTGCTGACTATGTACACCCCCACATGGCAATGGTATTCCCTGATGGCGGTGGCCTCTTTCAGTAGTATAATACACCCTGCCACGAGCAAAGATTGTTCAGGAATGGTTTGAGGAACATGAGAAAGAGATAAAGGTGTTGACTTGGCCTCCAAATTCTCTGATCTCAATCCAATCAAGCATCTGTGGGATATGCTGGAAAAAATCCAATCCATGGAGGCCCAACTTACAGGACTTAAAGCATCTGCTGCTAACGTCTTGGTGCCAGATACCACACCTTCAGAAGTCTTGTGGAGTCCATGCCTTGACGGGTAAGAGGTGTTTTGAATAATAGGCAGATGCTTTGTTAATGTTGTGGTTGATTGGTGTACATACGGTAAATCGTGTTAACACTGCTAATGCATTTTTTAGGTGAGTATTTAGGAGTCAATGAAAAATGCTCACATTAGCATATAGAAGAAAGTACTAGATCCGATTTATACCACTATTTCTGGATGTAATAAAAGTGGAAAAGTGGAATCAGAAAACTAATATTAAGATGTATGAATGGTTCAATATAAATATTTTTTTAAGATGTGCAGAAATTGCAATGTTTAATAATATTTTTTCCATAAGTTTAAAACATTGCATAAATTTTATTGATTTCTGAAAAAAAAAAGCTTAATAAGTCCTCATTTATGCTGGTTAACAAATGTTTTTTACTGTTTGTCTAGAGAAGAGCTTTACATTCCAGGCTACAATCTCAGAGGTAATTTCTAACAATATATATACATATATAAGTACTCTGTGAAACAAGAAATGGATGAAAAGGTAGAATCCTTTAAAAGTGTCCTTTTCAGAAAATGTTTTATAGTTACTGCACAAATTTCATTTTCATTTAACAAAATCATACTTTGTGATTCGTATCTTCGTTTTACATAAATGCACTTTAATTAAATGGTTTTCTATACAGTAAGAAAATAAAAGACTCCAGAACAAACAAGGCTATGCAAGAAACCTGTTCATTTTCTGTAAACCATTTAAATGGAGTACTTAACCTGTATGTCAAGGATTTCAGTCTTAGAATTGGTAGAACCATTTTTGAATAGACTTGAAGAAGAAACATATTCATTGCAGTGACTTTAAGCATGGCCTGCATCAGGGGTTTATCAAACAGCCCATTAATCGCATTCCTTTACTGATGACTCTTTGCCATTAGTTGAGTATTCATCTTCTGTTAAAAATTAAATTAAATTGTCAGCTTTTGAAGTGAGCTACTCAATATTGTGTCCCAAAAGTCATTTTCACATGAATAGCCCGCTGGCTTTGTTCTGAATCAGGGGACGTTTGGCTACTTTGTTTTAATTCCCAGTTAGTTCTGTTGCTTTTCACAGTGTAAACTTTAGAGAGAACTAAACATATCAATAAACATCCAGTGAGCATGTCTTGGACTTCTTTCATTGCACAGAAGCATTTCATCCCTGGGAAAAAAAATATCATGGAGGGAATTTGTGCACCACTGCATTTTCCAAAATTATGAAATGGAAGACTAATTGAAAATTATGCAAACTATTAGGTTTAATGGCTGCAGGACACATTTCAAAGAGCCGAGTGTGCAACTGAAGACAAGTTCTACTGATGGCATACACTGATGTGATTCAGTTTCATAGTAGACTTGTCAAGGAATTTTCATTTAACTGTATGATGTTGCACATTTACTCTCCAGTAGCTACAATATGAACACAATCTTAATTAAGTTTATCTCAAATTACATGTCTACTATCTTAACTCATGTACATATTTGTTGGAATGCTTCATTACGTGCACATTGAAAGAACGTGCCTCCTAAACGGATGGCATATTCATGTTTTAAGTTTAGGACATATGATCTACGGTCTCACAGGATACTGCTGTTCGATTCTCACCACCTCTGTATTTGTTCTGATCCACTTGATTATAAGTAAATTTACAGGATTTTTTTTTTTTAAACAAGGTCAACTGCTATCCTATCACATGCAGGAGGTTACGAGTCTGAATCAGGTGCTGTTGTGCAATTAAATGGGCCATTCGTTTTATACGAATTGTGTTACATTTGTACCTGAGTGTGCATTTATTTATTTTACCTTTTAATTGTTTTTAATGCTTGACTCATTATGGTATGAATGAGATTCCCCAATTACCGCAAGTAGATGCTCAGTGCGACTACCACAGCACACAAATGTTGCACCTAATGTTCAGTATTTCATGTAGTTAAAGACCGGATCACATTCAGGGATCATATTAAACCTCTCCAAGGTTTGTTTGGTATTGCACCAAGATCACCCTTTCCACAGGGTCTCTTTACTGTTGTTTTTGTCTGCACCAGAGTGCGTGAGGTATTCACATCTATCTAAACCTACCAGACTTTCAGGGAAATCATACCAGGGTTTGAAAAAACGTATCCAAACAAATTGGGTGTGAAAAGGCCTTATAAGTATACGAGTACATACCCAATGTCCTTATACTGTTTTCATAACATTTAACATAAGACCCCTCATTTATACACCTATATTCAACAAAGAGTAATTAGGACAAAATCCTAAAACATTTTATTGTTGGCTGTTCAAAAAGTAACTAATACATGATTAACTGAACATATGACAATGTGAGGTGTTCTAATCAGTTTATTTACATTATAACACTTTTGGGCAATTTTTGCGCTGTCAGGAATTTTAATGTCAAAAATTAGTAATGAAGAGTAAAAAGGAATTTCCTCAGTAAATAGTTCTAGCAAATCCTGCTATACAGAAAAAACAACCTCATATACAGTGAGTTTAGTTAGTTATTTTTAGCAAAAGCAAATGTGGTCAGGTAAAGCAAGCCTCATATTACGAGTATACAAGCAAAATGCACAATTGAAGCAAATAGTAAAAAAGTGGAGTACTACTGATACTGTGAGCAGTGCACCAAAACCAAGAAACCATTCTGTCTGTGGCCATGCCCAAGAGGTTGTTCCCAGTATTGTAGATTGCATGCAAAGAAGGATGTGGAGCCCAAGTCAGCACATACTCCATGATTTGCAGGCAACTTTTATCTGCAGCTGGTATTACCAATAAAAAATATGCATAATGCTCAATTGAATTAATTCATTAAGTATTCTTGTGGTATTACCAATAAAACCAACTGTAATGCTCTCTTGAATAAATTCACACAGTATTCTGACTTTTTAAAGCAGCTTCATCCCAGCGTGATTAAGTTGTTATTTAACTGTGAGCTATTTTCAAATATTTACTTTTACAGACTCTTATACATTGATTCGATATGCCTGTCATTTCATCTCAGCCATATATGTATTAATAATGTATATTTTGATTCTATAGTAATGTTATACAAAAGTGAAGTCATCTTTTCACGAAATAATGACAGAGGTGCTGTTTTGGTTGTCTTGCCATGCTTTTTAAATTAGATAGTCATTTAAAATTCTTAAGATACACCCTGATGATTAGTGCTGTTGTCTTACAGAATCAGAGATATGGGTTCAAACCCCAGCCCAGTCATGAACTGTGTAAAGTTTGCACATTCAGCCATCTTTATGTGTGATGTGTACATTAATGTGTCCTGCAATTGACTGGCACCCTAACAAAACACGTTTCAGGTCCCCATACACTGAAAGGGAGCAGGCAGGTAAAAAAATGGATGGATGGGGTCAATGGAAGATGTAACTTTGATCATTACTTTAAATTAGCAAAATGATTATGTTACCAGCAATACTTTTTAAAGTGAATAAGAACAGAGATCACCTAAAAGTAAGAGAGTAATAATAATAAAAATAATAATAATAATAATAATAATAATAATAATAATAATAATAATAATAATAATAATAATAATAATAGTAATACATTTACCTTTCCGATGCTCAGAGCACTTGATGGCACTTAAAGGTAGCCAAAAAGACACTATTTGTTATTTAAAAAGTTCCAAGTTATATAGGAAAATAAAAACATGATGAATTAAAAAGAAAAAAGACACTTGTTAGCAAATCCATTTTAGTCAGTTGAGGGTTTTATGGAGCCAAAGTCTAATAAAATACTCATAATTATAAATCAAAAAAGACTTTGAAATAAAGTTGTTTTTTAATGAAGTAGTCCACATGATACTGTATATAGGACATAGTGAAAGTGTTCTTCTTCTTCAAGAACTGCTTTATCTCCTCCCTTAAATCATTAAAAAAATTACACTCTCAAAAATGCTGGTTCTTTAATGGCACTTTATGGTTCCTTACTAGGTAGTGTGGTTCCTTGTGGTTCCTTTGATTGACAAAGCACCATTCCATTCTGGGATGGGTTCCTTGCATATTAAATTGGTTCTTTATGCTTTGAAAAACGTCCTAATATGTAGAAAAAAATAGCAGGACAGTAACAGATTAAGAAAAACTGAACAGAGCCTGTGTTACTCTACATATGCAGCATGGCTCTTTTTACAATCATCAGCCGTTGGTATTTCACAAGTCTGTTATAGTCTCTTCATGGTTATTTACTTTATGAAGGCAGTTACCTATCAAAATAAATAAAACTTCTTTCTGTAACCTTCATGTGGAAGGGTCTTTTGGGAACGAAAAACAGTTTTCCTATAGCATGGCTCTGAAAAACCACTCTGGCCCGTTTATTTTTAAGAGTGTACGGAGACACATCGTCAGACCACTGCCCATCATGTGGACTGTCTACCAGACATCAGAATCTGAACTTGCCTTCTTCAAAAATGTAACTTCTCACTCCACATTATCAAACCCAGCAATGGATGAAATTAATAATGTTTCCATGAATACTTTCATAATTTAGTCCCCAAACACAGTTTCATAATTGCAATATGTACATTTAAAAGTCCTTGCATCAAGGAGACCTTCTCAATGAATACCGTGCAACTAACTTTTCTGAGCCTCTAATTGCAGTTAATACTGCAGTACTGAGTGCTAGCACACACCTAGTCTTGCTTATACTGTGATGATTTATGCCACTCTTTCACTAAATCCAAGAGCGTTTTAGAGGCAGGCTAAGTTCTTGTTTCTTCTACACTTCCCTTCTAAAGGTTCAAAATCCATATGTAAGATTTCATGGCCTTGTCTCTTCCTATTTATGTGAACACCTTCAACAAATCTGTTGTGATGTTACTGTCCCTGACTTGTTTCTGCTTCAGTCCACATGCTGATGTCAATACTGAATTCAAAGCATTGCTTCTATTGACGCAATTTTCAAACAGTTGCTTTAGTAGTCTGAATCAGTTTAGTTTTCAGCCATACTTCTTTTTGCATAGAAAGCAAACTCACGTGTTCTCTAAATTGCAAGATAAGCATAAGTACTTTTTGAAATTTGAGTACAAATTTGCAAAGTCTGACAGATGATTATCACCCTTTATTTTATGCATTGCCTCTCATTATTGAGCACCAGCCTAAGGCATTTGAGAATTACAAATATGTAGTAGAACGGTGTACATGTATTTTTTAATGCATGTAAAGAATTGTAGTTTAACTAACTTAGGGTCGAACTGTAAATGGCAGGCATTGAATCAGCAAACTTTGGTTTATTCACTAGTCCATAAGATATACAAACGCTTCAGAAAGACATGGATCAGGCGTAGATTTCAAACACTGGGCACTGTGCCACAATGCCACCCTGTTTATAGTTTTAAATAAAGTGGAAAAAAATGTCCATTGTGTTCAGCATAAAAGAGTTAAAGAAAAAATACAATGTAAAACATAAGTATAAATAAGCAATAATTCCCAGTGCTACAATTTACCTGATATGCTTATATTTGATGTAATCAGGATACTGGCACTGCCACCCTGAGTGTTCCTGCTGGAATTAGAAAAACAGCTGGAACCAGTCCATCAGGCTGATTCCAGGTGCTAATGGAAATCTTGCATCAGGGTCATTGGTTAACATAACATGAACATCTTTGGAATTTGAGAGAGAGTAATTTGGATACAAAAAAAATTGTGAAAGTGAGGAGAATGTAAAACTGCCCAGAAAACAGCTTGCTGGGAATCACAATGAGGAGACTTGACTTGTAACACAGTATGAGTTACCAACACACAAACAACCATTTTCACCAACTATATGTGATGCCTAGGTTGCCCACAGCTGGCGTAACATTCTTGAACCCAGGATGGACTGGTCAATGAAGACACAAAGCAATAAGTGTGGTCCTAAACAGTGCATAGTTCTTTTCTTTTCAATCCAGTGCCACAACAATAACTAAAGTGAGGCACTTTCTTCTTTAAATAAATAAAGAAAAAATCCATTATAAAAGCAGTATTACAGTGGAGGTTAAAATTCCCAATAAACAAAAAATCCATAAACTGGTCAAAATCATGAGTTAAAATACAGTCAGGCTCTCTTCATTAAAAGAACCAGAAGCCTCAGTACATCCTTTAAAACTATGTCCCTGCTGCTTACCCATCAGGTGTGCCCAGAAGCAGTTGACACCCTCCGACAGGCATGGTCAATCTTTTTCTGGTTTGTATCCCCATTGCCATCTGTTGGCATCTGTGGAGACCCCACAAGCCCTGTTCCCTTCTCCCCTCACCATCCCTCAGCACCCATGGGACCTCTTGGAGCATTTCTATGCTCCTTCTTTGTTGCTGCTCAGCAGAAGCGACCCTAGCCCTGGGCTTCTTCCCTGTCCATCGTGCCTCTTCTGCACCAGTTCTGCCACATTCCTGACTTTCACTCATTCAAGCATCAGTCACCAAATCCACTTGCTGTTCTTTCATCTTTGATGGATCTTGTGGTGGCTCTGAGGCTAGAGATCTGCACTGGCAATTGGAAGGTTGCCGGTTCGAATTTCGTAAATGCCAATAGGGACTCTGCTTTGTTGGGCCCTTGAGCAAGGCCATTAACCTGCAATTGCTGAGCGCTTCGAGTAGTGAGAAAAGTGCTATATAAATGCATAGAATTATTATTATTATTATTTGATCCTCACTGGCACTAGCCCCATCCCACTGTTTCCACTATTTGTGACGCCCAGGTTACTCGCAGCTGACATTTTCTCCTCTGGATTTCACCTCCTGGCCCTCTCTTTCTTGCTCTTCCTATTGAATCTCCCCTCATTCTCTATCCCAGACTCCTTTTATTCTATTGTGCGGGTGGGTGCCTTAACTGCAACCCCCAGAGTGCTAATGAGGAAACCGGCCGAACTGATCGTATCTACATGCGAATGTGCAAACAGCTAATTTCCTCATCAATACCCCTTGGCTGCTCGACTTTGCTACCCCACACAACCTACAAACCCCCCATAGAACACAGTGTTTTTAAATAAAACGTCACACTGTCATGGACCCCAAACATGCACACTATTTTCTTTACTTTTAATTATTGTTCATTTAAGTACTCTTGTTCAGGCTAAAATACAGATGTATGAAATGATCTATCTTTTCAAGGAATGTAATGCTTTTCTTTTTTTTTCTCCTCCTCCTTCTCCTTTATTTTAAATTTTTGAACCTTAAGCTTAAAGACATTCCTTTTCTGACAAGTTGTCCTACTTGTATGAGGCTTTTCTACACTTTCATTGTGTTTAATTATTACAGATTAAACCTGAACTCCTGCAAAGTTATTGAAAGGAAACTGTAATTTAGCAATCAATCCATTTATAAAATTACTTATTATTTGGTACTAAGGGAAAAAGGGTTATTAGCATGTACTCTTAAAATGGAGTTACTTAAAAAATGTAATAGAGCTATACAAAATTTTCTGCCTTTTGGTGCTTGTTCACATTTCATTATGTTATAATATGAACTCCTAAGGCGGCACGGTGGCGCAGTGGTGCCTCGCAGTTAGGAGACCCGGGTTCGCTTCCCGGGTCCTCCCTGCGTGGAGTTTGCATGTTCTCCCCGTGTCTGCGTGGGTTTCCTCCCACAGTCCAAAGACATGCAGGTTTGGTGGATTGGCGATTCTAAATTGGCCCTAGTGTGTGCTTGGTGTGTGGGTGTGTTTGTGTGTGTCCTGCGGTGGGTTGGCACCTTGCCCGGGATTGGTTCCTACCTTGTGCCCTGTGTTGGCTGGGATTGGCTCCAGCTGACCCCCGTGACCCTGTAGTTAGGATATAGCGGGTTGGATAATGGATGGATGGACGAACTCCTAATGTATTTATCCGAGATTTTTTAGCAATGAGCAACATTAACCATCTTTATAGGGGTAACTATTGACTCTGACCTGAATTTTAAATCACGTATTAATCAGATTACTAGGAGAGCATTTTTTCACTTAAGAAATATAGCAAAAGTTAGATCTCTTATAACATTGCAAGATGCTGAGAAATTAGTTCACACTTTTGTTTTCAGTCGGCTAGATTACTGTAACGCACTCCTCTCAGGACTACCAAAAAAAGACATCAATCGATTGCAACTAGTGCAGAATGCAGCTGCTAGAATCTTAACTCGGAAACGAAAATCCGAGCGCATCACCACAGTTTTGATGTCACTACACTGGTTACCTGTGTCATTTGAATTGACTTTAAAATACTGCTTATGGTTTATAAAGCCTTAAATAATCTTGCTCCATCTTATATTTTGGAATGTCTTACACTTTACACTCCAAATCGTAACCTTAGATCTTCAAATGAGTGTCTACTTAGAATTCCAAGAGCTAAACTTAAAAGAAGTGGTGAGGTGGCCTTCTGCTGTTATGCACCTAAAATCTGGAAAAGCTTGCCAATAGGAATTCGCCAGGCTAATACAGTGGAGCACTTTAAAACACTGCTGAAAACACAGTACTTTAACATGGCTTTCTCATAGCTTCATTTTAGTTTAATCCTGATGCTCTGCATATTCAATTAATTATCATTATTATTCATGGTGGCTCCAAAATCCGTACTAACCCCTTCTTTCTCTTCTGTTCTTTTTCCGGTTTTCTGTGGTGGCGATCTGCCCCACCACCACCTGATCAGGGCACCGTGATGTCCTTACATTGACGGATTAAAGGGCAGAAGTCCACATGACCATCATCATCAAGTCCTTCCATGACAACCCTGAATACAATGAGGACTGATTAAGGTCATTTATGTTAGGTAGAATGCCTAGAGGATGCTGGGTGGTCTCGTGGCCTGGAACCCCTGCAGATTTTATTTTTTCTCCAACCGTCTGGAGTTTTTTTTTGTTTTTTTCTGTCCTCCCTGGCCATCGGACCTTACTTTTATTCTATGTTAATTAGTGTTCCCTAATTTTAATTATTCATTTTGTCTTTTTTTCTCTTTCTTCATCATGTAAAGCACTTTGAGCTACATTGTTTGTATGAAAATGTGCTATATAAATAAATGTTGTTGTTGTTGTTTATATATAATACGATACTGTGGCTGTTCATTTGTCTGTCCAGGATTTTAAATCACCTGTAGCTGGCAAATTGTTTGATCTATTGACCTGAAAGTCGGTATACATATACTATGTGACATCTACTATACGCTTTCAGGGTGATGATTGACCTCCAAGGTTATTCCTCTTTTTATTTTCATTTTATTGTATAATCAAACTGCGTACGGGTGCTGTTCTCATCCCTACCACCTTTACCGCCACTTCCCCTACCTCTTCATATCTTAAATCATTCTTGAGGCAGATTGAAGACTTAAGTGCCAGCTTAAGTGAAAAATTAAAGAAAATAGAAGACTTAATCAGTTTTAACGCGAAATGATGCCGATGAAAGAAGAGAAGAAGCGGGCCGCTAGGATGGAGAAAAGTAGAGTTGCTCAGGAAGCAGCAAGCGCATCAACCTCTGAGCAAATGAATGATAAATGTACAGAGAAAGAGGAGGAAAACTATGAATGCTCAAGTCAAGTGTATTCACTGCACGTTATCATACAGTGCGCCGTTACTGGTTTTTTAATATGAAAGCAGGAAAACGTATCCATATGGACTTCTAAGAACAGTAGAAAATGGAAAAAAGAACATTTTTGACCTCATACATATTCACCTTTCAGAGACCTGTTGCATTTTGAAGACTTCTAGTCAGTGGACTTAAATCTAGCACTGCACAAGGAAATGGTTTCATTTGAGTTCAAGTTCTATTGCCTGCCAATCATGAAAAAGGTGATTTAAATTTCCAGTCACAGGAAGGTGTGATGGGTAACGAGGAGAACAATGAGCTTGCATGTAAAAAATGAAGTGCAGCACAAGGACAGCGGCTAGTAAGGGCTTATTAGAGAGAGGAAAGCTTGCACTGGCAATGGTGATGCATGTTATCTTACAATTACAAATAAAGAACACACTCTGTTGGCAGTGTGACTGGAAAGGAAACAGGTGGGTTCGAAAGGACTGAAAAGTGGCAGCAGCAGCTTAGATATCAGCATAAAACTTTCTTCAAAAACACAAGAAAGCAGGTGATCCTGCAGATTCCGTGGGGTTTTGATGTTCATTTTAGGTAGAACCATGAAGCCATGGAGTGATGTCAAAGAAGTTCAAAAACCATCTGGTTGATAGAGGACAGCACTCATAACACAGGGTTTCAACTTTATAATAAAAACAAGTGTAAAAACCTTTGCATTTGCTATGAAAAAGGCAAACATTAACAAATGGAGGTGACCAGGGGAAGAAATGTCAAAAAACTTGCCAAATAAAATGTTAGCTGAGAGTCAGTTCTACCTTTCATCAATCCTAAACGCTAAATCAAAAATCAACTGAATGGCAGTAAAGATCTGAATTGTAAATGAAAGTCCTAAACACTACAGTACATACTAACCATGAAGAGATTTCTGTGATTGAGCCACAAACTCAGATGACCAGGAAGTGCACTGTGCCAACCTTTTATCCTGCCATAATGATAGGGTCAGCACTGCACACCTCTGAGAGACGTGCAGAAAAAGTAAGATGGCACTGGAAAATAACACAAAAAATAATTAACCCAAACTTCTAAACCAAAAACCATGGTTATAAATGTATTCTGTGACAAAACAAAAACTATAAAAGTATATAATCTGTTTAAAGTTCGAGTTCACAAAAACATGTTAAGAAAAAACAACGAATACATTATGATAACATAAGATAGAGGTGTGCTGGTGTTGGGATTCTTGTGGGAAAAGCTGAGCTGGTCCAGAACCTGAAAATGATTCTGGGATATGTCTGACAAAAATATCACAAAATTAAAACCCAGGACAAAATTTGATGTCTTCTCAACCCCAACGTCTAATTGAAATGTCTAAAAAGAAGAGAGGCCAGAATTAACAGCAAGAGACAGAGAGCATCTGGGCAGGTAACTTACAGGAGTGCTGTGGTACATAAGACTGGCTAACAAGAGAGACACTTTGTTCGGTCAAAAGGGACTGAAGCCTTTAATGGTAGGCCCTTAGAGGGTACAGGCTTTTTCTTTTGTCATTTATTTATTTGCTTCTTTTGTGTTGCTCTTAGGTTTAATAATCAACACATTTTTTTGTACATGTTGGTCTCTTTGGTGTCATTCTGAGTTGGAGAATCACTACAATTTAAATGACAAAAGATGTAAGACATTTGCTGGAAATTTCCCAAAACAGAGAAAAGCCCATTTTAAAGAAATTAATAAACTGTGTCACAGCTTTAAATCTGTGTAGTACAAGGAATTCCCTAAAATGATCCGAGTTGGAAAGATATTAATCAGGGAGGATTCCAGGGTGATTTTAGAGGAATTAAAGCCAGGGGATTCATTGTAGCCAGTCTCTTAACCAAAAGCTAATGTGGTTGTCTTATTAACCTTTCATTTAAATTACCTCCATGTCTCCTGTTCTCTAAGTTCAGACTGAGGATTTTGAATGCACTCCCAATAACAGATGTTCTTTTCTATGACATTTAGAAACTGTGACAAAATAGTTTACTTCACAAAACTGTGCACTGCCTATTTGATGTGCCTGTTATTCTCTGCAGGGAGTTAATTTCAGATAAACTGATATGTCACGGTTGTATGGAGCTTAGGAGAGGGGCTACTTATTGGCATTATTTAAACTTAATTGTATGTTGTTGTTGTTATTATTATTGTTATTATTATTCATTTTTATTACTGATTTATTTGCAATTCTTTATTGATGGTTGAGAGTCACTTACACTAAGTATGTGCGTCAGTGTATGGCATAATGGTGGCCATTTCATTTTACAAGTTCATCTGTTAGGTGCTAACTATCAAGGAAAGACTTTATGTCAGTAAGAATTCAAGAGAAGTAAAACATTTGATAGAATTAACAAGAACTTTGAGCTTGGAAAAGTTTAGAAGTTGAATTTGTAAATTATTATGAATTTGTTTTGCCCCAAAAATTAATACTTATGTGTCTCCTTGTACCAATCCTGCTTTCACCTTACTATGAACCTGATAAACACTAGTAATAAAATATTTATTTACTATTACTACAAAATAGCTACTATTCCACTTGTAAAACCTCTTTGTTAAAGGAATACTCTACCCAAAAATTATATTTTATTAATTTTAATTAAAAGCAAATAGCAATCCATAAAATCAAATCAGGCTTAACAAAACCATAATTCAACTCCCAACCAAAAGAAACAAAGAGAGGACAGCCAGCCTTGAAGCACATCTTTGAAGCAGCAAGAAGGAAGATTATCCTTTTCCCAAATATAAATGTTATTGATTAGATCCTGCCATATTTTTAAAAAGTTTTGAACACAATGAGAATTTGATTTTTTTATGTAACTTATCTCACATGCTTTGTTGTGATGGCCCAGAAAAATGTTTAATTTCATAATGTCATGCAAAATGGAAAGAGCCATCACTCACTAGTCAAGTGTCCTGTCTTCAATTGAGAAACACAGTATTATGGGAATGTGTTATCTTTTTATTTTGTGAGGTACACATGGGGAAAGTATAAAAAATTATTGTTTTTGGGTGGGGTTTCTTTAAACATGGCTTCATTTTTTCTGGAAAGATATAAATAGTGTAAGAGTTGAATTTGAACCCTGGTCTAATATGCACCTAGCATGGGTCTGAATCTCATATCCTTCTGAGTGTAGGCTTAACGGCTGAAGCTGTTATTTTATTATTCACTATGATAAATGCAGTTTAGTTATTTTATACAAAGCTTAAAAAGAATATTTTATATGTTAATGTATAATCATTGTTCTATTGTTATGCACTAAAGTTTCCTGTTCTTAGGAAACTTAGGAAACATATGGTTCAGTGTACGTTTTTCTCTTGAGAAGTCACATGTTCCCAATCAACCTAGAGGACAGGGATAATTGTGGTTATTTAAGGTATCAACGTTTGTCATGTACCGTTAGCAACTGGGTGCAACCAATCATGTTAGACGTTTTCTGATTATGTAATGAATTCCTTGGAATTGTGATTTAATCAATGATTTACATAAATTTAGCATAAGGGACACTCTTTTCCTTTACAATACTTGCTAATAAGATATGCCGTTTCCTCTGCCATGATTTAGATAAAGAATAATGTTTGATGCTTTCTTCTGTCTGTGTTTTATTGCTTAAAATGGGGCATTCCAGTAGTGGGTGTCTGTTAAAAATTTCTTCCACAATAGTCACAGAAGTCACATATTTGGTAGGTCATACAAGCAAGAATCCCACGGTACTCTGTACACATGACAGTATTACTACTGCTGCTACAACTATCTGGAACTGGCTTATTGATTGGAACGGTCTTACTTTAAAGAATAATGGCAACAAGTGTAGATGCATCTACTTCATTCATTCATTCATTCATTCATTTTCCTAGCTTAATAATGTAGCAAAATTACATAATCAATCAATGGTTGCATTGAAAACTTACATTTATTGTGCTTCTCCAACATCTGAATTGCTGAGCATTAAGCACCTTATCCAGAGGACAGCACTCCTGCCATCAAGCAAAAACCACACAGTCCAAGAGGAAAACTTACTGTAGTCTGTAAGCGAATCCTGGCAATCTTGACCCAAAACCATGTATCTCATCTGTTCTTTGAGCAGTACAATACAGTTGTAGACTTTCAACGCTTCAAAATTGCGGTTTTCATTAATTAAACCCATACTTCCTCAATCCTTAAGGAGTATGTATGGAAGTCCAAAGCTCCTATGTGCTGCTAAGTTTCCCAGAATGTTTAAATGCTACTTTTTTCTGCTGCAAACCTACTTCTCTTCACATGAGGACAAAGGGGCAATGCTGTTAGCAGTTTCCAGCATAATGAGCCTGATGAAATCACACCACTACCCCACTACACCTTAATCATCATAACTACTTTCTTTCTCTGTGCATCTGCCTTTTCACTCCAATGTTTGCCTTGCTAGTTTGTTACATAATAGTCCCAGATCTTACAGAGCACATTCATTGGAATCGTCCATCCCGCTCTTCTCTCCTCCTTGGAGAGCCGCACAAGGAGTGTCGTATTGTCACTGGCCTGCTTTAGCCTTCCGTATTTAACAGTTCAAAGCAACAGATGGTGCATGACTCTGAATTGCTGCACTTGGTCTTTTTGGTGTGATACTTTAGCAGTAAAATTAACAGATGGCACACATCTGTGAAATACTAAAATTTAGCAAATGCTAATAATACAAAATATTAAAATGAATGAAAGTGATTTTAATGTCTTCAGTAAATTATTGGTGACTAGGCCTTTGCCTTTTTTCTTTCTTTCTTTTTTGTTGCTTGCATTCATTAAGTTCTTTTTGCTGCTTGCCAAAAGTTCTGTAGCACACACATTATATATGCAAACTGTTACACACTCACAAGGAACTATATTTAATTAAATTTTGTTTCTGTCTACTTCTGGTACTCCACTTCTTTCTAGACCATTCATGTCACAGATTTTGTTGTTTCTAATCATGATTTCTGCCTTGTGATCCTGTAGTTGTTTGTGCCCAATAAGTGTATGTACTTTGGTCTTCCTCTTTTAACCACCTCTTAGATTTTTATAGCAGCTGTAACTCTTATTACAATCAGAACCCCACAAATAACACAACACAGAAACTCTTGTTGGCCAGATGTTCAAGCAAGTCTTTGCATGCAATACAACCCAATGCTTAATATTTAGTGACGTTTGAGGCCTAAAATTGTAAAAATGTATTGTAGCGCATGTGGAATGTTGTAGTTATTCTATTTTTGTATCACAATTACATTACTGGGCAGAATGTTGGTTATTGTTGCTGCCTCTCGGATCAACTGTCACGGGTTTTCCGTTTGATTGCCCTGATTTATATTTCACATCCCAAATGTCAATTAGGTTAATTGACTATTCTAAAGAGGCACTGTATGGGTGTGTGATGTGCAAGAGAGGGCCCTGCAATAGACACATTTGGTTTCTTACTCACACCAACTGCTGCTAAGATAGGCTCTGCACCTTGTGACCCAAAACATTTGAGAATGCTATGTTATGAGTAATTTCACTGAAAACACTGAAGCTTAGTCTAGGTGGCTTTCAAGTCCCATTTAGGTTGTACCCCAGCCTTGCACTTCTACTTGGCCCATTGTGTTTCACAGCACAACTAGCAGGTTTTGACCTTATGTGCTTACAACTTATGTATATTGATGGATGCACTACAGTTCAGTTAATCTTTTATTGGAATTTCTTCTAAAAAACTTTAAAACATATTCATGATCTTCTTATTGAGAAGGATATTATGGCAGCATAAAATGCTGTAAGGAAAACCAAGTGAAATACTCAACTGATGAGAGGAAATGGTGAGGTTGGTATTGTATTTCTGGGTTCTAGGTCTTAAGAGGGTTGTAACAATATGGGGTGGCCATAATTCAGAGTACCATGACATTGCTGTAGTTAGCACAGACCACCACTGTGGCGATGGAGTAGAGATACTCACAGCTTAGACCTTAAGAGAGCCTACAAATAGACAGCCTGGGGTTGGAAGCATACAGATGGCAAGGGTTCATCTTGTGTGGAGGATAAAAGAGACGAGCGTTAGAGAAGGAAGGTTGGAGGTGAGTAGATGTACTGAATATTTGGATAGAGAAAACCAAGAGGTAGAGAGTATAGTAAAGGGCAAGGCAAAATTGGAGTCAGGGGATAAGCAAGTAGTTAAAAAAACAGAAAAGTGAAAGAAAATCAAATATGCCAGAGCAATGGTGCAGAGTCACAATCAAAGCAAATTTCAAGCTAGAAGCTCAGACACTATCCTGAGTTTGTTGTTTACCTACAACTACCACAAAGTCTGTTCTTAGCAAAGATCTAACATTCACAAAGCAAGCTGCTATGCAGCAAAATCTTAAATAGGCAATCCTAATGTCACAGTTCATCACGTGAAGACCAGTAAGGGACAACCATGAATAGCATGGTGTATTGACTCAGAGAGAGCCAGTGGCATTTTTTATATAGAAGGAATGGGTGATGAAACCTCATCGAGATTTGCAACAAATTCATTAACCAGTAGTGTTGGATTGGTACTAAAGTTTTGACTTTGGTATTGATATCAGCTTTTGGACCTCAAAAAGGTACCAAAGCAAATAACGTCTTACTTCAGCCTCACTGGTATACCACATAATCACACGCCTCCATGTTATGCAGCACTTCAAATCAAAACAAAGAATGGTTCTCTCTTGGAGTCTCCAGTACACTGAATAGCAGGTGGGGAGGCTAGGCCCGCAAAGAATCTCCATCGCATCAAAGTATGAACTACACGTCCCCCATATGGTCTCCAGCATGTCTAAGAGCAGAGTTGGGGATTATTGGGTTTTGTCCCTTGTGGAATCTCAAGCACCTTGAACAGCACTGGTTTGGGTTGGGATATTGGGTTTGTTCCCCTTGGATTCTCCTGTACATCTGATGAGGAGGATGGTGTTTCCTGTAGAGTCTGCAGCATGTCAGAGAGTGGGAAAATGAAGAGAGGAGCACAAGGTATTTGAAAACTACTGCATACTTACAGTACCAAAAACAATGAAATGCTGGCACTGTAACATTTTAAGAAATGTTTTTTTTGAAAGTTTTTTAGTACTGGTATACCACTCAATCTTGTTAATCAGAGAGTCAAACCAATCTGTCATCCAATACACCAATCAAAAATCAAAGTATATTACATCAAAAACCAGACTTCTCAAACTGTATTTGTCATGCAAAGAATCACAAACCAACACACAAGAGTTTTTCTTATCACGGATATTCCTTAAATGCACATACTGACTTTATACAGTCGCTTTTTGTGAAACCACATGGCATTCTTACTAAGATTGCCATAGCAATGCCCTACACAACTGCTGTAAAATGATGGCACCCATATCAAAAAAAAAAATGCCATTGTGGGATAGCGCAAAAATATTTCAGCTTTTACAAAGCAATGAGAAAATCAAATGTCCAATTCAAATTCCCTGTTTAAAAAAAATGCATTAATTGTCAGAAATGCTATAGGAAACCATACAAAAAAAAATCAACAAAAATGTCATAAAACAGCATCCCTAAATATGATAATTAAATAAATAAGCACATGTTCTAAAATTAAACAAATTGTGAATGTCAAAATGGCAGGTTCATCATAGAAGCCAGTTTGGGGCACTTTTGTGTATAGTTTCTGCCAAGGGGCACAGCGTTTATTGACTAATTTTCTGTTACCCTATGACTTTTCCTTCATTGAATACCTTCATTTTCCTCAATAAAACCATTTAACTTGAGACTCACCTGGTTGCGGTTCTGGGTAAAAGGTCTGCTCAAGGCTGTTGTTATTGGTCAGGCTGTACAAAGTCATAATGAATAAATGCACAAGCAAAGCACTCATTTTCATAAAAGTCTACTAAGAGAGCCCTACCGGAATATCTCCACACACTTGTATTGTTTGCTTGTTTATTTTTCTGCCAGTGCTTCACTAATTGTATTACCTTAAGTACTTTGTTATGCACGCTGTAGCGAAGCTAAGAATTGTGCTGATGCTAGGTGAATACGCATTTAATGGGTAATTTGAACCCTTACACTAAGTAATGCACTCTAAGTGCAATTTTAACCTTTTCCCTAAAATACATCTCCGAGAATGAGGAAAGCTTTTAAATGATACCAGACTTTAGTCCCTCTCTTTGCAGCTTAATAGCTGTGCTGCTCATCAGATCAGTTGTGTACTCTTAAATTATATTTTGGACAGATTATCCTGGAAGCATTTCAAATCAGTTTACCTGCATAATGCTCCAGTAGTTTGTTAATGCATATTTCTCTTATTCCACCCACAGCACCATTAGCTGCTTTCGACGGAGAGTCTTTTGGTAAATACTTAAACAGCTTATTAAAAATACAACAGGCTGAAGGATTCCTTATTTAAGATCAACCTTCTTATGAAACCCTTCATGAGTAACATTAAACAAAGCAGAAAGGTGCCTATATTACTTGTAAACCTTCCGCTTTGCACACATTATGGTAATTCTGTTGATGTGTAGAAGAGGGGAGCTTTGTTTGGAAAAATGAAGAAAGAGAATTACAATAAAAAATATGTCTGTCAAATAAAAACAGATACTCAACGCTGTAAAACAAAACAGGTGCTTTCTCAATTACCTTGTTTATTCACAGTGTAATGAGAACTAAGTACGGAAGATATGAGACTCAAAAATGCGTACATCAATATTTAACTCTTTTAGGACCAATGGGGCATTATAATGAATAAAAATAGAACTAAATAGCCCTGAAATCAGAGTGCTTTAATTTGGAACACTATTTATTGGTAGTGTTAATCAAACATTTTCCAGTGTTTTATCCACAAACATAAGAACAAAACTCATTTTTATCTGTATAATTCATCAAATTCAACTAATTTTGCTGTAAAAGACAAAGCATATCAAAAAGCAGTGAAAGGATCAGCAAACAGATTTAACTGTATATGCATCTAGGAAGGGTAGCTTTCTTTCTTTCTTTCTTTCTTTCTTTCTTTCTTTCTTTCTTTCTTTCTTTCTTTCTTTCTTTCTTTCTTTCTTTCTTTCTTCTGTCTGCAGTCATTTTAGCACTGTTAAGGAGGTATGGCTTTTAAAACTCATTTCTTCTTCTCTTTGTGACCAAGTCGAATAAACACTTCAGTCTAATAAAGCTATTGGCCCTGGTACCCCAATATTTTCAAGATGGCAGCAGGATACTACTTATCAACAAAGGTCTTTTTTCTACTGCCACATAAAGGATTCCTTTTCCTTCCCACCACTGTCATTCTTTCCTTGGTGCTCTTTAAGTGTTTCCTCCAAAAACCCTCATCACAGTGATAGGATATGCTGCCTCCTGACTCTTTTCACACATAAATCGATTGACATCAATCGATTGTAACTAGTGCAGAATGCAGCTGCCAGAATCTTAAATAGGAAAAGAAAATCCGAGCACATCTCTCCAGTTTTGATGTCACTACATTAGTTATCTATGCCATTTAGAATTGACTTTAAAATACTGTTTATGGTTTACAAACCCTTGAATAATCTCTCTCCATCCTATATTTCAGAGTGCCTCTCACCCTACATTCCAAATTGTAACCTTAGATCTTCGAATGAGTGTCTGCTTATAATTCCAAGAGCTAAACTTAAAACAAGTGGTGAGGCGGTCTTCTGCTGTTATGGACATAAAATCCGGAATAGCTTACTGATAGAAATTCACCAGGCTAAAACTGCTAAAAACCCATTATTTTAACATGGCTTTCTCATAGCTTCATTTTAGTGTAACCCTGATACTCTGTATATGCATTTAATTATCATTTTTTTCATGGCTACGAAATCTGTACTAACTCCTACTCTGTTGTTCTTTTTCCGGTTTTCTGTGGTGGCAATGTGTGTCAAGACCACCTGATCAAAGCACCGTGCTGTCCCTACATTGATGGATTGAAGGCCAGATGTCCACATGACCGTCATCATCTAATTCTTCCACGTGAAGCCTGAAAACCATGAGGACTCATTGAGATCATTTATTTTAGGTAGAATGCCTAGTGGGTGCTGGGCGGTCTCATGGCTTTGGAACCCCTGCAGATTTTGTTTTTTTCTCCAGCCCTCTGAAGTTTTTTATGTTTTTTCTGTCCTCCCTGTCCATCGGACCTTACTTTTATTCTATGTTAAGTAGTATTGCCTAATTTTATTTTAATTTTTTTTATTTTTTCTTTCTTCATCTTATAAAGCACTTTGAGCTACACCATTTGTATGAACTCGTGCTATAGAAATAAATGTTGTTGTTGTTGAATTTACACTTCAGTAATGGTTTAAATTACAAATCTTAAATATACGAAGTTTAAACATCATTACAACCCGGTGGGAATTCTTTAAACTAAGAACCAACTGTGCACATTCCTTTGACTTTATCGTCAAACATGATGAAACTGTTTCCAGACATCATTTATTCACATTAAACTGCCAACTTTTTGTTACAATATGTTAATCTTTGTTAATTTTTCCTGAAGTTAATTGATTTTTCCTGGATTTCATATAAAGTTTCAGAGAGGTTGTGAACATAATTGAATGCACATTTATTGCTGTTTAACTTGCATTTCTTGATTAAAATGTAATTTATTTTTACTTTCCTTATACTTTACCACCATGATTTTACAACTTCCATTTCTGGTGGCACAGGGACAGATGTCACGTGGTGTGACGTCCTTGAAGCAATGATTTATAAGCCAACATTTCATGCTTTCTTGTATCCCAGATTGTGGATAACTCCTTTCAACAGAAACATTAAATTATTTGGAAATTATTGTTTTTATTGATGTTTTTTGACTTTGGCTTCTCTTATCAACTTAGGCTTTTGGGTGGACATGGATTTATGGAAAATTTTCAAACCCCAGCTGTGGGGAAGTCACTATTATATTTTCCCAAACCCATTATAACTGTGGACGTATGGCAATACTTTTACCCACATGGTGCAAAACTCTATTGTGTACTGCAGGAAAATTTTTATTGCATGATGTGTTTCTGTTTCTGTCACAATATAAGGCTCTTTATATACTGCATACTGCAATTTTTATTTTTGTGTTGCATTTGTAACTATTGCACTTCATGGAGGGCTCATAGGTGGAGATGTGACTGATAAGAATCCTCTGAATTCAACTAAACTGAATCCTTTTCAGCATCTTCAATGATTATACAGTGGCTCAGTATCATTTGGGGTCTTTTTCTAGCACTAATGGATTTTAGAAATAACTCTCTTACAGACTTTTAAAAAGTTAATAGGTTTTTCAGTCACTCAATTGTATGTGTATAAAACAACACTGCATCTTGAAGCAGATGAAATAAGCAACTGTGCTTGCCTTCCCTCATCATTTAAGCAGAAAATAAAGGTTTATTTAGATTTCTGCTTCTAGGAAAGCTTTACTACATAACATTTATTTCACTGCTAGAACAGACTTAACTTTGCCTTGAATTTCAAAATAAAAATATACTGCAATGCTGACACTGCATTGAATATCTTTGGAGGTAATTTATGGGATGCAGCACCAGTCCATCGCAGAGCATCTTCGCTCACATTCTCTCACATCTAGGTCAGTTTAGATCTGCCAATATTATGACATGCATGTCTCAGAGACAGGACCCTGAACTGGAATAAAAGATTCAGGTTGTTTAGGTGGGGATATGCAGGGTTTAGTAGGAAGTACACTTTGTCCAGTGGTGACATATTTAATGAATCATCAATATTTATTTAAGTCAGGACCCTTAACGATGTGCACTAACATAAGGCTTTACATAAGATTGCAAGATTAAAAAATATTTAGTAAAGCTAAGTAAAATGCATTGCATTAAATTCCATCAAACAAATAAGTCAAAATGTTTATCACTGTGTGAATAAAAAATAAATAAACAGTTGTTGTATATCCCAGGATTACAATGAAACCGATGGGAACCAAATTGTTTCTTGAGTGTAGGGAACAATTGAATTGATGATATTGTTGCTTTTATTTTACTTGTAATAAATTTGACAGGAGTAGGTCAAAAAGGATTGTAAGAAAGTTACATATGATTCCAAATACTTTATTAAGCAAACGATTGGCACTGTAATACGCTTTCATGTGCAGTCAAGCAATAAAGTCTCACAGAGATGACAGGACTTATCTTAAGCCTTCAAGCATTCAAAACAGCACATTCTATTCTTATCCTAAGTAACTGAGCCCAAAGACACGTCTGCACTCAGGGTGGGCTGGTGGGCAGCTTTTAAATACAATATACCATTCTGGCCAAAAACAAGTAAGTCTGTAGGGGACTAGAAGTGGAGAAAGAAACATTTCAGCAGCACTAAATCATGTACAATATGTATTTTGGTTTACTTCAAGACAATTTAATATATTTTTTACAGCAATAAGATATCTAAAATAAATATACATAATGTTTGAAACAAAGGCACATTTTTTCCATGATTTACCCCTCTGCTTCATCCATCCATTATTCAACCTGCTATATCCTAACTACAAGGTCATGGGGGTCTGCTGGAGCCAATTCCAGCCAACACAGGGCACAAGGCAGGAAACAAACACACACACACACACACACCAAGCACACACTAGGGACAATTTAGGATCGCCAATGCACCTAACCTGCAAGTCTTTGGACTGTGGGAGGAAACCAGAGCATCCGGAGGAAACCCACGCAGACACAGGGAGAACATGCAAACTCCACGCAGGAAAGACCCGGGAAGCAAACCCACTGCGCCACTGTGCCGCCCCCACCCCTCTGCTCCAAAGTTTAAAATTATAAATCAAACTATTTTTGTGGTGAATCATCATTTGTCCATTAAATAACAGCTTAGGTTTCGTTTTATGTTTATCAACACACACATTACAAACTAAATAAAGTCAACAGAGCAAATAAAAGGGATAATCTCTACTGTATATATATATACTGTATATAAATTCCAACGTCTGTCTGTCTGTCCACTTTTCACGCGAGAACTACTTGACAGATTTAGATCAGGTTTTTTTCTCCAATTTGCTTGAACATTCTGGTTGATTTTGCGACTTCTCTCATTGCGCTAAATATCATAGTTCGGTTGCGTTACCAATTTATTTGTGTGAATCCGAGAGAGACAAGGGGAGGGGGGCAGGGCAGTCCTCACTCACGCACCAGCCTCAGGGCGTATCTTACATCCTCCACTTAGCTAACAAATGAGAGAACTACTTAACGGATTTAGATCAGGCTTTTTTCTAGAATTTGCTTGAACATTCCATTTGATTTTGTGACTTCTCTCATCATGCTAAGAATCATAGTTTGCATGCAGGAGTGATATATTCGCGCTAATCCAGGACAGAGGCAACGGGCCAAGGGGAGGGGGAAGCGTGACGTCAGGACTGAGGAGTCGGTCTGCCTCTGCGTTTTGGAGCATACCTTGCCTCTGTTTAGCTAGCGATACCTTTTTATTTATTGATTTTTAAAGTTTGTCCTGTTTCACTACTACGCGGGCAGAGCCGCAAGGAACGGCTAGTTAATTGTAAAGTTATAAACAGCTTTTTAGAAGCCATTTGTTTCTGTGGAAGTGATCTCTTTAGTGCTGCTTTCCAAATTCTCTTCACAGCTTATTAGCCCAATGTATTCAGAATAGTAAAAGTAGTAGTCGTATTAGTAGTGCTGTCACATGTATTGAGTGAAATTCTTCCTTGCATGTCTGACCAACATATAACACTTTGCTGTGCCAAAAATATATTAAGATACATAACTTCATTTTATCACATTGGAATTTTTAGGCCTTATGATGGACTACCAGTCCAGGACAGATTCCTGCTTTGTGCCTCTTGATTGTCCCCAACCAATCAAACCCTAAACTGAATTAAAATGTTTTGATAATGTTATGTTGAAATTTGATGAGATGAATTTTGGATGAAAATTAATAAACAATGTTAGTTATGCAGTTTAGTGAATGAAGGGGTTGATCCCAGCTGCCTCAGGTCTGCTGATTACACCTTTCATTTTGATTAATGTGGCCCCAGGTAAAATTGAAAAGGCTTTGAGTTAATGGCTAATTCCAGTCTAAGAATAAAATAAATCTCAGTAATGAAATTCACTTTTTCAACACCGTCAATTTAATCTTAAGTTCATGTAAAATGGAACTTTACAAGAGAAAGGCGAAACACATCCTGTATAAATATGATTAGAAAATGTGTAGCAATGAAACGTTAATTTTGTAAAAATGATTTTTGTGAAGTTTGCACATTCCCTTAATGACTGTAGGGGTTTTCTTCAGATACTTATATTTTCCCATAGCTGAAATACATGTTTTAGATCAACTGGTAACTCCAAATTGGCCCTTTGTGGTATATGTGGGTGAGTGGACCCTGCAGGGGGCTAGTGATCAATCCACGTTTGACTCAATGCAAATAAAATAGCTTCCAGACCCTGTGATCTTAAATTGAAGTAAGAAGGTCTAACAGTTTTTTTAACCTTTTTACATCAAATTTGTGGGTAAGTGTAAGAAACTGTACATATTTTAATTTACTCAGGCTGTATGCATTTTACGTGTAAGGTTCAAATGTATCCATATGCAGTGGTTTTGCAAAAATACATTACAAGGATTATGAGGCCAGGGAATGCCCTGCCTTCTGTCATATGTTTGTTTCTTATGGATATTCATCTGTCTGCCAAGTTTATTTCAGACTGCACACATTAATGTAACATTATGGCTCTTTTCTTCTGTTCTGTAAGAATAAATAAATTCATTGTCTGTGTTAACCAGCTCGCAATGCTGTATCATCTGGATAACCGCCTAATACAAGGATCTTCTACCTAAAAAAATAATCCAAGTGTCTATTTGTGATCTCAAAGTTTAAATTGCTTTCCAACATTTACCTTTGGCATGAAGTGTAGATTCACCCCCTCTATTCACCTTCAGCTTATTTAAATCCAATCTGGAGACTCAGCAAACTATAGAAAGCAAAATAAAGATCTTTAGGCTGAAGCTGCTTAAAAACGTATAAGAACTATGTAAAAGGATGGAATACACATAATACTAAAGGCTCAGAAACAAAAGATGATCCTAACGGCTCAAATGTATGGCTCAAGTATTTCCTTTAAAAAAGTGAAATGATGAGGTCTTAAGTGGTGCAGAAATCAGATGTTGTCTAGCAGTAGAGGTAGCCTAACAGTCAGAGCATGACGCATCACTATCCTCTTCAATGTCAAGCATACCAAGTGACAGCCGTGTCATTATCTGATGAACTTGGCCTTGAAATACACCAGTGAATTGTGACTGGGATCTCATTTAACACGGCTTTGCATTCGCTTCTGTGTTTTTAGTTTTCAACAGCAGATATTGTTAAATATTTCCACACTTCTTAGGATTTGACCAAACACATACATCAGAGCAAAAAAAAAAAACTATTAGAAGATCTATTTTAGAATGTCAAAACAATGCAAAACTGATTGGATTATTACATGGTCGACTGCTGATATGGTCCATAAACAGAAGTCAAACGGTCAGATACAATCATTTACTGGCAAAAACAGTAATCAAAATCAAAAAATCTCCAAAGGTATTAATTATACAACCATCATCCACAAACTCACTTACCTGTATTTGTGATGAGCCAGTAATCTGTGTAAAACTGACTTTACAGCCAATAATTACTGGAGAAATTCATGCCATTGAACACGAACAAAAGTATTTAGGTTCCAGTCTAGAAGAATGTAAATTTCCTAATTCTACGTGCATCTGCCTGTCATTTCATGTTGTGTCATGTTGTCATCTAAACCACTTATTTCAGACCTGAGTCGATGGAGGGGCCGCAAGCTGGCACAGGGTGCAAGGCAGGAATAAACCCTGGACAGGTCACTAGTCCATTGCTGGGCAAACACACACTCACCCACACACCAAACACACACTTGGGCCAATTTTGCATCACTTATACATCTAGCCTGCATGTCTTTGGACAGTGTGAGATAACTAGAGCACCCAGAGAAAACCTACATAGACACGCGGGATAACATGCAAGCCCCATGCAGGGAGGACCCAGGACGCAAACCCTGTTTTTTGCCTAATGTTAAAGATTCTTCTTTGGGCCTGAATCTTAATCTATATGATCTTATACCTGAAGCTATCCCTAATATTTTGAACTTTATGCCTAAACTTAAAAATCCTAATCTTAATTTATGTACTTGGATGCCTAAGGTTAACCCTAATAAGGTTGCTTCACTATTTGATTTGGTTGAACATCATAGGCTGTCTCATTTAGGATCTTCTTTAATTTGGATTAGGGATTGGGCTGACGGATATGAGGTTTATGGATCGAGACAACAGACACAGGATAGTGAGTACAGATACAGGGGAATGAAGTGGGAAGGGACTCAATTGATACAATTTTCATCCTTTGATATAACAATCCCATGTTAAAAACATCTTTCCTATGGTGTTTACATACTCAACACAAGCCCGGCAGACGGCTCAAATACTACAATCTCATAAAAAAAAAAAGAAAAATAAGTGTGCTGGAACAGTACCCTTTATACTTAAAAAAGTCTTAAAAACAAAAAAACATCTAGGGAATTGCCATTTTTTCAGTCTTTTCAGTTAACATCTATTAGTTGTATCTATAGCTTTCAATGTAAGACCTGTGGTCTCATATATTTTGGTGAGACTAAGAATGCTTTCAGATCTCGTTTTGTACAGCACTTGAAATTTCTTGAGAATCAGAGAAGAAAGACTGCTTTGTATAAGCATTTTGATCAAAAAAATCATTTCCCTGTCATGTTTGAATTAGAACATGACAGGTCATGGAATAAAACATCCAGGCTTAGAAAAGAAAAATTTTGGATAGACACATTAGGGACATATTTCCCAGATGAAAGTAGGTAGTTTGTGTTTTTCCAGGGTGACTTAAAAATTATTCAAATTTAGTTTCTATATAAGGGGTCAGTGTGCGAGGCAGCAGCACTACCACTGGGCTCACCATGCTGCCATTTTAAATTAGTGAATTCAAAAACGCAATTCCAAATGAACAGTTAGGTTAGACTGCCTTAATTTTTCTGAATTATTTATTTTACAATAATTTAACCAAAAAATAATATATATGTTTTGCATGTTGTGAGCACATGATTGGATCACTAATGGATTATACAGCGTGAGTAATGTGAGATTTCCTCATGGATGTTTTTGATATTGCATTATCTGTTGTCCTGCATTGGCCGCCATTGGTTCCCAGTCTACCAAAAACTTTGTGATATCCGTTCTCCACAAAAACGTGAGATTAAAAGTTTTTTTGGTCTTTGTTACAAAGTACATGGGGAAAGTAACATATAAAAAATGCCATTTTTGGGGTGGAGTGTTCCTTTAACGCCACTAATGGTGGTTTGCAGTAACTCCTCACCTAGAAGAATTTGTGACATGATGTCAGGCTGGTGTAATGAACAGTAGATGATCTCTGTACAGTAGTTACCCTGATATTCTACAAACAAATTTTCATCTGCATTGAACAGTCAACCATTTCCATACAAGACTGATAGAATGTAGTAAACAGTAATCATCAATAATTAAAGACATCATTATTATCTGTGCATGTATTGTGTATGATTATTTGCTATATTGACATGTTTATACACAGATTTGCATGCATTTACCATGTATACACAATGAAATGTATTTTAGTTGGGAGCAGGAGAATTTAAACTAAACAAAAATAATTTTAAAGCATTAAATACAAAGTCTTTTAAAATTGTAAACATCTTGAAACAAACTACATGGCAAGGACAAGATTCTTTATACAACCAAGAACTTGAAAGAATGTTCTGGTCTCAGAGAGAAACTGAGAAAAGAGGAGGAGGTTTAAGGAAAGTATGTTGTTCATTGATCTACATTTTTGTAAATAATATTTACAAAATACTGCTGGCTGTCTTCTTGTGTCTACGTCTTAACATCAGACTGCTGTTCATAAATTCCGTTTAGCCTTCACATAACATTTCCCTAAACTAGGCTACCCAGATACAGCAGAAAAGTAGGGAATCTAGGAACAGACAATGATTTTGTCTACATTTCGTCAGCACAATTAGCACCACCACCCCAATGAAAAACTGCAGAAAAATATATATAACATAATTCTGTTATTAACACAATAAAAATAGAACAATGAAAAACCAGACAATGTAAAGATACACTGTACAGAGACACAACTACCAGTTGAAATTCAAACAAAATACACATGGATATGGTATAGATTAGCTTCAGCTATTGTGTGTTTGGATCTGTGCAGCTCATCATTTACTGAAAGCTTTCTCTGTAGCGCCATTTAAACTTGGTGGTAAGGACTGTTGACTTAGAGTTTCCGGAGACCTGCTTGAAGCCCCAGCCTCATGTCTAACCATGTGCAGTTCATGTGTTTACACAGGCTCTCTGATTTTCCTGATGACTCTAAATTGGTCCTTTTCATGTTAACGTGTGTGTCTTCTACAACGCATTGCCGTTTCCTTGCATCCTAGGTTATTTCTAGCTTTGTCCTGAATGCTACCAGCATAGGCGTTGGTGCTCTGCAACCAAGATGTGAATAGAACAAGATTGAAAATGGATGCATGGTTAGATTACCAATGAAAGCTGCATGAATAAAGGGGATGAAGCTTTTATTTTACATGTTATATAAAGCTTTCCGGCCCGGGAAGTGCTTAACTTTTGAAGTCCCTAAGGTAAACATGAAGCCAAATTTATATTTTCTCTTGTTTTAATGTGAAGGGTACAAAAACTGTACTGTTTACGAGACAAATGAAAGATATAATTCTTCCCTGAAGACTAGACTGCATTATTACCCCAATATGTTAATTAACACAGGAAAATAAATGTAAACATTTAAAACATACTATTTCTCCCTCTCCGCATCTAGTAAATAAGCTCCACAAGGCAAAAATGTTGTGTTAATACACTGGAGGCTACTTGAAGCGTTATGTTGGAATCATGTCCCTCAGAGACCAGAATCTAGTACACTTTTATATTTACAATATTACATTGTCTCATGAACTGCAGAAATTGACAGGTATCTGTTGTCTGATTCACTTAATTATTTTGACTTTTGTGCAGCTTAAGGTGAATTGCCTAAAATCCTCAAGAGATACAAATTTTCTCAATTGCTTAAGGGTCTATAAAATGAGATGGCCAAGATCAAAGACAAAATATAATTTCATAAAAGTTACAATATAATCAGTGTGGCGATAATATGATAATATGGGTAGAATCTGCTGTTAAGGCAAATTTCTTGACAGCAAAAACAGAATAATACATATATAATGGCAAGTAAAAAATAAAAATATTTGAAGGATGGATCTCTGTATTACTGTAGACATTTATGTGTTAATGCACGTATTAAATGGATTTAATTCAACATTTTCCAATACTTGTGTTATGCGAGCATATAACTAGTTAAGCCCAAAGCACATATAAAGTATGCAGATTCTTGAGTCATCCATTGCAGAATCGTCAGCTAATTCCAAAGAAATACTCATGGCAGTGGAGATGGATCCAAAGTAGTGGAAGTGTCATTTTGGAAAAACAATTACTTTTTCCAGAATTAAAAGTTTTGGTGTGATTACTGCTGACTACTGACTGACTGTGAGGGCTTGTGGTCATTGCTGGCAACAGCCAAGTTGACTTAATACAAAATATTTTTTTTGCACTGATGTTTACTTCAGTGCGCACACATGTTTCATGTATTAACTCAAGCAGGACTCACTCTGCATAAATACATATGTTAAGATGCAATGTGAATAATGCACACCAAGCAGTATTAAGCTAGCACGTACAATGTATGTAGTATCTGATTGATACAGAGGTACTGGTCATACATTATTCCTGACCAAGTTAAACTCTGGCATGAAAGAATAGAATTATTCTTTTTAGTTATTTTTGCCTCAGTTGGAATATTTGAGTGTGGCTCAATAGCACCCTCTGGAGTCACATGTAATATCTGATTAATCTGAAGGTGCCAGACATACTTACTTACCTACCCAGCAAAACTGTTACTTATTGGAAAACACTATATTTTAGCCTTTTAATTTAAGAGGTTAAATCCAAAATCAGGTGTTATCTACTTTATATATGAATAGTGGAACAGTAGCACATTGGTTAGAGCCCTGGATTTAAATTCTGCCCTTAGCCATTGTTCCCTTGGAGTTTGAATATTCTAAATATTTCTGCTTGGGAGTCCACTGGCTATCCCCTATGAGGTACAGATTGGGTTAACTGGTGGTCTTGTGTGCGTATATGTGTGTGAGAGTTGGCAATGCGATGTCATGGCACTCCTTTCAGGGATGTTTCCTATCTTGAAGCTGATGATGCCAGGATAGACTCAGTCTCTTATGATTCTTAAATTGGACAACTGAGGTTTGAGAATCCTATGTACTATACTGTACTATACTATATTTAAATATAACTGCAAAGGCATAAGGATGTTCTTTATAAAAAAAATGGCTGTTACCTGGAAATTTCAAAAGGCAATGGGCCTTAATTATAGTGCCGTTGATTAATTGCATAACCAGCGGTACTATGTAACTAACTCAGTACTTTTTTGTATACAATATTTGTACTTTTTTAACCAGGGGCTATTATTACTAGTTCATTGGAGTACCTTTCTCTAGAATATGCTACATACAATTGCACATGAATAAAACATTTCTTCCTTTGACCAATCCTTGCTTTTTTTAGTGAGTGGCCTTGGCTTTTATTGAAAGCTACTGCAAAACACAATTTTAGAGGAAACTGTATTCTTTTGAATTGAAATGGGTAATCAGTAAGAATAATGGGAATTTTAAGAGTTTTTACTACTATTATTATTATTACTATTATTATATGTTTGTGTCATTTACTTTTTGTGTTTTTTGTCAGTTGTATGTTAAAGCTTCCATTTCTTTTTTTTGCTGTTGCCATAGCTATACAGGAAAGTTGTAACAGTGAATCATGTTTTACTTTAATTATTACAAACAGCAATGTCTTTTAGAAGCTGCAAATTTGGGGGTGTTTCATGTAGTGGTTAAAGCGAAACTAACTTAACAGCCAGTACTACGGTTTATAGGATTATTAAACAATAAAAGAGGGTGTGTACTGCCCCACTGGTTTTCTCCCCATAAATGAATTGTAGTGACATCTTCGAGTAGAACTTTTTCTAACATAGTGAGGTTCAAGCAGGGGAGTAGTAAGGATTATACAGAAGATAACAAGTATGAAGAAAAAATCTCTGGAACTAAAGTATATACTGTATTCAGTTGTCCACCCCTCTCCCTTCTGGTTGCATGGGATGCCTTAATTGAGCTGCACTGGTATTTAAACAGATGCAGTCGTAACCTATTTGTGTTGAACGCAAGGTAACCACTTCTCCTGTACTTCTCCCTCCCTCCCTGGCTTTATTGCTAAACATGTCTTACTTGAGCTTTGCTGAACCTTCTACCCTCCCTCTTCATAGCTCACACCACCTTACCATCTAGTGGTTGAAGTGAAGCCATACTGGAGGTACTATGTGTTGTTGATGTCTTGTTTCCCATTCAATGCATTATAAATTTTACATGACATTTTAGTCTAGCGGTTCAACTTGGAGATTGGAGTGAATTCATTTTAGTATATGATATCGAAGAGTGAGGGAACTTGAGATCGGAGCATGTTGATGTTAGTATATGAAATTGGAGGGCCTTTCAGTACCTGATCCCCTCTCTTTTTCCTGTGCAGAACACTTCAGCTTCTTCATTCCTTCCATCCTATTGGTAATATCTCTGCTCTGTTGGCGGCCTTCAATAGCATACACAGCAAGCCCCATAACTATAATATTATTATTGACAAATATCAAGAAATAAATTAAAAAAACAAGGTTTGGCTACTTTTTAATTTTTTCTATAACGTCACCAAATTTCAATGAAATACGTCATGGCATTTTTGAAATTTTGGGGGTATTTAGCTTTTTCGTTGGGAGTGGGGTTTACACCAAAATATTAGAATATCAAAATGTCATTTCTTAGAGAATATCTACTGATCTAGGTGTACATTCCTTTAAAATTACAGCTTTTAAAAAAAATGGGAAATAGTGTTTTTGTTGATTGATATATTTTTTGATTTTGTTGTTGATATATACATTTATTTCATACTTCAGAAAACAAATATTTAATTTTGTACTGTAAGTATTCAATTTTCTATTTGCATAAACCAGAGCTGTAGAAACACTACACAGAATGTACTGAAAACTCCCAAAGGAGGTAAACTGTGTCATGTCCTACATGCGTAGTGCTAGTTGCTGTCATTTGGGTTGTGGAATGTTAATGGCACAAAGAGTGCTCTGTAGCAAAAGCTTGCTTATTAGTTGCAACTACATTTATAAAATGACCAATTGATCACACCTGATATGCACTACAACAAAAGTCCAGATATTTTTATATCTATAAAGAAAGAGGGTTTAGAAATAAGTATACTTAATTATAGAGCAGCATAAAACCTCTGAAAAATATTTTAACAGCTTCACTAAGGTAATGCACCACAGAGCAATGACTGTGTTTTTAAAAGCCTAGACAGAAATGAAAGCACTAATGTCCACTTACAATATTAACTACAAGCAATAATTCACATTTAGGGCCATTCTAAAATAGCAAGTGTAAGCAGCAAAGAACAACATAATGTGAAATCCAGGCACAAAACCGACGTTAAGAACTGAACCTACAATACATTTATGGCAGATTACAGTACATAGTTGGCAAAAGCCCAAACAGATTTACAATGTTACCACGCAATTTAATCGATTGAAGTCACCTCAGTAAAGAAAAGTTGAATTTAAACAATAAAATTCCTTCCAGAGATGATCTACTACATTGTTGACTTTGAATTCAAGAAGCAAGTGGGTCTGCTGACAAAGCCACGTGCAGAATACAAATGGCTTAGCCTGTTATCAGCTACTTACTTATGAGCAAGTAGGACTTATTTTCTTTCTTATACTTGTGCATTTTGTTTTAGGTTTGTATTCATTATACAGATTCTCATACCCACCATCCCTTCTGTAGCACATATATTTCGGTATCCCAAATCTGTCCAAATACTATACAATGAGCATTTGAGTCTCTTTCAGGTTAACACTTTACTGCTTTACTATGGTAGAGTCACATGTGGAAAACATATACATTACATAAAGATTTATAGAGAATCTTTAATATAAAACATAACTGCAGCTTGGCACAACTAACAATTAGGGTCATTTTCTTTTCCTTTAAAAAATAGAAAAATAAACAGAACAATTATGTCCACTTCCCATATTGAACTCTAGGAGTTTATCATAATTATTAGTAAATATTAAAGCATAGTAGGACTATAAAAACAAAAAGTAATAAATAGTAAAGTAAATCATCTACTGCTACACAGTAATTTGGAAATTAACGCTTTCAAATATAAGGGTAGCCCTGAAATGTTTGCAACATTTCAGTTAGGATTAACAGATGCTTGCAAATTGTTCTGTGGTTAACCCAGAATATCCTCCTTGCTGTTACTATTCAGTCACGATTTCTACCTCCTCCTCCTCCTCCAGAACAATGATGGATTCACTTTGAACGACAGAATGAAACTTCACCTGGACTGTGATCAATTCTCCAACAATGGAAGTATGGAAGGATGCACGCATGGATAAAGGGAGTGTTGTAGTTATCGATTGTTCATTATTTGTATCTTTATAAATGACAAGTTCAGGTCCCTTATTTTTAATGATACATCTGCTGACTTTTTTCAGACAAATGGAAAGAGCTATGAAAGACAAACAGAAAGTTCTTCTTGCCCCTGGGTAAATAAAGTGTCATCAGTTCTCAGAAAATGGATGTATGGGAGGATGCATGAGTGTGTGGATATAGCAGTTATCAGCTGGCCATTACTTGTATCTTTAAAAATGGCAGCTTCAGCTCCATCATTTTTAATGAATCACCTACTAACGTTTTTCACACAAATGGAATCAGCAGCTCACCCGGACTATGGAAAAGTTCTTTTTGGCCAGAAAAAGATTTGATCCTTCATTTTTTCACACTACACCTCCGTATGGACTAATAGAATAAATAATGAAGACTGGGTTTAAATTGCCACACAATTCAAAAACTATTATTTTTTTTTTACTTGATACAAGGAAAAAATGTTATAGGCAGTTTAATAAAACTGTTCTGGTTTCAGGCAGATTATTAATCACACTTTATCCCAGATTACAAGTCACACAAGCATGTCAGAGGGTCACCCATCTGAGTTCCTCCCAGATACGTAATTCCATCCCGGACCAAGAGTGGGCACTGCCACTAACTATAGTGTCTTCCTTTTCATATATTGTACTGTGAAACCACCCAGTGAGGGCAACTGACTCTGCCCCATCCAGTCCCTGGGCCAGAAGAGCATGACTGCCCAGAAGGAGGCTTCACTTCATGACTGAGAGACCACAGAGAAGGAGCTCCTCCATAGCTTAAAAGAAATGCAGAGAATCATTTAGCCCCTAGTTAATTGGAGGCTATTAGTTTGTTCTGTTTTTATGCCATTGAGCATTTGTGTTTGTTTTATTTAAAGTAAATGAGGATTGCCAGGCTGGCGCCCCAAAATGTATTTTTGTCATTTCCACACCTTCAAATAAATGACACATACATAATTCTTCAATTATTATTGTACAGAGTTATTTAAATGAATTGTTGCACTTATTTGGAACATTATTCCAGGAAGCACGTAAGTCATTCTCGTCTCTTGTATCAGTTGTTTAGTGTGCAGCATGCAGTCAGAAGTGACCAGTAACAGGTGGACAGAACATTAAGAGGAACAACGTGTAAGTAAATAGAAAGCCACACAATTTGGAACAGTAAGATTTCAAAGGTTTTTTAATAGGTGATTTTCTTTGCTTCAATATGTTTTAATGTTTCCTTGAACTGTGGCCATATGCAGTACAAATGAAATAAAAAAAATTTGCATTTAAAGCAGATACTAAAATCACAATATTGTGTAGGTTCTATCATTTCTGTGGCACATTCTATAAAATGTGACAATTACGCCATGGTGCTTTTCGCAAAAAAAAAAACTAATCAACAATCTTAAAATGTTCAAGAGAAAAATTAAGCTTATGTAACTCTATAGCTTACACCAACCTATAATAAACTCTCCTTAATGTCTAATTTCACACAAAATGGATATGAATTCAAATAGATTTATTTTTTTCATGAATAAAAAAAAAAATAACTAACATTGAAAAAAATCTTCTCTTGCTGAATAATTCAAGGAAAGGAAAATCTTTACTAAATGGAAAAAAAAGTTTCCAAGGTTAAAGTTATTTGAACAGTCTTCAGAAAATTAAAGCAAATCAAAACTTGAAACCTTGCAGTTGCCTGTGGTGCACAATGGGGTTTAGATAAATGTACACAGCAAAGCTTCTTTATATGAAGTGATTTCTTCAGCTTTGTTTTAGCTGACACAGAGAGGCAGGCAGCTTTGCTACTGATCTTTCTGAGGTGCCGAGGTTTTGACTCTTCTAGAAGTTGACATTTATAAACTACTCAAGCATTATCTTGACATGAAGGTAATATCGTCTTCTGTTATATGTCACGGATTAGCAATGTGATATAAAAAACAGTTACGTTATTACTGAAACTCAGTGGCATGGTGACTCTACTTTTGGTGCTGCTGGCTCACGGCACAGACTCCTGGTTTCAAATTCTAGCTTAGACACTGTTTGCTTGGAAATTGCAACCTTGTGGATTATTCCCCAGGCTCTTTGTTTTTTTTTGCCCATATCCCAAAAACAGGTATCACACTTGATCTGGCAACCTAAAATTGACGTCATATGGGTGAGTGTGTGTGTAAATGGAATAGTATCCTGTCTATGGTTGGCCACTGCTTTGTGCCCAGTGCTGCCAGGACAGGACATCTACAGCCAAGATCATGCAAGTTTTATGAAGGATGGATGAATTAATTTTGAAGCTACTACACGAGACATATTTTTAATAATTTAGACGAAAAGCAATGTCAGGATTATATTTCAGTATAATTAAAATTAATATTCTACAAGGCAATAAAATGTATCCATTCTTGAACCCACTTGTTGATTTAAATTAGGAGTTTGGTGTACCAGAGCCTACTCCTACAGCACAGTGTGTAAGAAAGGATCCATCCATAGATGGAAGACAAAGTATGTAGATAAACTAATTCCTTATACATTTTCAAAAGTATTCCTGATAATTTTTAAGTAATTGGATACAATTATAATATGGTATAAAAGAGGGATCTCAAACTCCAGTCCCGGAGGGCCCTAGTGGCTGCAGGTTTTCATTCTAACCCTTTTCTTAATTAGTGACATGTTTTTGTTGCTAATTAACTTCTTTTGATTTAATTTTAATTGACTTGTTTTTTTAAAGATTTGTTCCCTGATATTTCTTCATCATTCCTCTGAATTGCTTAATTTCTTTCCTTAAACACAACAGAAATTTGAAGTGAGTGAGCCAACAGAAGACCAGCTAAGTCAGGGCCTCAAACTCCAACCAGCTGCTTAATTAGGCGCCGAGTCTCGTTGTTAATTAAACTCATTCTTTAATTCCATGGCTTGTTGCTGCTCTCATTGTGCAATAGCAGACATTTTCAAAATTGTTGATTTTGTCTTTAATTTTCTAAGAGCACTGTTAAATGTTTCGGGGACCTGAGCAAATCAACATTCCTGAGACCTTCACCCTTTTTATTTTCAGATATTGTATGATGGTCACAGTTTGCTGGTCATGCTTTTGTTCATTTTGTACCTCATTATTGTTTGGCAGCTAATTAAGTAAACAGAAACAATTGAGGGGCCTGAGTCTTCAAGAGCAAGTCAATTAAAATTAATTCAAAAGAAGTTAATTAGCAGCAAAAACAGGTCACTAATTAAGAAAAAGGTTAGAATGAAAACCTGCAGCAACAGTAGCTTTCCAGGACTGCAGTTTGAGATCACTGGTATAGAATATACAGAATAGGAAGTAAATCAGACTAAAAAAATAATTCTATATTTGTTTATCTTTATATTTTATTTTATTTTATTAAAATCAAAAACATTCCATACATACAATTCCAGTTTAACAAAACTGGTTTGAAACAAATTGACTCCTACCCATTAGAAAGACAGCTAGGTCAACAAAAAAAAAAAACTCATTAACGACCTAAAGCAGTTTTACTCACTTAATTCATCCTTTATAAGTGTTCCACTCTTTTTAGCCATTTTAAGCAAAATACAGAAAACATTTGGATTCAGACTTAGGAAGAACATATTTTTAATGCAGATGATATCTTAAAGCAGAAGGGTTACCATCAATTGCACCTTTTCCAGCTGACCATAAATTTCTTTCCTGCCTAAAATCCACAGTATTCAATATGCCACACATGCATGTCACCAAGACAGTTGTATGTCAATAAAATATATTTATCTTATCAAAATGTACCACATAAAAATATACATTATCCAACCCGCTACATCCTAACACAGGGTCACAGGGGTCTGCTGGAGCCAATCCCAGCCAACACAGGGCGCAAGGCAAGAAACAAACCCCGGGCAGGGCGCCAGCCCACCACAGGGTGTGCACACACACACACACACACACCAAGCACAATTTAGGATCACCAATGCACCTAACCTGCTTGTCTTTGGACTGTAGGAGGAAACCCACGCAGACACAGGGAGAACATGCAAACTCCACGCAGGGAGGACCTGAGAAGCGAACCCAGGTCTCCTAACTGCGAGGCAGCAGCGCTACCCATTGCGCCACCGTGCCACCCCAGTACCTTTCAACTGTTTATAAATAGAGCTACAATTCACTTTTAGATAATCTGAGGCTGGTAAAGTAACAAGACCTTACAATTAGGCTCTTGGGAAATGAATGAAAGTCAAGCTTATACTGATTACCCTTTTCCTAACATCTCAGACATGGACTAATTGAGTTCAAAATTCTACATCATAAAAACCCCTCCTTACTTAGACTGCCATATACCAGTGGCCTGTAATAGAGCCTACGTGTTACTAATGTGTTCCAATGTCTGCTCTTCTCTGCCACATGTTTTGGCTTTGCTCCCAGCTTATACCCTGCTGGACTACAATCTTCAACTCTTTACCAAGCAGCATCAGGGTTACCATAGATACTCATCCTCATTTAGTCTTTTATGAGCAATACTGCATGGAGGACCGTTGATCTTTCAGCACTCTAAAGTGATGGCCTTTTAGTAAACTACAACCTCTTCATTTCATTTTTCTCAGCTTGAAGCATCCTAATCCACCCTCTGTGTAACAGGGGGAAGATATGTTTTGTAAATTTAAAATTAGCTATCTGTCCATCTATTTGCCAAGTCACTTAATCCAATTCAGTGTTTCAGAGGTTTTTAGCTGGAATCAGAAACTCTGAATATAAAGCAAGATAGAGCCCCAGTCGATGTGAGGGCATAGTCCCAGACAAACCCAGACTCATCTGTACTGAGCCAATTAAGAGTCACCAGTTAACCTAACATGGATATTTTTCAGTATGTGTAAAGAAAACTTGAGTATCCAAAGAAAAAATCATGAAGTAAATGAAGTGAAAACTCCACAAAGAAAGTGATTGAGCTGGGATTCACATCCAGTTGCTGTAAAGTTGTGAGGTTGTATGGAACCATGTTGCCCCTACCTAAAATGAGACACAAAATTCACCAATTTATTTTGTTATTTTGTGGTTTACTTAATTCAGTCCAGGATTTTGGGTAGCCAGATTTGGAACCAACCATGGATACAGTTTAAGTCTCTCACAATATCTACACCGACTATGATTGTGTTAGAATTTGAATTGAATTGTCTCCTTGATTTGCGAAGCAGCAGCACTGATCACAGCACCATCCACTGTCTTATCAGGAAGTGGGCTTAGTTAGGCCGTCTTGTGCAGATCTGAGCAGCGGCACATCTAAGACCAGACCTGGCACATGATAATGTGACGTTACAAGCAATGCCCACTGCATATAATATGTTCTAATGACCCAATTATTTAGACATACAGTAGGTCTACAAAAAACATATTGTTTTGCAAGAATCAATTTAAAAAGAACTTGATTAGAGAAGGAACAGGCAGATGTAGCAAACAGATATACAAATCCTGTCAGGGACTTAGGATGCCAAATGACAATAGGACATGAAAGACGATATTTCAACTGTAGTGTTTGAGTGGGATTTAGATTAGGTCAACATTTTTTGTATTTTTTTTATGTTGTACTACTCTTGTTGCATAAAGCGTATTGAATATTATATGATTATAAAAATGGCACTTTTATGTATAATAATTATACAAGCTCAATCTTGTACAATAATGAATGTGATTATAACAAAGCCCTAGGAATATCATTATGCTGAAGAAATAGGCTGCTAATAGAGTGCTGCTGCTATATACTGGAAAATGGGTAGAAGAGCTCTACATTAAGTTTGAGAAGCTTATTGTAAGATGAAGGAAAATGAAAAAAAGAAAATCAAAGATTTCTCTCATTACTAATGTAAGACTCGGCATCTGTAGCACTGTGCTTGGCAGATTAAAGGTCATGCTGACCCCTTTTCTTATAAGAAAAAACATTAGATTACCTAATAACTAAAATATAGGTTGTTAGGAAATGAATATAGTATAAAAAATAAAATGTGCATGTGTGCATGTGTGTGCATGCACTGAATAAGTTTTCTTATTAAGCAGAAACAAAAACACCTTGATTATATCAGAAAAGTTTTAAGGAAACTCTGCCCCCTACTGGATATTCTTTAACATGTGAACAGACAGAAGTTGGGAACCAGTACAATTGTTCAACTGTTCAAATTTGAAAATATTAATGTGACAAAATAAAAAAATACTGCAAACGCATCAGAGAAATATCAACTACTCAGTAAAAATACAGACCTGTCAAGGACACACATCCAGTTCAGGCCTGTGATGTGCAGAAATGTTTATTGACTGTCATGGACTCGTGTAAAGGCCATTCAGAAGTGGGATACAGCCTACTGTAATACAGTTAGACATATACAAACACTGCTATTTAATTTTAACCCTTTCGGCCCTGACATCCTATTACTAGTACATAAATATGCAGCCATCTTTGTAAAGCACAGGTACGTTTGCAGCCGTTGGAACCGGGCGTGCTACTATTAGCACAGACAGGAGAGAGATGGAAGTTGCTTTGGGTGCTGCCTGGTGGCATACAGTCCATGAAACACGGAAGTGAAAAAGGACTCTTCTGTGCACCACATGCGTACCACATAGTAAGTAGCTCAACTTTCAATTTTATTTCCTCAAGAAGATGGAAGTATTTGGCAGCTATTGTATAATAATAGTGATCATTTTTTTGTTTTTTTCATTTTTGAGCTTCCTAGACACCCCAAAGGTAGAATATCTCACAAAATAATTTTTCCCATAAAAACAGAAAATCCAGGGTTAAAAATAGCAATTGATCTGACATCTTATTTTTGGATGGTATCCTGAGCCTGGAATATCATCTGGGTTTAATGCTACTTACACCTACACTGTTGTCGACTCTAATTATCTTAAACATTTTTGTTTCTTCCGTATCATGTGACTGAAAGTAAATTAAAATACATTTCAAGAAAAGTTTCCCTGACCTATGTCTTTTGTCTCAGTCAATGTTTTAAGTCTAATAGTAGTAATTGTATTATTAATATTATGACATGTCCAGTGAAATTCTTACTTGCATGTCTAAGCAACGTTCAATGCATCACAATATCATTTTAATTAACAAAAAAAACACAAAACAGCTTCCCTGATGTACTGTACACTTTACTCCTGTTTTTCTGGTGATATTCCTGAAAACTCACCACCTCATAGTATGGCACCCCTTCAGTTAAATGGTTGTGTTAACTATGTAACATGTCCTAATAAGCAATGTTTGATTCTTTATTGTATTTAGATTTGCCAGTACCACCTCAGAAAGAGCAATTAGCACAATGCAATGCAAGTCTATCATACCAGGATTAACACTCTCCTGCTATTTTATTTAACTATGCTTAAGGTCAACAGAAATATGTTTGTGGAAATGTTACTTTTATTCAAAGAATGCCTAGACAATGTCTGCCCATATTGTATACTCCATAAAACACAGAATGACTTGTAAAGCAAAAAAGTATAAATTATACTTTTGCAGTTATGATCCAAAATAATCTTAAAAAATCTCAAAAACACAAGTTGCTTTGATAATTACAATGTTGAGAACAGACAAAACACACTTGATGCTCAGTCAGTTTCATACAGCACCTGTTCACTGTAATATTCTGTTTTACAATTCAACACGTATCCAAGAAAACAGTAAAAGAAAATGCAGAAAATGTGAATAGGGATAACAAACAATAAGTAAAGTCAAAAAGAAATGATAATGAATAAGGGAAAAGGTAAAGTTCCACATTTGAAAGGTAAGATTTTCCTGTTTGTGACTTGTTTTAGACGCCTTTAACTGATTCAGCATACCGATATTTGGATTAGTACAACCTCTGCTGGATAAAAGTGTGAACTGCACATCATAGTTGGATTTTTTTTTATCTCTGGAGCTGGCAGTAAATTTCCTTTGCGGCAAACCATAAATATTCTTGTCTTTAGTGTGTCCTACACTAATGATTCTGAGCATGAGAAAACTATAATAATTACACTGAATCAACATGAATCAGAAATATGTAAGTTGTCACAATCTCCAGCCCAAGCATCTAGTGCCATCCTGCAATTCAAATTATACATTTAATCATGGTCATTTATTAAAACACAAAAACACATGGGTAATAATAATAATAATAATGATAGAGAAATATTTCAGACTTGCTACATCCCTGATGTACAGCTTAGGTTAAATAATGCCTCGAAATTAACCCCATTGTCAGAGTATGCATGAATAAGCCTTGTGATGGCCTGGTACCTTACCTAGAGTTCTTTCCTTCCTGGTTCCTTGTGCTGTTAGGTTAGGCTTTGGTCACTGATGAATTGAATTAAGTAGGTCTGGGGAAGTGTGAATGTAAAGCATATAGTTTTTTCTAAGCCAAGAAGCAACACTTCAGTCTGATTCGAGCTCTCATTGCAGACAGGAATAAACAGAAGCATTAGAAGATAATAATAAAACATAATCAAGGAGTATTAAGGTCCCTGTACAGTGGGGAGACAGCTGCTAACATGGCAAAACTCCCAATTCTGCACTTTTTAACAACAAAGTAAAACCACTTTAATTTTAATTTCTGACCTGTGGTACTTCAGTCACACTCACAGCAGAAATGACTTATTCACATATACAGTGGAGTGGAAGTCTTTCTCAGCAGTATTGGTGCATGGCTTGAACAAACCCTGGATGGGACTATAGCTCCTTTAAAGGTGCACACGCAAACACACACACACTCGCATATGATTTGATTTCAAATCAACAGTCAATCAAAACCCCCTAATTTGTGGAATGTGAGTACCTGAAGAAAACCAAAAAATGGCAGGTAGTGCAAAAAAACTCTTCAATATGAAAAATTGATACTGAAAGAAAGAAAGAAAGAAAGAAAGAAAGAAAGAAAGAAAGAAAGAAAGAAAGAAAGAAAGAAAGAAAGAAAGAAATTACTTTTCTCAATATAGTAAAACAATAACACAAACACTGAGGGACCCTAAAACATGGCTATGTCAAGATGATCTGATGCCATAATATTAAAGCTCCGGCTTGTCTTCTATGTATGTCATAAATGGGTTCAGGAAATAAACGTTTGCCAAAAAAAGATCAAAGAACAGTTCATTTGAGCAGAGGCTGACACGACTTGTGCCAAGTGACAGACGGGCTACAATGACTCAACCAACAGCTTTAGTACAAAAGTGATGTTGAGAGAAGCATATCAGAATGGGCAAAGCATCACAGATGGCAGCCAACAAGTTGCTCAGATCTTTCCAATGAAAAACGGTAACACAAACACAGGCCATAATAAGAATAATACCTGGTGTACTTAAGGCTGATACAAGGATAACTTACAGAAAAAAATGGTCATCATAATGCTGGTTGACAACAACACAATATGGTTGAATATCTTCTTATATAATATGCTACTGTGGCTGTCTGTTTGTCTGTCCAGGATTTTAAATCTCCTGTAGCTTGCAAACCGTTTGACCTATTGACCTCAAATTTGGTACACATATACTACGTGGCATCTACTATCCGCTTTCAGGGTGATGATTGACCTCCAAGGTTATTCCTCATTTTATTTTTATTTTATTATATAATCCACTCTCGGCAGCAACCGTGCAGCACATGTGTACAGGCGCCATTCTCATTCCCTACCACCTTCGCCGTCACTTCCCCTACCTCTTCATATCTTAAATCATTCTTGAGGATGATTGAATTCTTAAGTGCCAGCTTAAGTGAAAAATTAAGGAAAATGTACTAAGTAATTGCAACACAAATACTGACTTAATCAGTTTTAACACGAAAAGATCCTGACGAAAGAAGAGAAGAAGCGGGCCGCTAGGGTGGAGAGCAGAAGAGCTGCTCAGGAAGCAGCAAGCGCATCAACCTCTGAGCAAATGAATGCTAAACGTATAGAGAAAGACTATGAAAACTAGGAATGCTCAAGTCACTGCACGTTGTCACCATTACTGTTTTTTTTTATAATGGTTGACCAAAATTTGACAGGTACAGAAACAAAATTGGTGATCAGTTGCCATCCATTACAGTAGCAATGCACACATCAAAGAACAGTTTTATGTTTTTTTATCCTGCAGGATATTGGTCCATTCCACCAGACTTTGAAAAAGTCCTGGAATTGTTTACATGCTTCAGTCTAGCCAAGCATCTGTGATACAAAATCGGAGAGCTGTAAGCCAGCATCCATATGTCACAATTATGATTCTTTTTTGAGTCCATGTTATTATAAATTCAAATTGTTCTTAGGGCACTTTGCTAATAGGTTACTCTACCAAAGTGGCCATATTTACACCCGAACTCACTCATGTTTTCCTAGATCTAGTTTAACAGGAATACAAGGGGAAACATTCCTCCCTTCCATTGGAAAATGCTTGGATTAAAGTGGGAAGCAGGACATAAAGCTCATTTCTTTACTTTAAAAGGGCGTCATTCATCTGGTTTTGGAAGCTCATATGCATTAACTGAGAACTTGATGAGATACTGTAGAATTACTTTCATATTCAGTTTAATAAAATAAATAGGTAATTACAGTATACGTCCAAAATTTGTGGACTCCTGGCCATTACTCCTATATAAGCTTGTTGGGCATTCCATTCCAAAAACCATGGACATCAATATGGAGTTGCACCCAACCCTCAACCCCTCCATTGTGGTTATCGGTTCTGGGAAGACTTTCTACAAGATTTTGAATCATTTCTATGGGAATTTATGCTCATTTAGCCAAAGGAGCATTTGCAAGGTCAGGTACTGATGTTGGATGAGAAGACACAGCTCACAGTTGGCATTGCAACATCACAAACGTTTTCAGTAGGACTGAGGTCAGTGCTCTGTGCAGGGCACTTGAGTTCCTCCACTCCAAAATTGTCAACCCATGTCTTTATGGACCTGGCTTTATGCACAGGGGCACAGTCATGCTGGAACAAAAACTGTTGCCACAAGGCTGGAAGTGCACAAATGTTTATAATGTCTTTTGTATGCTTTAACACTAACATTATCCTTTACTGGAACCAAAGGGCCAAGTGAAAACCCTGAAAAACAGCTCCATACCATTACCTCTCCTGTAGCAAACATTACAGTAGGCACTATGTAGTCTGGAAGATAATGTTCCCTTGGCATCCATCAAAACCAGATTCGTTCATTAGACTGCCAGATAGTGAACTGTGATTCATCTTTGCAGAGAACACTCCAGAGGCCAAAGATAGCAGGCTTTACACCATTACAGCCAAAGCTTGGCATTGCACATAGTGATCTTAGGACTTATGTGCAGCAGCTCAGCTATGGAAATTCATTACATGAAGCTCAAGACATGCAGTTCTTGTGCTGATGTTGCTTCCAGAGGCAGTTTGGAACTCTGTTGTGAGTGATGCAACTCCGGATAGGCAAGTTTTAGCAACTATGTGCTTCAGCAATCAGGGTGCCAGCTCTGTGAGTTTGTGTGGCCTGTCACTTTGTAGCTAATCTGTTGTTGCTACCACTTGACAATAAAAATACTAACAGTTTACCAGGGCAAATCTGGCAGGGAAGAAATTTCATGTAGTTACTTGTAGCTAGGGTGGCATCCTATGACAAGTGTCATGTATACACTCTTCAGTTTGATCCATTCTACATCCAATGTTTGTCAGTTAATGTTAAAAATCTACCTTGTTTAGGTGTAAAATCAGTAAAAGAAATAAAATAAACACCATAAGGGTCTGTTACAGGGAACAGAAGATGAGTTAAATGCTAGCCAGATCCAGCCAGCTGTATTTACACTTGACAAAAGCAAAATTCTTACACCATGAGATGGAAATAAATTCGATATCTGACAACAACTTCAGACCAAAGTTTTACATTTTATTCATTCATCATGGATAAGAAAAAAATATTTTTTTTTACCAATGCAGATTGAAGTTGAACATGGCAGATAAGAACAATTACAAACAATTCAACTAAAGTTGAGTGCTTCAGTGAAAGGGCATGATAGTTAAAGGAAGAATTCTATGGTGCCCCCTTTTCCTTTAGTGCCCTAAGCACTTGTTTATTTTGCTTAAGGTTTCTACAGGTCTGGGTATTTTATATCTACAGATACACCTTCAGGTCACTACAAATGCAGTATCAAAACACAAGACCTAATGATGAAACAGTGTGATGAAAATCTTGTCATGCACCAAAAGCACATTACTAGCCTGCCATGTCTGTATTATATGCACGTATGTATAATATGTACCTTGCCACTAGCAAACAGAAGCTTTTTACATTACACAGGATGCACAATGCAATGTACATTAAGAGTTTAAAACTTGTGTATTGCTGCTTTATTAAAATGTAAATTTATATTTTTACTTTTGAACTGGCTTGTTTTGTGATATTAGAAAGGAACAGTAACCTGCTAAATATATCCAGTATTTATGGTGCGGAATCCAAAATACAGTATGAAACAGTGGCTGCTAGAAGTCTCTGAAGTCTTGGTGTTAGTGAATGCCCAACAGAAACAAGTGTGGCATACTGACAGCTATTTTTTATGCGCCATAGCAGCTAAATAATATGGGATTTCTTTTGCATCATTTTGTCCTGAACAGGTGAGCTTAAAGATATTATTCAATTTGTTGACCTCATATTAATCTTGGCCGTCACATATTTGGCCCAAATACACATTTTATTGCAATAACTATAAACCCTGCCTCTCCTGGAGCTTGTATCGTTATATGCAGCTTCTGTATATTTATTTTTTGAATTCTGCTATGAATTGCTGTATTAACGTGTGAATCTTTGCATCTACAGTTTAAAGCCCAATTGCTGCTTGTTCATCATGCACAGCTTTATTTCTCAAGGCAAAGATCTGAAATTTGGCACACAGGTAATTCTCACAATGAGTCAGATTTCTAACATATAACTTTTGGGCTTGTAGTAAGTTGGCAGGGTTGGCTTGGGGTAAGAGCAAGTGGCAGTAAATGCAAAAGTGTGATCTATTGACAGAGAAACAGAGCCCTTCAGGCTGTGGCGCTAGTATGGTGGTTAGCTTACTTACCTTTCAACCAAGAAATGTGGGTTTTTTTCTTACTATCTATCTTTAGCTTTTTCTTAAATCAAGAATTTCCCTCGTAATTTTGCTCATGGCCCGAAGCCACCCTAGATGGGACCACATTGTCCCTGGAGCTTTTTATGCAGATCAGGGTTCTTTGGAAGGCCTAAGAGAAGGTTTGTGGTTGTGGTGAGAGGGGACATGTAGGTGATGAATGTAACAGAACAAGATGCAGAGGACAGGAAGATATGGAAACAGATGATCTGCTGTGGCAAACCCTAATAGGAGCAGCCAAAAGAAGAAGGAGGGAGCAACTCAAAAAATTGCATACAAAGACAGCTCCCAATACCAACAACAGTTTGTGTAATAAATACAATATGCTTAATGGTAAAAAGTTGAGCAACATATTATTTGTAATTATTTTTTACCTTTCCACTTATCCACTTTTTCACCTGGGTACAGCACATCTACCTCCAAACTAAGATAGCTAAATGTTAGCTTATTTTAATCAAGATGATAAAAATATTTCCTTCCAATATATACTGCCAGTGTCAAGTATCAACATTTACAATGCAGTTCTATTGTGATTTTCCAAACATTAATGAGACAGATTAGCTTATCAATATTTGGCTTTACAAAATCATCATATGTTTTGAATTCATTAAGCATCTTAAAATCAATTTAAAAAACTAACATTCTTTGGTTTTGGTACAAAAAAGCTTGATTAGAAATTTCAATTACGACTAGCTGTAGAGCAAAAGTTTTTGTAATTTTATTTTTGCCCCCTGGCTTCTAAAATACAAAATTACTTCAAATTTTATTATTTTCTTTCACCTGTTTATATTTAGTATGGAAATTGAGAAAGCATGTCTCTATCTTGCTTTAGGTAATTTAAAATTTCTTATTTCTCCTTTCATCAAAATGTATTCTGTACTAAATACCTGTGGTTTTATACCATGGATGTACTTCACATTGGCGTTTTGGCAAGTCATTGGTGGTGGGCTGCTTGAAAGTACAGGATAATTCTTAATTTTCCTTAAATAGTTTGACGCAATACTGTTATGTTTGCACATTCTCCACAAATTTTTGTTTATTGTACTCTGGTAGTCAAAAGTGCAATGCAGATCATTCACATAATTGTACTTAATTCAGAGGGCAAAAACTTTAAAAAGAATGATAGTTGTGAGGCCTCCTAAAGCAAGTGAGAAGTCTAGAACCCTAACTGGTCTGTCTAGCAGAGGCTCACTGGAACTCATTTTGTCCCCTAATACTACTTGCTTCCTTCATCCAGAGCACACCCCAAAATGGACAGTTGGGAAAAGAACAGAAAATGCAACAAAATAAATCAAAAATCCCCACAATGTGGAGGATAACTGCAGACTCCAGTTTGTGTATAAAGGGCAAACAGGAATCTTTAAAAATCAAGGATTTATTTAAAAAAAGTAGAACAATGCAAAAATAAGTTCAGCAGAGCAAAAAGTGGGAAAAGGACTCACAAGACAATCCTAAGCAAATAACTCCCAAAACAGTATCCAAAAACCAGAATCCTTAATCAGGAGCAAGAAAATGACAAAACCATCAAATCCACATGGAAAGCAATACTTACAGAGCGCCACAGAAAACTAATGATCTGCTGCTCCTAAGCCTTCTCAGCTCACTTATACCGTATGGCCAGAGTGAAGCCTGAGAGCAGTGATGGCAGGCTAGCTCCACCTACTGGGGCTCCACCCACAAACAACAACAACAACATTTATTTCTATAGCACATTTTCATACAAACAATGTAGCTCAAAGTGCTTTAATAGATGTCTAAGAGAAAATTACAAGAAAAGAAAAGAATGCAATAATATTAAAGAAGAAAGAAAAAAACAACAAATTAATCTATACAATCTTTTTTTTTAAATTTTATTGAGTTTATTAAAATCAAATAACATTCCATACAAATAACTCAAGTTTTACAAAAGAAAAAGGTTTGAAACAAATCAACCCCAACCCCTGAGAAAGATAGTTAGGCCAGCAGAGTAAAACTTAAAGCTAGTAAAAATAAGTAAATAGATAAATTAATAAATGAATAAAGATAAATGGAGTAAAAGAGGGGAGAGAACCTGCTTCCTCAATTTAAATGCATATTCTAAAATGTTATTGATCAGATCCTGCCAAGTTTTGAAAATGTTTTGTACAGATCCTCTAAGTGAGAATTTGATTTTTTCCAGTTTCAAATAGTACATAACATCAGTTATTCACTGACTTAGAATAGGAGAGTCAGGATTCTTCCAGTTGAGCAAAATAAGTCCACGTGCCAATAGTGTAGTAAAGGCAATTACAGTTTGTTTGTCCTTCTCTACTTTAAGCCCATCTGGGAGTCCACCAAACACAACTGTTAGTGGGTTAGGAGGGATTGTGACACCAAGGCTGTATGAAAGGCATTTATAGATGTTAATTTGGAGCATGCCCTGAACATATGGCCCAGTGAGGCCGGAACTTGATTGCAGCGTTCGTAGGTTGGATCTTGCCCTAGAAACATTTTGGACAATTTTAAACAAGAGAGATGCGCTCGATATATAATTTGGGTTGAATAATTGTATGCTTTGTGTATATGGAGCTCAGGTGAGTTCTGTGCATTGCTACCTTCCACTTCTTTTCTGAAATGTTGAGTGAGAGATTCTTTTCCCACTGTACTCTTGGATCTTTGAAAGGGAGGGACTGTAAAATAGTTTTACATTGTTAAACAGAACCTGCCCAATTTTCCTCACCTCCCACCTACCTCTATGCTGGAAAAAATATTGGTCAGTCTCGACGACTCAAACACCATTTCCGTAATATATAATCTATACAATCTTCAAAACAAATAAATACAAGCACAAGGAACATAAATACAGTACATTTAAAGGGACAGTACACAATTACAGAAAAGCAACTGAAACCAACAAAAATAACTTTAAGACTTGAAAAAATAAAACCAAAAACCAAATACAAGAAACATAAAAAACACATAAATTCACTATAATGCATAGCATTCTGCTGTTATAGATTATGTTACTTAGTTACTGTATGTGCCAACATTCTTAACTAGGACATTTTTCATTTAAAATTAAAATGATTGGCTTCTGCGTTAATAAATCTAACAGTAATATTGTACATGCAGTATATATTGCATGTTGTTCTTCCCCATTAAAATGAAACCTGAAATGCACATTTTCAATTTTATGAAATCAAGAATGTGGTTAAATTACAAAATATTTTGTGGCATTTTGTGTATTGTACTTATTGGAAAATAATAAAAATCACTTAAGGAGGGCTGGTACTATGAAAAGCTGGTTCTGCCTCAGACTCATTGGGTTCATGGCCTTGAACTCGATAGTATGTTGAAGTTATTATTATATATTACTAGACAAAGAGCCCGTTTCGACAACGTAAGATGAAACGGGCACAAGTGGAATAGTAAAAAGTATAAGCACCACAAACCTGATATAGGTGTATTAAATGAATGCGTAATTGAATCAGAATGCGTAATTAGGCCTCGAGCTGTAGTCGAAATCGCCTTTCAGGCTTCTAGAGCTTTAATCGAAGTTGCCTTTCTCTTTGAATTTTTGCGGCCGTAAATCCACCGCCTGCCGCGATGTCGGTCTCGTAAGGTTTTATCGGGCAGCTGTGTAGAAGGCGACTGCGCATCTGGCTTCGGACAGACGTGAGTGAGTGAGTGAGCGAGTGAGTGAGGAGGCTGGCGAATTATGTATTAAGATGATACTAGAAAGCAGATTAAAGTAATAGTAACTGAAGATTCCATTCTTTAAAAAAAGCACAGATGTGCTGTCAAGTCATCACAAACACATTTAAATGTTCTGTTTGGTGTCTTCACACACTGGCCAGTTCAAGATCATAAAATACACAGGATATGACATCATCAAACAAACCAATGGCAGCAGCTGATCTGACACAAACAACTCCCCCGAAGCAGTCAAAATGATCAGACATACATACATACATACATACATACATACATACATACATACATACATACATACATACATACATACTGTACATACATACATACATACTGAACATAAATAAATAAATAAATGCAAGTACAAAAAGTATTGCTAAAAATGAAAGACAAAAATCAAAGGTCAAAAAACAGACTGAAAATATCAAAGTATAAGAACAAACAGACTTTTGAGCTTAACTTAGAACAAAATGAACTCATCCCAGTGACCAAGTGATGAATCAGTGCAAACCACCGACTCAAGCAAGTGACCAGTTAGGACTAAAAAAATTAATCGCAAAGAGCATTTGTGAAGACCAAATGCGATTTCTTCAGAATGGATCCTACCTGCAGATAAAGAGCTCTCTTTATCCATACAGAAAAACACCAGATAACAGCTTCTGCATTTTACCTTGTAAACTTTATTTTTTCTTAATGAAAGCCTATAATGGAGCTTCAGCCCCCTGACTTCATTTACTTTAGTGAGCCTCTAACAACAATCTTATTACAGGCACTTCACAGTGTTCTTTCTCTCTTCTTTGTTCTGAAGCTAAGGCAGCAGCTACCATCTAAACGAACAATGACTGAAACACGTCTGACTGTCTGAGATGTTAAAACACAAACTCAGATTCATTCAAAGATAATAAAGTGACTTAATTATACAGCTACTGTAATTCATTGTAAACCTCTATTAGTGCTGTGTATCTGCTCTATCAGCATAGGTATTTCATTGCCCTCTGGTGGTCATCTCTATTATCACTCTAAAATATTTTTCAATTGCTTACATTTTCCAACTATATAATCCTTGACAGTGACAGAAAAGCTTTTACCTGTTTCCATCTGTCTGATTGAACGGCAAAGCTTTGCTTTTAAAATGCATCTCCAGTCCTTTGTGTTATGTTTTCAGTACAATATCTTATAGGCTTTTAGTCTACAGATAATGATAATGGTTATTAACAGGCACTTCAGGGCTTTTGGGCAACGTTCTTCCAATGAGTTTTATATAATGTGGAATTTAATGGCCCATTGGATACCAGTGGTAACAAATGCTTCAAAGTAACCAGCCATGTTGACTGGTTCACTGACGCTGCCTACACTTACGTTGGCATAAAACAAAAGTTGCTTGTGGGGGGAGAACAATAAACTGCATACAAAGAATATTTTTAACTCTCATTTCAGTTTTAGAATACATGTTAAGATTGTAAATCATGTAAATTAACACACAGCTGTGACATGGGTTCAAGACAGATATTTTCTTAAAAACATGTACTAAGATCAATTTGTTTTTTATTTAATATTTATGAAAAAGCTGACTAATGTTAACAAACCTTAGCACAATTAAGAAACATAAGTCAAACAGTAATAGTCTGCAGCCAGTTTGAGCTAACATGGAAAGAGTTTCAATTTTGTCATCATCAGACAGATATTTTTAACTTGCCTTCCAAAATCACCCTTGAGAGGCCAACCACAAACCATAACCCTCAACAAACTGGCAATTTTAGCAGGAAACATCTGAAGAGGAAAGCCGTGGAAGTTCTAAAGCTAATCAAAAAAGCAATAAAACCACATGATAAGTAAGTTTTCTTTTTCTTAGCCCTCCAGATCCATAATTGCAGAGTTTCATGGGAGCTTTTCACATCCCCAAATCATCATGTATTTCTCCAAATATGCCTTTAATACACCAATAGCACAGTTTTACTTATAAATTCATTACAATATTATGGACTTAAATAATAAAATACACTTACAGGCATTAGTGCCATTGATAATTCATTCAAATTTACATTGGAAAACAATCAATAAATAGCTTTCTTGCATTAACTATTAAATGAAGTATTACCACAACAGACTTATTAAAGCTAAAGAACACATTACAGAGGAACAAAAAGAAATTATTTCAGATTTGAAGATCATTTGAATGCAAAACAAATCACAGAAAGACTGAGAAAGGCACTCAATAATTCATCATTCAAGTTTTGAGTAGGCAAGCTTATGCGTTCACAGTATTCCCACTTTGCTTTTCATAGAGCTTGGGGATCTTAAATAACCCATTCCAAGATGTCAACATCGAACTGCAGATTTCGGTTTTTATAAGTGAGCAGTAGCTGCTAGAATAGTTTTTCTGTTGCTTATATGGAACTTATATAAATAGTACAGTTGATTACATTCATTTATTTTTCCTCCTTTAGGGATAGTCCTTTACATACTTGACTCCTTGTTTAATTACAGCTAAAATGGGTATTTAATATAAAACAACGCATGCTTCTGTTGGTTAAATACAGACCAACAGATTAGTATTATATATTGAAGGCCCCTTTAATAGTTCAGGGCTTTGCCTGTTCCTAAGATGAGCTTATGGACACCGACTTTATCAGTATGAACTGTGGCACAGTGCTAGTAACTCTGGCCCTCTGGGGCTCATAAAATCACCTTTCTCCGTGCTGACACTCAGTGTACTCACTTGCAAATTGTACATGGTCAGGATTAGATGCGTCTACTGGAAGTTGTGGTAATGACTGAGCAAGCAGATGTGTGAATTGGCTCTCATGCCATCTCTCTGATATTTTGGCTTGGCTGGACAGCTTTGTTTTAGCTTTTGAGTTAAGGCATATCCAATAACAATAAAGTGAGAGGATGTATATATAACATTTTGTTTTTGCTAATCGCTGCACTAACTGAAGTGTCTTCATGATATATTTTGAGCTTGGGAGAGAGGAGGTATAGGTGGTGCATGACCAAGTGCTGAAGGAAGTAGCTGACATCATCTGCTCCAGTGTTCAGCAGAGCAAACATCAGCTCCTAATAAGGGACAACATTGCCTTTGTTAATGCAGGAGAAAACCCTCAGGTGGAGCTCAAGGTCTCAACAGGGCTACTAGTCTCAGTGTGTCACTGGCAGCTGAAAGCTGCCCTAGGGAAGCAGTTGAAATTTCTGGAACATATTGTGAGAATGTCACACAGGCTGAATATGGTCTTAACATCTGACTGTTCTAAGCAAGTGGTTATGATGGAACTCACTGTTCCCTGGGAGGAGCAGCTAGAGGAGATCCATGAGCGTAACAAGGCCAAATATCTTGAACTGTTAAGAGGAATGTAGAGGGCACGGTTGGAAGGCCCATTAAGGAAAGCTGCAGGGGCTTTGCAGGGCAGTCTCTGCATCGTACACTCAGTATTCTTGGCATTAGATGATTACAGGAAAGAAGAGCAACAAAGAACATCATGGAAGCCAGGAGATGGTTTCAGATGATCTAAAACCTGAAACACCCTATGATCCTGGGTTCATCACTGATGATGTGTCCAAGTTGCACCATCTGGTGTATTAGTAATAATAATAATTCTTTGCATTTATAAAGCGCTTTTCTCACTAAAGCGCTCAGCAATTGAAGGTTAAGGGCCTTTAAGAAACAATGACTTGCTTATAAGTCACCAATGAAGATTAACTTAATGTTGTATAAAAGCAGACAGCACTTTAAAAAAGGCACTATTCAAAGTAGATAATATGTCAAGGGTGGCAAACTCCAGGCCTGGAGTACTGCGGTGGCTGCAGGTTTTCATTCTAACCATCTTCTTCATTAGTTTTTGCTGCTAATTAACTTCTTTTGCCTTAATTTTAATTAACTTTATTCAGGCCCCTTAATTGTTTCCTTTTCTTTAATTAGCTGCCAAACAATAAGGAGACACAAAACAAGGTGCCACATGACCAGCTCACCCATGCCCATCACACAATATCTGAAAATAAAGAAAGGTGAAGGTCTCAGTAAGGTTGATCTCTCAGGTTCCCAAAACATTTTGACGGTGTTCTTAGAAAAAACAGAAAATCAACAGTTATGGAAATGTCTGCTGTGTCAGAATGAGAGCAGCAACACGCCATTGAATTAAATAACAAGTTTAATTAACAGCAAGAATTGGCTTCTCATTAAAAAACTGGTTAGAGTGAAATTAGTTGGAGTTTGAAGCCTCAATTTAGCTGGTCAACTGTTGACTTTTTTTTGGCGGTCATTTAATGAAGAAAATAATTAATTCAGAGCACTAAATCCTTAAAAACAAGTCTATTAAAATGAAGGGAAAAAGAAGTTAATTAGCAGTGAAAACTGGTCACTGATTAGGAAAAGGGTTAGAATGAAAACCTGCAGCCACTGCGGCCCTCCAGGACTGGAGTTTGCCACCCCTGATCCAAAATCCTGGGAATGTTACATTAAAGGTCAGCTGTGACATGTTAGCAAGTCTTTTGAAATACACACACTATGTTTTTTTAGGCCAGATTATACAGCAACTATCTTATGTTTCTTGCATAGGTGGAGGTTAAGGTATGGCTGGGGGGGCCGGTCCCCACAATGCAGGGATTCCCAAACTTGGTCCTGGGGACCCACTGTGGCTGCAGGTTTTTGTTCCAACTGGATTCCTAATCAGTGACAACAACTGATAACACTGATCAAATTTACTTAGCTGGTGTTTTTTTCCCCTCTTCACTTATTCTACATTCAGAAAATCATTGCAGCATGATTTTTACATTTATAAGACATTTAGAAATATTTCTATTTTTGCTATAGATTTAAATGCTTAACTCTCTTTTGTTGATATCATTATATTTCACCCTTTCTCTGTGCAGTTTGCTTCCTTCATTGTGTCTTAATAATGACAATTAAAAACTAGCAGAGCAGACACCCAAGCAAACAACATTGAATCATGAAAGAGTGCAACTACTTTAGTGTCAGCCCCACTAATTAGTAAATAATGAATTAATTAAACAATTAGAACACCTGGAAAAGTAGAACGAAAATCAAGATGAAAATGTTAAAAAGAAAGAAAAATACCATTTCCCCATATAACTGCTTAGTACATTTATTTATTTTTTTAACCAAACTTAGCTTTCCAATTTCTGTATTGTTCTCAAAACACAGAAATTGGGAAATAACACATCAGTTAAATAGCCCAGGAGTCCAATTAAAAACAAAAGCTGGTTGGAACAAAAACCTGCAGCCACAGGGGGTCAAAAGAGTTTTCTTTGTAACACACGGCTAATATAAATATGCTAATAATCAAGAAATATGATAATAAGATCCATTCTGTGCAGCGCCTATTCTTAAAACAAACAGAAAAGTATTCTGGACGACTTCCATTATGGATTAGTTTAGTGTTTCATAGTTAGCTTGAGAGAGGACACTTCATCTTGTATATTTTGTGTTTTGCTCTTTTAGAAGTCAGATAGTCATTCCTTTCATCAAACAGATCCGCAGTAGTCAGTCTGAGTAACTGAAGCAGCTTATGAATATACAAACAGCGGCGAGGTGGTCTGAGCACACATCTATCACACATCACACACACCACTGTCACAAATTACTTAATATACAAGATTGTCTCTTTGATTAAATAAATATTTAAAACCCTACAACTATCAAAATAGTTAACCCAATCCCAGAATGCACCCAAATTGTATGGCATGCATACATTTTCTAAGTACTTTAAAAAATAAGAAAGTGCTTATTTAGCCATAATTACAATAAGATGACACAAAAGTTCTGTTATTTAAACATCTTTAACAGTACTTGTGCAATTTTTTTCACATTTTTTAAATGTGTTAATGTAAGTGAAATTTAACAATGAAGCCAGTAAACCTTTCTTTTCATTTAGAGTCATGGAGTACAACTGTTGAGTCATATAGTTGATGTTCAGACCTTGGCAACTATTAAAAAATATCTCAATGTGATTTTTGATTAATATTTTTTATTGCCTAACCAAATAAGAATGGAGGTTTTGGATACAAAGAAGTGAATTTACAATATGGTAATGTTGGAGGGGTGACTGATCACTTATAGCAACGTCGGTTTACAAGACTGATTTCAAAAAATACATTCTTGAGGGGTGCTATTTCAGAAAAGAAATAGGAACTAGGCTGTATTAGCAGGCATTATTTATTGATTAATATATTGTTTGATTGAGTGATAACATTTAATGTTTATCTAAAGAAAAAACACACTTACCATATTATCAATTAGGCAGTAAATATACAATCTATAGGTCTGTATTTAGACCTAAAGGCAAACATGTGCCTTAGAGTGATGGTGACATTCTAGTTATAATCTTACCAGGGTAGCCTTATAACATATACATGCAATTTAAATTAATAAAATAAACCAAAAAAACTAACATAAACACAAAATTCAATAAAATTGAAGTTTAATGATTATTTTTAAAAAGTAATCTTTGCCCAAGTCTTCTATTTATTGTATCCTCGTGTATGCAAATAATACAATATAACTATCCAATCAATACACAACCTCAAAAAGTTTTTCTCCAGTGAGACATGGACTATGGAGAACTGGTTTAGCATGCCAAGAGCAAATCTCCTGCATTGTGGTGAATCGCCTTCCAGGCTCATCAGAGGTGTGTAATACCACTATGGGATGAGAGGGGGTGCTGTCACTAACATTATTACGTGCTTCTACCACCACAGCTCTGAGAAGACCCCCAGGAAGGGCAACTGACTCTGGCCCGGATCATATAAAGCCGCTGCATCCCCTAAAACAAGGCGTCTCACTTTGGTTCAAGCCACACTAGAATATGGAGTTTCTCAAAGCCAAACTGTCTCAACTGTGAAGCATTTTACTAAGCAAGATTGGGCTATAGCCTATATTTCTGTTGGTTTACAATATTGTGCGCTTGTTTTGTTCTCTGTTTATTTGTTGAATTAAATGGGATGACCTGGCTGGTGTCAAAACATTTCTTTTTTGGACACAATTCCTAGTCCTATCATATTATTACTGTCATTATGATTATTGTTGTTGTTAACACCAAACATTGCTAGTATGCAAAAATAATATAAAATGTAATCAGATAATCACGTTGAGTCTGACTGTTCATAGGTCTGTACTGATTAAAAAAATGAGGCCTTCAAATTTTGCCACCCTAGGTGACCACCTAGTTTGGCAAAATCGTACAGCCAGCCCTAGTCTCCTCTCAGCTATCAAACTGTTCTTTTACACATTGTACCAAACCCACAAAATGACAGTATGTATCTCTTGACTAGAATAGTGTGACATTCCTCAGAATAAATAAATACATGAAATGTGGAACAACCTGCATTCCTGAAATGGAGATAGATAGATAGATAGATAGATAGATAGATAGATAGATAGATAGATAGATAGATAGATAGATAGATAGATAGATAGATAGATAGATAGATAGATAGATAGATAGATACTTTATTAATCCCAAGGGGAAATAGTGTCTACTGCATGGAATTTGAAAAAGAACACATCTGCAATACCAAAAATATTTTCTTTCCTTATTGATAACCTAAAACAAAGCAGGATGAAATCCTGATTTAATCTCAATAAAGGCACCACGATGCTCAGACAAATACCCCCAATACTGCCCTGCTTATCATCTCCAGTGATGAGATCTGAGATAAAAACGAAATCTGTTGGAGCACAACTACAAGAGTATGACATTTGAAACAAAGGATTAAAATAAATACAGGCTACAGATGAAATTGACAATATTCTGGTTCCAAAGCTTCTTTTCTTTGACTTGTGGGATTAAACATAAAAAAAATTGGTTAGTGGCTTACAAGTCTTCTCTGTCGACATTTGAGCGTCTCCTTCTAAGATTCAGCAGAGCACAGATGTCATCTTTTTAGTCTGGTGTTTTATTCTAAATTGAATCTAATGAAGGCAGTGTACTGAAACAAGCACAACCAGCTCTGTTCTTGTCATCTCTGCCAGGCGATTCTTCACCCATTCTTCTCCAGCCGCCTTCTCTAAAGGGAAAGGGAGGGGGCGGGGGGTGGCTGAGGTAGGATGAACAATCATACAAATTGTGATTTATAACAGTTTGATTTGCATGCTTCACAACTCCTGTCATAACCATATCTCACTCTGACAGGCTTGATTCAAAACCAGAAGATAAGAATAAAATAAGAGGGAAATCATTAAAGAAACTTTTTTTTTCCTCATTGGAGGATTACCATCTGAAAGTGTTTTTGATGAACAATTATTAAATATTTTAACCGGTCTGTATACTGCACAACTAAACCCTAGTCTGGATATGCACTGCTCGTAACACTAAAGTGAATTAAGGACATGATGGGCTCAGTATGGGTGGCATAGTGGTTAACAGGGCATCATGGATCCCACACACTTGGTTCATAACCTGTACCTAGTGTCACAGAGTACATGGGTTTGTTGGCATCCCAGCCTGGAAGCTTTTATAATGGAAGGATGGAGGAAGACTGTGATTCAGGGCTACTTGTTATCCTGGTAGTAAAGGTGGCAGCATCCCTCTGCTGGATCTCCCACGTACACACTCTGAAGTAAGTATGAAAGTTGTAGTCTCAGTGGGCGATCCTGCAGGGTTTCGTGGGAGCTGCCAGGGGGAGCTGTGGAGAGGAGGGTTCCTTGTTTTAAGGAGGTTCTGTCTGACCTAGAAGTGCTTCCTGGGTGCAATGTAGTGGCACTAGAAGTACTTCTGTGTCTGGGATAAAGAAAGCTACTCCACCTCACCCAAGTGAGTTAGAGTTGGGTATGGAGGAAGGACAAAGCTTACCTGGGAGGACTAGAGGAGAAAGAGAAAGAAAAAGAGAAAAGAGACTGTATTGTCTAAAGAAGCCTGTGTGAAGGCATTTCCAAAAAAAAATGGTCATTTCAAACTAGGACTGTTGTTGTTCAGTGATGTCTGGAATTTTGCAGCTCTGTTATGGCCCCTACAGGCCACACTAGTCATTTTCCATGTGAAGTATCTATTGCATGATGCTAACGCATTTTTCGTAGTGAATATGCTCTTTTCATCATTGACCTTGTTTGACGATTTTTGTCATAGAAATTCGCCTTGCAGCCGGCTTAGACACCATTTTTTCCCAGTGCCCCATGATGCTTTAAGAGCTGTAGCAACCATGTGCAGAAAGTTCACACATGTGTATGGTAAGATTGTTTCTTTAGGCATGTGTGATATCATGACCCGATCAGTACTCCAGTACTCTATTTTTCCACCCTACATGTGTTTAAAAAACCAACAAAAAACTTGCAATATTTCCATTTGGAGGGTACATTAGGTGATGATAATAAGAATATATGACTACTGCCATAGGATCTATAACACTAACCCCTGTGCATGCATAATTAGCTATGTGCTGCAGGCAAAATCCAAAACCAGTCTTAAAGTAGCCCTTTAATCCTTCTCCCCAAGTCAGAACACAGGTAACCCTTTGAAATAATAATAATAACAAAAGGATTTATTATGGCTTAAAGGATGTTTCTATCCTTTCACAGAAGAAAAAAAACACAAAGCATCAGCCCACATACATGAGAAACAGAAAAGACATTTCAACAAGGCATCATTTCCCTGAGGGGTATTTAAAATGGTGTACCACTGTTACTGGTATCTTTCATTTAGTCTCATTTTGCTATTGAGAAAAAAAAACTTTTTGCTGAAGGAGACCGTGAAAGAACATTAGACAAGTGTTTAAACATTTTGCTTTGTTACGTTGTCCTTGATTTTTAAGACAAATTATTTTCTCATGTCTTTAGTATACCAGGCTAAGTCTGGCTCCAGACTACCTGCTTACCTTTCCCAAATGAAAGACCTTACTTTCTTGGTTCTTTTATGTTTTCCCTTGTGACTTACCATTTTTTTAACAACATGGCAGAACTGAGCTCACACAGAATAATTAGCACAAGGACAGTATGAGTTTGGTATAGTGGCAAAGCGGTTGACAGAGCTGTGTCTTAGATCTAGTGCCCTGTGCTTGGGCACTCCCTGTACAGAGCTTGCATGGTCTCCCCATGTATGAAAGGGCCTTTCTATGGTTACTCTAGCTTTCTTCCAATATCTCCAAAATATGTGTGTTGTATTATTTGGCAATTATAAATTGGCCCTAGATCTGTGTGTGAATGAGTGAGCCCTGAGGCAGACCACGTTCAGTGTTGGTCCTGCCAAAACTCTAATGCTTCCCTGCAAACCTGATCTGGATTAAGAGGACTTAAGCATATTTGATTGGTTCTTATCAATAAGGTAACCAATATTTATATATACACTACCAGTCATAAGTTTTATAACACTCCTATTTCTCCAGGTTTTAGTGAAATTTAAGCAGTTTAAGTCCATTGAGTAATCTGAATCATAGGTTAAAACCTGAAAAATAATGCAATTTTCAAACTTATACAGAAATGCCTGTTTCAGAGATCAAATAATCAGTTAATAACTTGCAGCTTTAGTAGTACTGGAAATTACTTAAGCCTTGGTTGCATTAAGCCAAGGTTAATGCAAACAATTCCTACAGGTGTCCTAACTTGTGTGGATTACTTACAAACCCTCTATCTGTATACAAGTAATGCTGGAGGAAACTGTGCTGCAGCACCTTCTGAAGCTTTATATGGACAATATTGCACTATATCAGGAAATCGGTCCCGGAGGGCCGCAGTAGCTGCAGGTTTTTGTTCCAACCCAGTTTCTTAATGGGAAGTCAATTATTGCTGATTAAGCACCAATTGCTCAAGTGACATTTTAATGCTTCATTTTCTTGGTCTCACCCCTTTAGTTGCTTTTTCAGCCTTAACAGCTGTATTCATTTTTGCTAATGGCTCCTCCTTAGCAATAAGATGCAATTGACAAAGGAGCCAGCAGTGCTGCATCTAGCTTGTTTATTTTTACACCTGTGTGGATTCATCATGCACTATAAAACATGTGAATGGCTGAAAATTATCCAAATCATTTGGATGATATCCTTGGAAAGGAAAAAATCTACAAATATAATAACCTAACATTAGACACTAACAAATCATAAAATTAAATAAGGTCTGACATTGGCAAGGAATGGTTTGTAATTAAGCAATTGGGTTGGAACAAAAACCTGCAGCCATTGCAGGTCTGACATTGCCCACCCCTGCACTATATATTGCTTTCATAATAACGAGAAAAAGGCAATAAAGGAATGAAGACAGACAGACAATTATAACCCTTAAAAGTGTCTTTCCTTTGGAGAAATTACTAAGAAAGCCAAGATGACAGTGAGTACAGTTTCCTACAATATCAAAAGAAGCTTAGAAACTGGAAGAAACTGAGAGGAACAAGACTGGCAGTGTTGCGGCTAAAAATTGTCACCAGAAGGCTTTTTACCTGAAATGAAGGCTATTAGGAGTCTGGGGATAGGCAAACAGAATCTATAATTTTATTGCAATAAAATAACCATAATAATAACACGGACTCAACCCAATACGGCCAAATTAGCTAAGCCCCGAACAGTTCCAAACCCATAACTTATATATCATTTCTTATCACTTTGACCTCGTTCGATTACTGTAGCTCATTCTGCACCTGTTTTTACTGTCCATTGTTCCTCTCTAGTTTCTGTTTTGCTTATTTTTTATTGGTCTACAGCTGGGCAGATGCCTTCTTTTTACCATCTTTGGGCTTTTCTTATGTCATTTCCTTTCCTAAGCCTTTCACACTATGTTATAATGGTGGCTTGAAGCTAAGCTTTAATTTAAAAAGAAATATGGCATGTGCCTTTATTTAATCATTTGCTTGGCATGCTTGATTTACATTTAATTTCTGTACTAAGGTTAAATGCTAGTATAGTTTTCTAAACTTATTTATGCTAGAATATATTTTTGTTATTTTCCATACATTACATCATATCTGACCTTGGCAGCAATGCCTTTTTTGCCATTTTTGCTGATTCACTATTCCAGCTGGCTTCTTACATGCCTACTAAAACCATTTTTCCTGCATTTTGTTACTGGTATTGCTCCTTGTTCTCTGGCTTCCATGAGAACAGATGTTCTCATGCCTTCTTATCTTGTCCTCGGTTAGTTTCTGTGCGTCATTTTTGTCCTGTTCTCCTCTTGCTTTCTTAATACTGGTAATTTTTCTTCAAGCTTAAAAAATAATGCAATATGAATGATTTTTTTAGTTTACCATTTGCTTGACCTACTGTATCTTATTTGCTTAACATTCTAATTTATGCTTAATCTTAATATTTTAGAAGCTATTAATTACTTTTATGCCTATGTATGCCTAATATACAGTATATACATTTTTTTTCCTTCTATAGCAGGCCCAAAGCCATAACAGAATTAGAAGACAAGTCAACAGCTTGCGTGATAGGCACCTCACAGGGCAGCAGCTTCAAGCACAGCCTAACAGTAGTCAAGGTAAGTAAATCTCACTTTTTAATAATATCATTTCAGAACAATTGAGACATTAAACTGTTTAAATTTCAACAGAACTGGAAAAAAACAGGCATACACAGTGGGTTCAGAAAGTATTTAGACTCCTTTACTTTCTGCATACTTCACTGTTATTGTGGATTTGATTTTTTTTGGATAAATTGCTATTTTTTCCCATTAATCTACACTCAATTACCCATAATCCATCCATCCATTATCCAACCCACTATATCCTAACTACAGGGTCACGGGGGTCTGCTGGAGCCAATCCCAGCCAACACAGGGCGCAAGGCAGGAAACAAACCCCGGGCAGGGCGCCAACCCACTGCAGATTACCCATAATGAAAAAGTGAAAACATGTTTCCAGAAAAGTTTGCCAATTTATTACAACTACAAAGCTGAAATCATTATGGTTTGAGTCTGGCTTGTATCTTTTTTTGTTTTCATTAATCGTGTGTTGTTATTTCTTAATTCAGATTCCCGACTTGCTTCTGCACAATTATTTATATGGGAGTTTAAAAATTACTCCAGTTCATAAGATGGCCATTAGTGTTCTATAAATTTCTCAGTTGCTTTTAATGGTTTTACATTATTATCAGCCCTGCATATTACACTCCTTTACACTTGAATACAGCTATTTTCTTTCTGCCTTTCTTTTATAAATATATTTTCAAATAGCTTTGCATTAGGCTCTTATTATTATAAATTAAAAGTATAGCATGTACAGAATAACCATGATATGCATTCAATGAGAAAAACAAAATGGCTTTCAGGTGTGAGTCTTAACTACTACTAGTATGTACCATACTAAATAGTAACTTCCCCCATACAACCCACATCTTTTTTCTGACTGTTTACTATCTTCTGATTTCCTATATTTGTTGGAAGCAGCACGGTGGATCAGTGGTTAATGATGCTGCCTCACAGCTCCAGAGCTCTTAGTTCAATCTGTATGGATATTCTAGTTTCCTTCCCTGGGAAAACTCATAGTTTATGTTGGTTGAAAAATCTTGTTTGGTGTGTAAAATGGAAAGAGTTGGTTGCTGCCTTGTGCTTAATAAGCTCCCAACCCTTGTAGCTCTGTACTGAATAGGTATGTTTTGAAGTTTAACAAAAGAAAGGATGATTTTAATGGTCTTATGTTATTATCAGCCCTGCATATTACACTCCTTTATACATGAATACAATTATTTTCCTTCTGACTTTCTTACATAAATATATTTTCTGTCACAGACGGCCGGGGTCCTTGTCCGGCTGGGACGCCTCTTCACTGTATGGACCGGGGGAGCAAGCCTGGAGATGGCAGCCCCCTCTGGGTGGCAGTGGTGCCTCGGATTTCTGCAGGGCTCCATGGGAGATGGAGTTCTCTAAAACCCTGTTGGGATCCGGGGGTGCCGCCAGGGAGCACTACAGTTGTTCCTGAGCCCATGTCGGGGGCTCTTCTGCCACACCCGGAAGTGCAACTGGAAATATGTCATCAAACACCTGGAGCACTTCCAGGTGGGCTATAAAAGAAACCAGAGCCGGGTGGTAGTGGATGAAGCTTGCCAGAGAGGAGTGGTGAAAATAGAGAGAGAAGAGGAAAGTATTGTGCGGTATTGTGCTTTCAACTGTGTGTTGTGGACTTGTGGGAACGGGCAAGACATTCTCCACAAGTGAAGAAAAATAAAAGCACTTGTGTTTTTAGCAGTGTGCCTCCTGTGTCTGTCTGTGTTGGGTTGAGCGTTGGTATAGCGACATCTACAGTCACATTTCAAATGGGTTTACATTAAGCTCTTATTATTGAAAGGTATTATACTTTATAAATTAAAAGTAACTGAAGGTACCAAATCTCATTCACTCTAGACAGATAGACAGACAGCTAGAATTTTATTTGCCAAAATGTAGCTTTTACAGAGGCTGAACAAATGTAGAAACAACAACATCCACACTGGAACACACACAAGAACTACAAAAAATGAAAAAAAGAACAAAAACTTTTGAATTAGTTAAAGGTAAGAGAACTGTCACAGTGACATTATAAAGGCATTTTGCCATAGTGCTGAAAAATTCATTATCTAAAAGCACTCGGTGCTAGTGTGTCACTGAGTGGACATGCAGGGTTATTCATAATGGCACTCAATTTTTTCTTCATTCTCTCCTCTGCTACTACCTCAGGCTAACTCTGATTCCATAACTAAGCCTGCCTTCTTAATCAGCTTGTTGATTCGGTGGGCCTTTCTTGAAGTGATGTTAACAGCCCAGCACACCACAGCATAAAAAGTTGCACTGGCCTTCACTGATTTATAGATTGCGTAAATGATGTCATCACCCAATATAATGGAGTGCAGTCTTACAAAAAAAAAATGAAAAAGTCTGCTCTCCCTTTCTTAATTAGTTCCTTTGTATTACGAGACCAGAAGACCACCCAGTCATTAATGTAGTCCCACAAATACACGTAGCAGCGTACTACCTCTACATTCACTAACCTATTAGTGACTGGGTGTAGAGGTTCTTTAGTGTTGCAAAAGTCAGGAACCCTTCATTGTTTTTGCAGATGTTGAGCTGCAGACTACAGTATTTTCTTTGCAGCAAGAAACAAAGTTCTCCTGAGTGACATGACCTTGTATTATATTTATACTCTGAAGTGAACGGTGTGAATAGATAAGGTGTCAGGACAGGACCATAGTTATTCAGAAACAATTAAAAAAGCAGGTAATGAAAATTAAAGGTAGATGTTGGAAAACTTGATTCCCTCTCATGCTGACATTCCTATAAAATACTACAACACTGATGTACTCTTTATAGCCAGGGTGCGATGCTTACAATACACTTCAGAGTAATAAAAACACAACAGGAGTCAGGGTGGACAGTGTAGCAAAACACTGACAACTTCTGCTGGAGAAGAAGTTGGTGTGTTATGCATGCTGTACAACTTTACTGGACTACAATTAACTGCTTGTTTTGTCTTATGTATGCTCTAGTTAAAATTGGGGTCTCTTGGCTTCAGGTTCTAATAAGGATAGCAATGCTGTCAGTGAAAAACAACAAATTGTATATAAAAGATTGCTGACTGGAAGTGGGGCAGTTTGTAGTTACACTTGGCCTTGACAGATGAAACAGACAGAAGGAAAGACGAGGACTACTGTGAGAACTACTGGATCTCTACCTCAGTAATGGCTTCAACATCAAAAGCTTTTTATTCAAGACACTAAAAGTCTGTGAGTTGCAAGTAGTGGAAAACATTGATCTTCATTTTTTTCCCAAGGGTGTTATTATTTTTAACAACGGTCTTCTCTCCATCTATTTTCTTCTCTGCCACTTCTGATAAAAGTAGTGGTCACATTGATACAAAAATTTATTTTTTCATAATAAGCAATAAAATATATTAGAATAAACAATGATGCCAGAGATCTGACAGAATGTCTGTTCTAGTCACTTTCACCTCAGCAACCATAGCAACCAAAAAAAGGATGTTTCTTCTTTGAAGTAACATCTGCTGCTTTGAGAGGCCTTTCTACTGAGTGCCCAGGGCATCTTTATAAAATCCTAATTGGGTTCATTAAAGAGGTTGGTAGATTGTCTAAGGCCATTTCAAGAAATGAAATGTGACGATATCATTTACCAGCACTAATTACAACATACATTGCTGACCATAGGCAATTCACAATTTTTAATTATGAAATTGCTTTTTTTTTCACAACGAAATAATTTATGCATCATGTTAAAATGAATACTATATCTGTCTATTTATGTGCAGTATATACTGTATTCAAAACTATGCAGAAATGGAAATTAATTTATCCTGAAATTCTAACATGATCATTACTTAGTTAACATTTTTCATGTAATAATTTTTGAATAATTTTCTCTCTCTTTTAAAAAAAGAAATCTCTTATCGTTGAACATTTTTATTAGGATAGCTATAATACATACAGTATGTATTTCAAACTGACCAATAACAGGAATTTGATTAATCTATATATATAACAGCCGAATACCACTGACACACTCATAATTTCCCAAACCATGAGGACTTGGGACTTGAAATTTGGAATGTCAGTTACCCTTGGCCCATAGGTGCTTGCTAAGAAATGGTTTTAAAAATTTCATGGTCCAAGCACGTTCTGTCTGTATTTCTGTCCGCTTTTCACGAGAGAATTACTTAACGGATTTAGATCTGGTTGTTTTCTACTGTATAATTACTTGAACTTTCCAGTTGATTTTGCGACTTCTCTCATCGCGCTAAATACCAAAGTTCGGTTGCGGTACCGATGTATTTATGCAAATCCAAAAGAGTGGCTGTAGGCTGAGAGCAGGGGGGCGGGGCCTTCCTCATTCACTCGCCAGCCTCTGTTCGAGTTGGTCTACGTCCCACCACGTGTTGGAGTGTACCTTGCCTCTGCTTAGCTAGCGATACCTGTTTGTTCAACAGACATTATCATCTACAGATCTATCTATCTATCTATCTATCTATCTATCTATCTATCTATCTATCTATCTATCTATCTATCTATCTATCTATCTATCTATCTATCTATCTATCTATCTATCTATCTATCTATCTATCTATCTATCTACTTCACATGTTAAATATATTTTCATTGTGTCCTACACTTTCATTAAAAGTAATATTACCTGTGTGGAATTTAGACTCATACATAAAAATAATAAAATAAATGGGAAGAAGCTCTAATTGCAAAAAGAATATGCCACCCAGCAAAATAAAATTCTTGTTATTATAAAATGTCTGGTATAATTATGACATACATTGAGTGATGCCATTATTAAATAACACTTTATTTCCACAGAACCACATGCTCTTCTTCAGCCCTTACTATACATTATGCTGTGTAAATGTCCTCAATTGACCTTTCCATTAACTATACAGTGTTAAACTAATTTGAAATGTATCATGTGTTCTCCCTCCAATTTATCTGTTTCTCTTTAATGAAACAAATGCATAGTTTAATTGCTTTTAGGGAACTGACAATATGACTGATCATTATTTAATTAAACCATATAACCTCAGGCTTACTATAGCTTTAAAAAGTCATGGCTAAGGAAAAAAAGCATTTGTTAATAAGGAATGATAGCAAGATTATGTTAAAATATATTCCATAAGGGAAATAGTACTGTATTTCCATGTGTCAATTAGACAGTCTTGGATATGCAATATAGCAATCAGATTTCATAATGTGAATTTCCTAAAAATAAGTGATTTAGTGTCAGTTACATCAAACGAAACAAAACTTGATTTTAACCATCTGTTGAAAAAATAATAATCCAAAAAATAAAAATAATTCAAGATTACGTTAAACATTCATTCATCCATATTTTAAGACACTTATACAGAGTAGGAGTGCATTGAAGCTGGAATCTGTCCAAGCAAGCATTGGGCACAAGGCAGGAACAACCCCAGAACAGGGCACCAGCCAATCACAGGGTGAGACACACTCTTACACACACACACACACACACACACAAACACACACACGCACACACACCCACACACATACACACGCACGCACTGTACAGACAGTTCAATATCAGCAATTCATCTACTATGCATATCTTTGAACTGATTGAGGAAATGGGAGCACCCAGAGGATACCCATGTAAACTCCACAAATGGAGCGCACAGAACATGAACTCTGGTTTCTTTGTTCTGACACAACAGGACTACCACTGTGCCACCATGCTATTCTATATTAAACACAAATCTCCTAAATAGTTTGACCATTATATTTCTGAACAACATTTCCCCAGTACAGTGTCACAGAAACTTTTTGACTAATGTTTCAGAATGGGTTGTTAATATAACCTTTTACTCTTTCATATGGTTTCCTTATTGTTAAAATAATAATAATAATAATAATAATAAAAACACAGCACTGTGGAGAAAGATGAAGCTTCAATCTGATTTCCTCTTCTCTTTGTCTTCTAATACAAACTTCTGTGTCACTCCATATATATTGGCAAGTAAGCAAAGATGTATTTGGTTCCTTATATGGTGATAATAGTTCATTTATGGTTTATCATTCCAACTCATGACAGGAAACAGGCACCATTACAGGCTATGTCAACAGCTTAACAGGTCTTTAACTAAAAGTATAAACCTGTGTTAACTTATGTAAAAGTAATTCATAATCAAATCCATAATAAAATCCGAATGCTGTAACTCAGTCTGTAGCCATAATTACATGAGCATATGCTAATATAAATACAGTATGTTAGCTTCCCCTCATAATAGAGAGATAATGAAAGGCACCGTATGACATATACTGGATGGTGCTAGGTATATATAGATATAAAAAATCCTCCCCAAACCCTCCCTTTTGGTTAGTTTAGAACAACCAATTAGGACTCCAGTTCTGAAAGGTTATAGAAGAACAGAAAGGATAAGGGGTTGGCAGGGGCAATGGGATCACCGAGAGCAGAAAGGAAGAAAGGATTGGAAAGGAGCATTACATAAACTGAGGAATCACCTTCAGGAAATAAGGTAGTATATTCAGGATAGGGAAGGCAAAGTCTAATATATTTGGGATCTTCCAAAAATCTGAGGAAGTATTGGGAATGTAAGTGGCACATCGAGATCCTACCACAGCGCATGTTCTTCCCTGGCTGGATAATATCCTATCCTAAACCACGGTATTTTTGAAGAACCACAGTCTGGAGTGCAATCAGTTCTGCGCTGATCCCATTGACAGTGAGTGAGGTCCAATTATCCACAACTTGCATTGCTTGGGCCATTTCAATAATACACCTACCATATGGTATTAGAGGTGTAATGAGGAAAAATGACTCTAAGGGGCAGAAGGGGAATTATCATGTGCAGAATGTGGTAGAGATGTGGTGGAGTCTTCTCGGGCCTATTCATTTTTCACTGGGAAAAAAAAAAAAACACAGATAATAAAGCTAATCCAGTAGTTAAGTCATCACAGAAACTCCTATAAAATTTGTAAAACCTGATCATTATTTAATTAAACCATATAACCTCAGGCTTGGCTAAGGAAAAAGAGTCAGTGCTCTCCGCCACCTCCCGTTCTGGCTTGCAATTACTCTCATTCAATTTCTTTAGCTACTTCCCATGCTCACGTGTGTGACTATACAGTATATATATATATATATATGCTCACTTCACTCGCCAACTCCCCTGGCCTGTGCTACATGTCAGCCACTTCACGTCTCTGCTGCTCGCATTGTGAAGGAGATGCGGTCGCTCCTCCAAAACCCCCTCTTAAACAGTGATACAATGGGAAACAAATACAGTTTTTTTTTTAACCTCCTATTTGCTCAATCAGCTGCTGGCTTGCTGCTGCTGCCGCCGCCGCCACCACCGCCATGGCGCATGATCTGCATCTCGCCCGACACTGCGAACATTTAAAAGCCTGTACAGCAGCTGTCCTGCTCTTTGTCTTTTATTTCCGGCCCCGGGATTGGTTAAATCTCTTGGCACAAAGTCTCATCTTGCAGGACATGAGTTCTTGATATTTTGAAATTCTGAAAAGAATGATACCAAACATATATATGTAGGTTTTAAAACAAGCCCGATTTAAAGTATGACAAAAAACATGACATAATATGGTTGCACAAAATCATTGCACTTTTAGGCTTAGGATTTTATATATATATATATATATATATATATATATATATATATATATATATATATATATATATATAAAATTCCTTTCGCTTATGAAACATTGAAACGGAAATTACGTATGACCGGGGAACAGAGAGCAAATGGTGACATAGCTCTGGCTGTAGCGTCATGGGGAATTGCTTCTACATTATTAGATGGAGGCTGTGCAGCACATTCGGCATTGCAATTACCATTAAACCTTGCTCACGACGAAAATCCAATTTGCAACATACGCAAGGGCTCTGGAAAGGCAAAAGTCTTTCAACATTCAAAGATAATAGTTTGGGATGAGTGCACCATGGCACATAAAAGAGCTTATGAAGCCTTGAACCGAACAATGCAAGATCTCAGAGATCCTACCAAAATAATGGAAGGTACTGTCGTTTTACTCGCAGGAGATTTTCATCAAAATTACCAGTTATTCCATGAGGGACACCAACAGATGAACTCAACGCGTGTTTAAAATCCATGCTTCTCCCACGGTCAGTTATACTGTATGTCGCGTGTTCTCGGGTAGGTACACCAAAAAATTTACACATTAATGCACGTAATGGGAAAACAAAAAAATGTAGTATACCCGAAAGCACTACAGTAGTACTCAATGTATCTTTACTTCTTAAATGTTAATGTTTTACTGTTTAATAATTTATACGCTTCTTATATGTTGTTCAAATTCTTTTATCAAAATACCAGTAACGGCGTACTGCACGATAACGTGCAGTGAATACACTTGACTTGAGCATTCATAGTATTCATCCTGTTTCTCTGTACGTTTAGCATTCGTTTGCTCAGAGGTTGATGTGCTTGCTGCTTCCTGAACAGCTCTTCTTTACTCCACCCTAGCAGCCCGCTGCTTCTCTTTCGTCGGCATCATTTCGCGTTAAAACTGATTAAGTTTTTGTGTTGCAATTACTTAGTACGTTTTCTTTAACCTTTCACTTAATCTGGCACTTAAGACTTCAATCTGCCTCAAGAATGATTATCAAAAGTGGTAGGGAATGAGAACGGCGCCCGTACGCATCCGCTGCACGGCTGCCCTGCTGCGCGCTGTTGAGAGTTGATTCTACAATAAAATAAAATAAAGATAAAAAGAGTAATAAAATCATCACCCCGAAAGCGGATAGTAGACATCACGTAGTATATGTGTACTAAATTTCAAGTCAATAGGTGAAACGGTTTGCGAGCTACAGGTGATTTAAAATCCTGGACAGACAAACGAACAGCCACGGTAGCGTATTACAGAAGAAGATTTTACTGTTTAATAATTTATGTTTATATGCAATGTGCTTCTTATATATTACTTCATATTCTCATAGGATAATGATGTTAATAATGTTGTTTATATAGATTTCTATGTTATTGTAAGTGCTCTTTATTTGTTGAAAAATAAAATTGGCAATTAACAAACTTATTTTATAAATGCTACATTTTATTTTTTTCCTTTGCACTCAATGAGCGAAGCCACTGGGTAATCAGCTAGTATATATATATATATATATATATACTGTATATATAAGGGACGCCTGTTTGACACTGAGACCGGCCATGGGATGCACACTATGTCCCCCGGAACACGTGCTGGCAGCCCTCCTGGGTTACATCAGGGCCATAGGTGTGGGACTTCAGGGCTCAGACCTGTTGTGCTCCGTCGCCACCACTCGGAGGAGCTGCACAGCTTAACGACCCCATGTAGATGGAATGCAGCCACACCTGGAAGTGCAGCCTAATTCCAGGCCAATTTTCCACCTGAAGCACTTCTGGGAGGGCTATAAAAGGAGCCTGCAGCCACTACTCAGCACGCCAGAGTCGGGAGGAGGAGGATGAAGACGCCTGGGAGGAGTAGTGGAGGAAGAAGACTGTGTTTTGGGTGTTTTTCTTTTGGTGTGTTTTTGGGACTGTGTTAGGGCTGAGGGACACGGGGAAGACGTGGCCCCCAGCTGAAGAAAAAAAACATCTTTTTGGTTATTTATACCTGCGCCTCTGTTGTCAGTCTGTGTTGGGTCGATGCCCATATAGCGCCTTTGCCACTATATGTATATATATACTGTGTATGTATGTATATATTTAATTACATGGATCTGATATAATATGGATCAATGTAGTTAAATTTAAAAAAGACTAACAGTTCAAAGACACACCCTGACAGAGCCCATTGATGACCTCACAACACATGGAACCTTCAACACTTATTCACCTTGAAATTCACTTTTGTAGGTTACCTCTGATACAAATAGCAGCTAGTTTTAAAATGAATCTTGTGTGTGGAACTGTATCAAAGGCCTTCTAAAAGTCTAAATAACTTTCATATGCTTTGCATTTGTCTCCTGTAGCCCGCTCAGAAGAGTCTAACAGATGGGCTTGGCAGGATCTCCTCTAATGAACAAATGATAGCTGTTGTTTAGTATATTATTCCATGCAGGCACTCTTTTAATTTATTTATTACAGCTTCCAAAATTTTGCATAGAACATAAATGACACTTATAGGTCTATAATTACCAGGATTCCTTTTGTTTCCCTTCTTGCAAATTTGAGTCATATTTGCAACTTTTCAGTAACTGCTACTTGTCCCATCTGAAGGGACTCTTGACATATGAGTTACATCTAAATATTTTTGAACATTTTCAAACCCAGTTAACATAACATAAGGTCACAGAGACGCAATGCCTATCCCTGCAGGACTGGTCAGAAGGCAGGACCCAACCATGAATGTGATGCTCTTGCGTGAATCACGCTCACACCAGCACTCAGTTTGGAGTGGTCAGCCAGCCTCATATGCACATATTTGTGGATGTCGAGTACATGGAGAAAAGTCTACCCACAGGCAACTACTAGACACGGATTCTCACTCAGGATGTTAAATGTGTAAGACAGCAGTGCCAATCTCTGTGCCAGCATGAACCCCAAATATACTGTAATGCACAGTAACTGGAAAGGGAACTTCACCATTATTTAAATGTATTTTTTAAGTGAACGCTCCTTTTCTGTGACTTTATATCTACTATTATTCATCCTTAAAAAGGTGCTTGGATTCTTCCTAAAAGACTATTTCCACAGGAAAATATCTGGAAATACACAGCATCAAATTCTAAAAATCTACTGAAATACATTTTCTTTAAAGTATACTTAGGTTATTTAGTCCTTAACTGGAAACAATGTAACAATTCAAACATTAATGAGAGAATCAAACCAATTTGAAACTAAAAGAAATTAATATAATTACAAGAGCACAGGTACAATTATAGTTTTAAGACTTGTGTGTGCAGTTATGCATAATTTAAATCAAAGATCACTTTATAAACAACTTTTTTGACAAAAACAGGTTTTAGCTCAGTTTAAAATGTTTCATGAATAAAGGCAAGTAATAGCAGTGTGGCTTCAAACATTGCTGTTTTTTCCCATATTTCAATACACTGATGCCTTCTCTACTTGTGATAACTGCTAAATACTGCAGAAACAGGAAAAGACTAATTTTATAATGATTTGCCCTAATGGTAAATCAAAAAATCTTTAATGATATAAGGTGCCATGATGGTCATTAAAGTAAACTGTATGGCTGATGCATTATGTATTTAGAATTTCACACTGCCATCATATTTTTGATAAACTACAGAACTTCTGTGCTTTATAACACAATTAAGAAAAAAGCAAAAAAAAAAAGAAATCTTCCTGCTAACAGAAGATTAATAAATATAGTTAGCTCAACCAAGCCATACAAAATAGCAAATGAAAAGAACAAGGACTCATTTAAGTGAAATAAAGAAACTTCCACTGAGTAAGTTGTGTTTTTCAGGTGCCTTTAAACTGATCGGAAGAAGGACTGTTGTTTCCACAAGAAATGCTACAAATTAATGAAAATAATAAATACCATATTAATGACAAATGTCACAGTGCAGATGAAACTGCAAGATGCAATCTTACATCGTGAGGAATGTGTCGTATGTGTGAAAAACACTCAGTGACTAATTACTTGCTTAAAAATAGCTTCATTGGCATGTTTGTATGTTTGAAAATGCTTCAAAATGGATTTATACGTTTTCAATGAAAATGGTTACAATTGTAAAGCAAACCACTGAACATAATTTCATTGAAGATATATATGAGAGAGAGAGAAATACTAATGTGCAGCAGGCGCAGTTAATGCTTCTGTCTCCTAAATCTAGCCTTCTGGGTTTGAATTCTGTGCCCAGTTGTTGTGTTTGTGGAATCTCCACATTCAGACAGGCGGCTGCATAAGATATTTTTCATCTACTTCATTTTTACTCCTACTTCTGAAGTACATGTAAATTATGTTAACTGAAATTCTAAACCTGTCCTTTATAAGTGTGTATGGCAGCGAGCCCTGTGATGGATTGATGTCCCTTCCAGGGATGGTTGTTGACTTGGGCTCCCTGCTGTTGGGATAGGGTCTAACCTGCCTCAACCATGAACTGAATTAGGTTGGTTTGAGAAATGTTTACAGTACATATAGCACAGCAGTCATACATACTATGTGAGATGATACCGGGCAACTGTTGTGAGAAAAGTCAAAATCTAGTCTTTCCAAGTCCCAATTACTCAATGAATTTTTTTTTCCATTTTGTGCAACATATTCTGTGGTGGGTTGGCACCCTGCCCGGGATTGGTTCCTGCCTTGTGCCCTGTGTTGGCTGGGATTGGCTCCAGCACACCCCCGTGACCCTGTGTTTGGATTCAGCGGGTTGGAAAAAGGAAGGATGGATGGATGCAACATATTTAAGTGTAGTATATGATTATTTTATCTTGCACCTAAGGGCGGAAGAAACTTCAACTAATTACTGTTTGTGTAGAGTTTGCGCATTATCAAGTGGGGCTATGTACAGTTGCTTTTTCTTTGGGTACTCCTGATTTCCATCAACATCCAAAAGGCATGTGTGTTGGGTTATGTGGCAACTCCATGTGAAGAAGATATGGGTGTGGGCAGTAACTGGGCTCTATAAAGGATTGTGCTCAGTCTCTGGGTGTGCATACCACCTACTGTTCTGTAACACTGGATTTTGTTTCTTTTTTTTCTAAAGTTTTTCTTCCTGAAAAATCTTTGGTGATTATGACAGACAAGTTAAAGCTGAACACAAATCTAATTTTAGATTGACTGCATCATATTGGAAATCTAGTTAACTTTTACTGAATTCAGTGTGTTTATTCCCTTAATAATGCTGACACAATACATTAGTTCAAATGTTTTGCTGCTGATGTTTGTTTGTACTTAGCACCTGATGCTTTTTTTCAGTGTCCAAGTAAAGTCAGCCAGCATCGATGGATTCCACTTGCCCTGATTCTGATCATTGCAATTTTTTGGTGAAACCTTTCACCACGCTGTTCATTGAATGCACCAAGATCAGCAGGAAAGAAGTCCAAGGGTGAATGCAAAAAAGTGAATTTTCACCGACATATTGCACCTTCATGGATTTGTATGCATAAAGTATGTTGTCAGCCAGGTTGATGCAATTTGGTGTTCGGTATTTTTCAAGAAAAATCTCAGTAACATCCTTGAATGCCATCCACACAATTTCCTCCAACCCCACTAGCAAATCTTTGAACCACTTGTCATTGATGCCGTGTGTGATTTGTGGATCAACAAAAATTCTTTCCTTAATCTTGGCAAAAATTAATCATTGCTTTCACATAATTTTTCATCAGTTCACATTTTACATGAACAGCAGTCAAAAAAAAGTGGTTTATGTGCCACGCCATGGATACAAATGTTTATGGAGAAGTCTGTTATTTTTAATATAATGAGACTCTTCAGCATTGCTGTTCCATTTGAAAATGAAACAGCAGGACTTGGTATAAGCTGAATTCCTAGTACTGTAGTACTTTTAGATCACCACAGATGTTCCACTTTTAGTTGTTGTACTGTATATGTTTATCTACAATATGAGAGAAAAATCACAAAAAGGCGATTGCAATAAAATGGGGTGTTATATGAAAATTTCAAGGTGATTTTTATGATGAGCAGGCCAAAATCCATAAGATACACCCAAAAATGTTCAGGAAGGAAATTCTTTATTGACCAATGTACTGTGTTCATCTATTGATTGATCGATTGATTTAACTTATGTATTTAATTACTAACTGTATAAAATGTATGCTTTATTTAAAAGGGTTAAATTGTTTCTCCCAAGAAAACTTGAAAATTAAGCCAATAGAATCTCAGTCTTGTAGAATGTTTGACTTTTTGAAAGTATGTTCCAAAATGTCTATAACTGCAAGAGATAGAAGCTAATCCAGCACCTTGAATTTACAGTTTAGAATTGAGAACTTAAGGAGAAGTTAGCAAGCCTGCATTATAAACAAGAACCAGAGGAACTCACCCAGAACTCCTTTAGTGAGATACTGTGCACCCCTACAGTGACACAGAAGAAGAATCCAGTCCATGGGACTAGAGACAGATGGGTCACAGTCGAACATAAACAGTACATCATTAGTACATTTGGACAATTTCAATAAGAAGAAGCCATTTAGCCCAACAAAGCTCTCTAACCCTAGCCACCTAGTTTTTCCAAAATAACACTTAGTCAAGATTTGTAGAACTATAGCGTCCTACATTCTACCTTGTGTGTCTTTGGAACTCTATGCTAAGAAAAATTTTCTAAGAATTGAATGAAATTTATCCTAAACAAGTTTCAATTTTTGTCCCTGTGTTCTTGTTTAGAATTAATTTTAGTGCAACAAGCTGGGATCCATTGTTCAAATTCCTTTCATAAAGCTTCAATCATGTCACCTCTTATTTTGTGTTTGCTTAGACTGAAAAGATTAAACATATTAATTTTTTTTGTGGATAGGGCGACTCCCCAGTTGCAAGGCCCGCATGGGAGAAGCAGGAGAGCCGCCAGTTAGAAAGAAGGCAGCACCAGGTGTTTGAAAAGGAACTGCTTCCAGCCTGTTAATTTTAACCTCCACTTGTCACTTGTGGTTTTTATGGATTATTTATTTATTTAGATAGATAGATAGATAGATAGATAGATAGATAGATAGATAGATAGATAGATAGATAGATAGATAGATAGATAGATAGATAGATAGATAGATAGATAGATAGATAGATAGATAGATAGATAGATAGATAGATAGATCAATCTGTAGATGATAATGTCTGTTGAACAAACAGGTATTGCTAGCTAAGCAGAGGCAAGGTACACTCCAACACGTGGTGAGACGTAGACCAACTTTATTAATCCCAAGGGGAAATTCACATACTCCAGCAGCAGCATACTGATAAAGAACAATATTAAAGAGTGATAGAAAAGCAGGTATACAGACAGACAATAACTTTATATAATGTTAACGTTTACCCCCCCCGGGTGGTATTGAAGAGTCACATAGTGTGGGGGAGGAACGATCTCCTCAGTCTGTCATTGGAGCAGGAAAGTGACAGCAGTCTGTCGCTGAAGCTGCTCCTTTGTCTGGAGAGGATACTGTTTAGTGGATGCAGTGGATTCTCCATGATTGACAGGAGCCTGCTCAGTGCCCGTCGCTCTGCCACGGATGTCAAACTGTCCAGCTCCATGCCTACAATAGAGCCTGTCTTCCTCACCAGTTTGTCCAGGCGTGAGGCGTCTCTCTTCTTTATGCCCAGCACATCACCGCGTAGAAGAGGGCGCTCGCCACAACTGTCTGATAGAACATCTGCAGCATTTTATTGCAGATGTTGAAGGACATCAGCCTTCTAAGGAAGTATAGTCGGATCTGTCCTTTCTTACACAGAGCATCAGTATTGGCAGTCCAGTCCAATTTATCATCCAGCTGCACCCCCAGGTATTTATAGGTCTGTACCATCTGCACACAGTCACCTCTGATGATCACAGGGTCCATGAGGGGCCTGGGCCTCCTAAAATCCACCACCAGCTCCTTGGTTTTACTGGTGTTCAGTTGTTGGTGGTTTGAGTCGCACCATTTAACAAAGTCCTTGATTAGGTTCCTGTACTCCTCTTCCTGCCCACTCCTGATGCAGCCCAAGATAGCAGTGTCGTCAGTGAATTTTTGCACGTAGCAGGACTCCGAGTTGTATTGGAAGTCCGATGTATATAGGCTGAACAGGACCGAAGAAAGTACAGTCCCCTTTGGCGCTCCTGTGTTACTGACCAGAATGTCAGACCTGCAGTTCCAGAGACGCACATACTGAGGTCTGTCTTTAAGATAGTCCACGATCCATGACACCAGGTATGAATCTACTCCCATCTCTGTCAGCTTGACCCTAAGGAGCAGAGGTTGGATGGTGTTGAAGGTGCTAGAGAAGTCCAGAAACATAATTCTTACAGCACCACTGCCTCTGTCCAAGTGGGAGAGGGATCGGTGTAGCATATAGATGATAGCATCCTCCACTCCCACCTTCTCCTGGTATGCGAACTGCAGAGGGTCAATATATATATATTGAAACATTCTTGAAGTACTGCAGTTTTGGCACTGTTTGGTTTGTTTTTAATAAAAGAACAAACACTTTAACACCATCCCCTTGCTCCCAGTGTGGTTTGTCCTCATCTGCCAGCTGATCCGGTTACATTACCGATGGTGTTGGGTTCAAGAGGCTCCCAAGCTGGAAGAGGGAGCATGGAGCAGGACCTACACCGTCACAGGTCTTCTCAGTCTAGTCCATGTAAGGCCGGACAAATGAGAAGGCTTAATGTGTTGCTAAAATCTTAGTGAATTTCAGAGAAATATAGATTTCTGGGATATTAGGGTGCCTGTTGGAACATATGGAACGACTAATATATAACATTTTAACTGGAGGGGTGCTGAGATATTTGGAAAAATTAAAGTAAGTTAGTCAAGGACAGTTTAAACTAGGAAATGGAGTTATTGGAGTTAAAAACATGCCAGTAATATTAATAAAATATAAAAGCCTACAAGCTTATATATAAATATAACAGGCAAATATAAATATAAAATCATTATAGCCTACAAGTAATAGCCAAAATGAAATAAGTACTTCACTGAAAATTGCTTGTGTTAACCCCGGGAACATTAAAAATAAAATAAATGAATTGGAGTTACTGTATATGTAGCTGTGCATACATATGATGTTGCAGCAGTAGCAAAATCCTTGTTAAACCCTAGAGAACCTAGTATAAATGGATACACATTATTAGGAAAGACAAGCAAAATCGAAACGTTGTAGGGGGAGGCCATTTACATAACAGAGTATTTAAATATGAGTCTGTATCAAACAGTAGATGAGTCTCATCTCAGTTGGGATATGTGGATTTGACTAGAAAGATTTACTTCACAGCACACGAAAGATATGATACTGTTTTGGTTAATTTTGTTATAAGTATTACTGTATTTACAAGTATTGATTACAAACTGCCTGAAAAAGGTGCCTGAATTGTCATGAAAGCCTGCATATTGTAATCTGTTGTGGGAAACTGGCATCGACGCACACAGATACACAGACTCACAAGCTCCAAAACACATGTTTTAATTTCTTCTTTTCACAGTACAGTGCACCAATCACCACAATACTCAGCTCAGTCCTTTATTTTGTTTCTTCTCCCTTCTTAATCTTTTACCACCTCCACTCCTCTCTTTGCAAGCTCCGTCCTCTGCCTCCCGACTCCGGCTCCCTGAATGGAGTGAGACAGCCCCTTTTATAATGCACTTGGATGTGCTCCAGGTGCTCCCTGATGATCTCCCTGCAGCACTTCGTGGTGTGGCGGAAATGCTGCATGGGCATCCGGAAGCACTCCGGGTATACCTGCTTCCTGGTTCAGCAGCACTTCCTGCTGTGGCGGAAGTGCTACAGTCCATGTCTCCTGGAACATCTGGGCGCCCCCTGGCGGCGGCCACAAGCTCCAACAGGGTTGAGCTTCTAAGCTCTGATCCCATGGCCCTCATGAAAACCAGGGTAGCCGCCGTCTTTTGTCCCGGGGGAGGTATTGTCCCTCTTCTAGTCCTTTCTCCTTCCAGGTGTCCTGGCTGCGCAGGCTCCCCAGCCATCTGCCACATTGTTCACTTAGCCAATAAAAGGTGTAATTTTGCTTGACTTATCACTATAAGTATTACTGACACATTTCCCATATTCAGGGTTAAAACAGGTAATCTTCCACAGTTAATCACACTGACTAACATTAATTATTCTGTAAATACAAAGAGAAGAACGTGCAAACTTCATACAGACCCTGGCCCTGTGAGGCAGGAATGATAGATCTGTGCTATCACTCTGCCTTTGTTAAATTATCTTAACTAAATTTGCTGAACTTTAACCTGATTAAAACCAAATGTATCCCTACAACCACTGCACAGTTCTTGTCACTTGATTGCCCGTGTACTCAGCATTTCTCTCACTCGCTGTCACTAGACTACTGGAACACAACAGTTGGCAGGCAATATCATTAAAAAATAACACAATAATTACTGAGAAATAACCCCATATTCTTTTGAATGCCTAGAATAATCTTCTGTATGATTTCAGTATGTCTGGCAAAAATGTGGGGTGTGCCCAGTGTAAAAATGTCAAAACTCGACACATGAAGGCCACATTGAGCAGACAAGCGAACAGGAAATGTATCTTCACCACAAGAAAATGCCAAGAATCTGTGATAAAATGTATTTATTCCAGCTTATGTCTGATGTCACAAGCATACCTCAAAAACATGGAAGGCACGCTTTCTTGTATTGAAACCTTTGCTGTTTCAAAGTGGACACATTTGTTACGTTTTAAGGCTTTTGTTTTCATGTTGAACCCCAACTCCCCTAACCTAAGTACCAGAACAGACAAGGAATTTTTAAAAATTAATAAAAAAAAAATTCACTTTAGAACACACTGTGGCAAATTAATATATACCTTGATTGTGGAAAAAATAACATAGAAAAAAATTGAGCTTATCCTTTAAATTTTAAATCTGTTTGCTATACAAGCATGCCTTCTGAACTTCATGGGAAAGCAGAAACCGTTAAAGCACAAGCATCCATATAAAAGAAAGGAGTTAAAGGTCACAGGCTCACAAGTGAACTTACAGAAACTAAGAATTTCCGCCTCATCTCAGTTGGGATATGTGAATTTGACTAGAAAGATTTACTGCAGTAATGCAATAAAATATTGAAAAAGAAAAGGAGATAAAAAAGTGACAATTCTTTATGAAAGTTTAAAATTGCATTTGTCCTTAAGAGTATTATTTCCAAAATCTTTCCGTGTGCTGTTATCATTTGAGTATATCAGTTTCTTGCAGCCCCACATTGAAGTATTACCGTGACGTAATGCAAGGGATTCCACACCATAGTGGCCATCAGAAATAAGTTGACAGGGCTTTACGAATCCAAAAGAGTTATTCTTGGCAAAATGATCTAAGAAGAAAGATTAGACAAAGAAAGTTTCAAAGCTAATTCTTTGTGATGATCTAATAATATTTAATTATGCCTTGTTTGGAAAAAGAATTCTGGGACCAGCTCCTGAAAATAGGCTTCAGAGTGCCTTGATAATCCATATCTCTTAGTCAGGGTCCATCTGAGTAAGTAGCGTGGAGCTGTCATGTTGGCTTACCACCTGCATGGTGAAAAGTGGTGTCAGCTGCAATGTCAGACAGGTGAAAAGCACGTGTGAACTAAAGAAATGGAGAAGCTTATTATAGCAGAGAGAATTATTCTTTTGAATTGTTTGATGCTAGTTGTGGTAGCAGATTGTTGGATGTTGGATTTCTGATCCCACTGCAGGTCTATGTAAGAAAAGATATTTCTCCAATGTGTATTATATCCATTTTCTTAACCTGTTCATCCAGGGGAGAGACACAAAACAGCTGGAGCCGATCCCAGCAGTCATTGGATGCAAGGCAGAAACAATACTTGGGCAGTCCATCACAGGGCAAACACATACACATTCACTAAAGCCAATTTAGCAATACTAACTTATGTAATCTATAAATCTTTTGACAATTGGAGGAAACTCGACCACCTGGAGGAAACGCATGCAGACACCTGGAGAACATGCAAACGCAGGAAGCACCTGGGCTGTGGACTCTGGTGTTCTTGCTGTGAGGCAGCAGCACTACCACTGTGCTGTCCATGTGTACTAAATGTATTTATAAAATGCATTGAAATGGTGTGTATAATAATAGACACTTATTTAAGTAAACAACTACAATAATATAACTTAGCAAGCAACAAATACCCCACCCAAAATTATATTCTTTTTAAAATTTTACTTTCCCCATATATTTTGTAGTGGTGGCTCACAAAAAATTAGAATCTCATGTTTTCATGGAATAATTATAAAATATATTAATATTCAAACTCAATGGAGTCAACAGATGGTCAACACTAGACAGTGTGAAAAATCTCACATAACTTGTGTCTCATAATCCACATGTCCGTTATCCAATTGTATGGTCAAAATGTGCAAAATATGGGAATTTTTTGCTGCAATATCAACAGTTACTTCATGAAACCCTGCATTGAAAATAAACAGGGAAAACATCATTCCATTAATGCTGTGCATTTTAGTTGATGATCTGCCTCTCCCCTGATTCATTGGTGAAGAAACCTGCCTTTGATTCACACATGCACCATTGTGGAAACTTACATTCATATAAAAAAAATGAATGGAGTATTCCTTTAATGTTGAATGCTTTTAAATGCTACCTGTTTTTCAAGATTTTGAACAAAATGTGTCTTTTTTTGGAATTTGTGTGAGTGATCCTTGTGCCTCCCTTTATGCAGTTGAATATACAACCGACAATGTTTAACGATGCATTCAGATCATTGTAAATTAACAAATGACCAGCAGGAATCATTTAAAAGTGAAATAACTTGCATCAAACTCAAAGAAATTGAAAATGCTCTTCTAGTCAGCTTTTTTAAAGAAAAATTAGTAAATAATAGTTCTTTAAAAAAAATAGTCAAACTTTCTTACATAAACCAAAACCAACGATGGTAAACCCCAGCCTATCCTACCCTAAACCTACAGTAATTACAGGAGATACAGCAAATACAATGCAACATTTCAGTTGTGAGTGGAAAGTCCTTCTGGAAAGCTTAGGAGTTTACAGTGTGCTACATGTCCCTTTTTACAGTAAGTGTGGGAATCTACAGTAAGATGAAGGATCAAAGAGAGAGAGATTTTGTTTACAGTATATCTACTGTAGTAAGCACTACCGATACACAATATGTGGAAAGTTTCTTCGTTGTGAATGACAACTGCATGATAAGTCTAAAAGAATAAAAAGTAGAGCTATGAATATCTTCATGCAATAAAGCAGTAATATTTGTGAAATGTGTAGCAAATACCTGCTTAGCTCTGCTTCCTGTTTCTTTAGAGTACAAAGAAGAAGCTTTAGACAGTTTCTTTCTTTGTAGGTATCTCTGAAACAGTTCCACACCACAATTATGCAATGTATGTTAGTCCCCTTTACTGATTTTTACAAACCTGCATGTATTTTTGACATTACATTTAGCAAATATTTTTGTGAGTTTTAACTCTTTGAGGGCTGAATATTTTTTCCAAAAAACATAGTTTCTGAAAAGCAATGGTTTCACACAGAAATCAACATAAAACGTCTGTTGCTGCATGCTGTAGCTGGCAGTTTTCCAAGAATATGCAACAGGCTTGCTGCCAGGCTGTCTTTGCGTGGCTGGGACAAAGTCACAGTGCATTGTAATCTGGTTTCTACCTCTTATCATTGTTAAGTGGCATTCCTCCCTGGTGAACTTTGTCAGTACAATAATTAGCTGGGGACCAATCAGCTGAAGCTGGAACCTCACATTCGTTTTCGATCACTTGTATCAAAATCTGAGTCCGACAAGTCATCGGAGTGTTTTGCTTTACGCATTCGCTTTGATCTCTTTCCAGATGTCAGTCTCATTTTTGCTGTTGTTTGCGCCTTGCTACTCACACGAGTGCAGGAAATCTCGGTCAAACCAATGAATCTAACTTTCCTTCTAGCAACGACAGTCCAACTAAAACATTAAGGTTGGTTTTGTCATAGTTTACAGTCGATTACCATCGTCAACTCCTCCATTAGACAAAAGTCGACATCGGCCCTGAAAGAGTTAATGGCACATTAAAGGAGATTGGTGTTTTCCTGTATGTTTACTGTGTAAACTGAAGCAACATGCAACATGTCTGAAAGAGTAAATTCTCCTTTAGCTGCAGCTTTTAAGGAGCCATCTAGTGACAAGCTGTTTGAAAATTTGAATAAACAAGAAGAGAAAATTAGTCCAGCTCTACCTTAGATAAATGTCACAATCTTTTGGTTCACATTATCACAATGAAATTCTTTCCACACATATTCAAGAATGAAGGAAAATTTGCTTGTTTACACGCAATTCTTCTCCCACAGTTCTTGACTTCAAACTAGACCTCAATGTGTTTTTTTTCTATGACAGTTAGAAAAGTGGAGTTGTGTGGCTTTATGCTGCTTTGATATTTTAGAAATCTCTACTATAACTCAAACAGAATTCATACCCCTATTCTTCAATCATATTATCAAACTTCACGATTTAAACAGCCCCATCGAACTAGAAGAAAGATGTATCCAATCACTCAAATCATACAGCTTATGTTATTAGTGTACTTAAGACATTGTGTCTCTCATGTTGTACTGATGCAAACAGACAGTAAGGAACTTTAGTAAGAACACCAGGAAAGGGGACATAAACAGAAACCATGCTAAGTTTGTTAACTGTGAATCAAGTCTATCTTTCATCAAGCCAAAGTATTAATCAAACATCCATGTCAAAAAGTCAGAAAAATAAAACATTTAAACTGGAAACATACCAAAAAACTTTGTCAAAAACAAAAAACAGTCTCTACCCTTTCTTGGATAATAAGGAAGTGCTCACACCAACTTTTATGCAGTGTAACAAGAATGAGTCAGAGTCCATACAGCAATTCAAAAGGGGAGAACCCCGTAGAGGCTTGTGGGACTTCCTGATAAGCAAAGAGCACGAGGGGGAGGAGCTGGTCCCAGTTCTTCCCGTCCCCACTAACCACCTTGCGCAGCATTTGCTTGAGAGTCTGATTGAACCTCTCGAAAAGACCATCGGTTTGAGAATGATACACCGCGGCCCTTAAGTGCTTTATTTTAAGTAACTTGGCCGTTTCCTTGAACGTCGCTGAAGTAAAGGGCGTCCCTTGATCCGTAAGGACTTCTTTAGGGACCCCGACACATGCAAATACACCCACTAGTTCCCATGCGATAGCTTTAGTAGTAGCAGAGCGCAGCGGAACTGCCTCTGGATATCGGGTAGCATAATCGACAAGGACTAATATATATTTATGTCCTCGGGCTGAGGGCTCCAGAGGTCCTACTATGTCGACCCCAATACGCTCAAAGGGAACATCAATCAGGGGGAGAGGAACGAGAGGAGCGCGGTCCCTCCTAGGAATTTGCCGTTATTGACATTCTGGAGAAGAGATGCAAAAACGGCGAACCTCCTCGTTTATTCCCGGCCAATAAAATCTGAGCTTAATCCGCTCTAAAGTCTTTTCGGTGCCTAAATGGCCTCCGAGGAGGTGGGCGTGCGCCAACTCACAAACCTGCCGCCGTTAAATTCGTGGGATTAGCAGCAACTTCCGCACCCCGCCCTCATGATCAGCTACTCGATATAACAGATCGTTATATAGTACAAAGTGAGGGCCGTGAGGCATGGGCTGATGAGTGCGTTGGCCATTGACAAGCATGACTGCATTTTTTGCAAACTTCAGGGAGTCGTCATTCCATTGCTCCCTCTTGAAAGATGCCAGTGTTTTTTTAAACTGAAAATGCATTTCAGAGAGAGGGTCTGGTCTGACCTCAAGGAGCGGGGAGTCCTCCCGACTCGTCGAGGCCCAGGTTGATGACGTGGTTAAGTGCAACGGCCTAGGAGCCTCCCCATCCTCCTCGGATTCCTCCGTATCTCTTGCCTCCGGCTGGTTAGACGGTGTGGAAACAGCCTGAGTCGGGTTAGCCCCTTCTATGACTAGGCCTACAGGATTAAGGGGAGCAGACATCAGTACACCGCATTTACTGTCAGACCAGTCTTGCCCTAGGATCACAGGAAAAGGTGGGTGTGGATGGCCCGCCATGGAGAATTTTTTTATTAACCCTTCATAGTTTATGACACACAGGGTGGTTTTATATAAACGTGTTTTCCCGTGCATACACCGGATACTGGTCTTTTTCCTCGTCCACTTTTGCGGTAGTACGTAACAGCAATCAACAATAGAGATGTTGCTGCCAGAGTCGAGAAGGGCTGTAACTCTGAATCCATTTATTAATACTACTCCTGTATGACCAGTAGCCAGGGGGATCGTGAGTGCACATAACTGTCCTCCCTCCTTCCACCCGCATTCCTCCGTGCTCCCGCGCGAGCGGCCCACCCCTTACCCTGGGGACATCGGAACAGGCTTCGGTTTATATTTTAGGGACTTATACAGAGGGACATAATCCCTACGAAGTCCACTAGAGGACCGTTCTGCTCTCACAGATTGTGAGGCTGGCTTAGGTCTTACTTGAGTTATCAGCTCGTCCATGGAATGAAAGTCTCCCCAGACCGGGTGGGCAAACTTATTGGGAAGACCTTTAATCAGAATAAAGCAGGCCACCTGCTGCACGATTTGCCTGGTGTTTAATTCAAATGGCTTCAGCCACTGACCCACTAGCTCCCAGAGAGCATAAGCTTGCTCCCGGGTTGATCTCTCCAAATCATATTCCAAGTTTGTAGGGTTTTTATCTGCTGGTCCGGGGATAGCCCATATGTCTCATGGGACCGTGGTCCCAATGGGCAGCTCAGTCCTCTCCTCTGAGAGAACATAATAAGCCCTTTTCGTTTTCCCCCCAGGAACCAGCCCACATCAGTGGGTCTCTTCCACATTCTCCCTGTGTAGGACTAGGGGCTCGTTGTCCCTTTGTGGGAGCGAAGCCTGCACCGTGCTGCTCCAGACCGCTGAGCAAGCCCCCCACCCGGAAACACTCTCCTACCTGAGTATATCCATTATCCCTTCTCGGTTTCTTCTGAGAAAGTCTCATCCTGCTGACTATGCCACTGTAACAAGAATGAGTCAGAGACATCATAAAGAGTTGGGGCAGCCACCCGTATATTATGTTTGGCTGCAAAATTGCTTATTTTTAGGAGCACGATGGGCTTAGTTTGGAGTCCAGAACAGAACTGCCTGTACCAAGGCAAGATGGCAGTTTTAAAGGCCTGGAAGGGAAATGACGTCATCGGTGCAGGAACTGGGAGTGGCATCCTCGTGCCCGGAAGTGACGTCATCCTTGGGGCCGGCAACAGTCGGGATTTCCCGGGAAAGGTCTGCAAGGGACTGAGACAGATAGTCAGTACACTCCGCCACCCCCTGGCCTGGCATGGAATTACTAGTGTTTAGGCCCTTCAGCTGTTTCCCAAGCGCATGTGTGTGACAGCAGTCACAGAGATGATGTCATATGGCGCATAGTCCCGAAGAATTCTCGGAAGCATCATCATGGAAACTACCAACACAAATGCAAGAATATGGTGTTGCCTCCATGTGACAAACAAAATGGCGTTCGCTGGCATAACGTGCAAAATATCACACTATCTCAGGGTGTTTTAAAACACACAATAATTGCCAGGATTGAATTCCTTAGGCATCAAGACCCTAGAATAGATGTTAAAGGTTGTCATAAACACTCCAGGGAATTGCAAGAAAAAGTAAAGAATGACAGAAATCATAACACGTGACCGATCAATCATGATTTCAAAAAAGGAAGCAGACCATCTTATTGGACCTAAACCTCTATAAACGAAACTAAATTCTATATTGAAACTAAATGCTACTAATAGTATCACTTGCACAAAACTTCACACATATATAATTTAACAAATGTTTTTTTCTTAGCTGGAGATACTGATCCACAAAGTCTGAGGACTATATTTTTTCAATCCAAGTTGCAGGGTGTATACATTACTAAAGTAAGCCATCATGATAGCTTGAATACTATTGTTGGGCTAGCAGTGTTTCTTGTCAGTGAGATTCACAGCAGTTCATAACTTATCTTGCAAAACTCATATCCAAAGATTATTCATCTGCCAAGTATCCAACTCCTTTAGCAACCTGGTATTCAGATGTAAGACGAAAGGCCACCTACACTCTGACTACTGGAAAATTAATATGTCAAATACAATATATCAGTCCTATATTTCTCAACTTTTTCTACATATTACAATTCTTTTGTGGTATTCATACAATACAGTACAACACAAATACTTGAGTTTCCATCTCTGAATGAAGGCAGCAATCATACTTCGGAACCCATTGGTTTCATATTTTCATTTTGTTACAATAAAAAGAAAATATCAAATTCTTTGATTGTACTTGCCCTTAATTTCTCCCGTGTCCTAGAAATCGTGATGCCTGATGCAAGTGAAAAAATTCTGGTTGATCAACAATGCTTAGAATGTTTAAAACACTTAAACACAGGCTCCACACAGGTTCTGTGTTCAAGACTAACAAGATTAATCTTTGGTGTCACTGTAGAATATGAAATTGCTTTAATTAAGATTGAAATCTCTTCAGATTCGAAGTATAATAAAAATTAAACAGTTTGACTCATTATGTCTTAATGTAATTATTCACTAATATAAATCACAGCAAGTAACTGCCCTCAGAGAGTCCAATGCAATACTTTCTTCTGATATGAACTTTTTGTCTTCTACTCATTAATCCACACTGTAATCCAGTTTTCTAAATAATAGTTGATATCAATTGATTCTACTTTCAGAATAGAACAAAAACATTATTTTTTTATTGATATCAAAGATTTTTTAAGTCAATTCAAACTATGCCATATATTTGGTTTTTGCCTACCTATGTAGCTGCTTTAAAAAATTCCAACACTTTACAATATTCAAGAGTTTTACAGGTACAACTTGCACTGAAATGAAAAAGCTAGCCTACTCCAAGATTATCTAAATATTTGGGAGGATCTAAACCCACAATTTTTCTCATTTAGAATATTGTTTTTACACAAGGAGTGTTTATTTCTGACTGTAATTTCTGTTGATTCACATGCAGTATAGGTAAGGCTAATTGGCGTATAATTACTGGATTCCTCTCCTGCTCACTCTCTCTCGCTCTCTGTCTCTCTCTCTTTGTTGATTGGGGTCTCATTTGCAACTTTCCAGTCATCAAATGTGTTGCCTTCCTGAAATGATTGCTAGAATAAAAGCTTTTTAAGTGGATTTTCTTCACTATCTCCTTCCTTTGTTTTCTCATCTTTGAAATCATCTACCTCTTCTTTTTTTAGAAACACGTGTGATCACTCTCAACATCTAACTGCCCAAATGGACATTTTGACCTATGCAATGGAGACTGAGAAAACTGGAAGCCTAAACATCTGGTCTATTGAAATATTTATCTTTTGTTCCTTGCTCCTTTTATTATCTTTATCATCATCCAGATATAGTAAATTGGAGATCAATGTTTGCCTGACAGACAAAATCATTCATTTTTACATGTATTCTCAGGCCTCCTCTTTTTGAATGTGAAAGAAATCTGCAAGAATAATTCTTAATGGTTGCCACAGACTGAAGTAAGGGATAAATAAACCTTTAATAATATTTCTAGAGTAGAATGCAAGTGGTCTAGGTAGTGACTCTCCTACTACAATGCATCTGACTGGTAGAGGGGTTGGTATGGTAATTTAGGACAATACTGAGAATCTGGAAGAAGAAAGAAGTTAATACACTAGTATCCTGTAATAATTGTTACAGATATCCTAAGTAATCAATATTATTCTTAGTTGAACCCACAATTAATGCAGCACTGAATACTCATGATCTGGGATACTTTAAAAATTTTCTACGATTACATTTTGCCTGAAGAAGGGGCCTGAGTTGCCTCGAAAGCTTGCATATTGTAATCTTTTTAGTTAGCCAACAAAAGGTGTCATTTTGCTTGGCTTTTCTATACATTCATAATGGCTAACACGGCACAACACCCTAGTACTACAATTGTAATAAATTTTTCCTAAATGTCAAAATCAACTTTCTAGAAAATTTGAACTTCAAAGAATCATATTGTATTTATCTTTAGAATAACATTTTCTTTTTTTTAATATTATGGTTTGTAACTAACAAGCTGACATTTTGTGGCTCTGTTGTCAAGGTTCAGTGCTCAGTTGCTCAAGGCATGGCTTCCAGAAGTCAGACTTCGTGACCTCACATATGTGACATCTTATAAGCCACCAGTGTGTTTTAGTCAACTGCCAAGACTGTACATAACATGTAAAAGGCTTTGTGTGCATTTATTAGTAAATACTCTCTGGTTATTGACTTCTGGCTAGGTTTTTCATTTGTCCTTTCAGTTTTGACATTTGCCACTTTTTTTGTTCATTTATTGGTCCTCCATAATTGTTGAAGTTGCCTGCTATTTTCCTTCTTCTCGCAAAACATTGACCTCATTAATCCCGTATGCATCAATTTATTTCTTGTATACCAAAAAAAAAAATCAATTTCAGATGTTGCTTCCGATAGGACAGTGTTTCCCATCTTGAGAAAGTCTTCAAAATAGATCATATTCTGCAGCAGGTGATATGCTTCCAGCATGAGATATTTTTTCTAAAGCATTGGTCATGTGTCAGTTGTTTATAACCAGGTGGGTTGTGGGATTGTTCTCTATGTGCATTACAATTATTTATGTGAGATGTTGTCCTTCTATTATGCAAAAATACTAACAACTAAACACTTTATTACATAATTCTAGTAGAACTATGATGTCATTTCCTCTCCTCAGTGTACAGCTTTGTCCTTTCCTGTCCGGCTCCTATATGTACTAATGTCCAGATGGAAGTCAGTGTTCATTTACGACCCTGATCCTGAAGAGGACACAACTTTGTATCTGACAGGATGAGAAGCCAGTTTTTTGAGGACTATGATCCTTTTTCCTTGTTACTTTTTGTTTTTTACTCAAGTAAACAATGCTTCACGTCTTCGTGCCCCATTACCCAAACACTCCCTGGTCTTTTGCTTTACACTGTCTTATTATCTAACATTTTTCTTTGCCCTTTTCATTGGTTAAAGGTGTTATTTTCTTTACATAAGCAGTAAAGTGTGCTGAATAATGCGCAGCTCCTTTCCTGAAGTCTCCGGCTACAAGGTGTTCTTCCCTGCAGCCCTTCAATTCCTCTGAATGTCACTCATCCTGTCCCTTGCCCTAGTCATTTTGCTTAAATGCTAGGAACGAAAGTGTGCACGCCATGATCTGGACACAAGACTTCTTTTCTCCTTTTCAGGAGCTAGAGGTGTTATGACTGGTTAGAAACTTGTGAAAGATCACAACTTCTTATGCGTTAATTGGAAATGAGCTTGTGCTGCTGGGATCAAATAATACCTGACTTCAATTGCATCCTACTGTCTCAGCTTGCACATCAATTATTTAAAGCCACCTGCTTCCACACTATAAATAACAGGTTTTGAAAGAGCAAGTGAGGGAATATTATTATATATTATGTCCACAGAGTATTTAGAAAAGCATTATAAATATCATACAATGTTAAAATATGTGGAGTCAAATTAACTTATATTTATATTGAACTCACACCTTTATATCACCATATACTTCATGCACAGTGATATTAAAAATGCAGGCTAACCAACTTACACAGAAACTGTAATAATGTAGAAATAGGTACAACAATTAAGCAGCAAGCAAAGCATTTACCCCTAATACTAAGATCATAAAAACGTTTTGCAAGGTTCTAAAAGATTTTACCTTATCTCATAAATACTAAAATCTTTGAAAATTGGCATATTAACATACTCTGAAAATAGGTTTTAAAGAAAATTCCTTTCCTATTTTTAATAATCAGAGCAGCATGTTTTGAATTTTGTGCACAGTTGCTGTGTGTAGATGTTTTACGTTCTCTGTGTGTGTATCTGGATCTTTCTTTGAGCAGTCCTGGATCTTCTCACTTCCAGAAACATGAGTTAACTTAATTGGTGACTCTTAACTGGAGCCATGTGGATGTCAGTGTGTGTGTGTGTGTGTGTGTGTATATGCCAGTAGGCTTTGTGCCCAATGCCTCCAAGGGCTAGACTCTAAGCTCCTGTCAATGCTGAACTGAAATAAGCAGATTTCAGAATGTTTTCTTGTTTCATGATTCCATGAACCTGGGTTTGAAAGCCCACCATTGAAATGCCTCTGACATTTGACATAAGCCAAAATGAGAACATGGGTGACACAGAACCTGTCCCTCAGGACAACAATGCAATGGCAATTCAAAGGTATTTGCATGTTGTAGAGTACATTGAATGTAAAGTGACTTGTATGTATCACAACACTGACATTTACACTGTAAAATTATTTTATTTTTTCACATATTCAGTAAGAATGTTCCTAAAATCTTGCACTTCTGCACATTCAGCCTGCTTCAATTCATACTGTGCTTGACACAAGGCATTAACAGCCTGAATCGGTTCTTTTTGTGTCTGCAGCACCTCATCAGTCAACACATGTCGCATGGGTTCCACAGCACTGACGGCGGTCTGGGCACTGCATAATGGCACACTGCTATTGCTCTCTCCCTTCAGCTGCTGTCACTTGCTCACACTGTTATTTTTTTCTTTTACTTGTGACTCCCGCAAAGAATGTTTTTGCGGCACTTCACTTTAGTTATGAACACCTCAAGTTCAGATTCACTAAAGCGTCATTTTCTGTGGTCTCGCATGGTTTATAGTAAAGATGTCCCTTGGAAACAAGGCCAAATTTATATGGTATTTAAGATTTTACAAATATAAAAAAAAGATTTTTTCAAGCCATACGTTGGTGGTATTGGCAGGAGGTGATGGGGAGGAGCTAAATGCGCATGTACACGTGAATAGCTTTAAGTTGATTTATGATTTAAAAAGTGTATGGAGACGTTTAAGTCAATTACAGAGACATCCCGGTGAAGGATCTAATGAAATTATTAATAAGGTATTAGATTACTGAATTTTTAACTTACCTTTCCAAAGGCCCGTGCACTCTTTATTTTCAGTGTCTTCATCATTTTTGCCTGTTATTTTCTTTTTCGGTTGACCTATTTGGTGTGGAGATGGCACTTTGGTGCAGTGTTTAGTATTGCAACCTTATAGTTCCTGGAGAGTGGTTTCATACCACAACTGAGCCATTGTCAGTATGGAATTCAGATGATCTTCTGGTGTCTGTGTGGATTTTTCTCCAGGCCTACCAGTTTTCATCCTACATCCCTAAGACTTCCAGTATAAGTTAGTGGGTAGCATCACATTGTTCCTGTATTACTGAATATGGGTTTGTGTGTAAATGTGCCTCCTAATGAACTGGTGTCCACTGTAATCAGTACAGGCTGTGGCCTTCACTCTCCTGGAATGAATTACTTACAGTGTGGGGCAATAAGTTTTTGATCCCCTGCTGAATTTGTAAGTTTGCTCACTTACAAAGAAATGAACAGCCTCTAATTTTTATGGTAGTTTAATTTTAATGGAGTGAGACAGAATATCAACCAAAAATCCAGAAAAAACACATTATATAAAAATTATAAACTGATTTACATGTCATTGAGAGAAATAAGTATTTGATCCCCTACAACCCAGCCATTGACTGTGTGCCCATGTGGCACACATATTACAATCAATCAATCGATCGATCGATCGGATCGATCAATTACACATACTCGTCAGTGTAATTGTCCACAGAATCAATTTCTTCCATTCCAACCTCTCCACCCCAATGGAAGAAATATAAAATGACCATCAATCGCCCTCAGTCTGGAGCTCCATGCAATGATATGTATATCCATCCATCCAGTTTCCAACCCGCTGAATCCGAACACAGGGTCACGGGGGTCTGCTGGAGCCAATGCCAGCCAACACAGGGCACAAGGCAGGAATCAATCCCAGGCAGGGTGCCAACCCACCGCAGGATATGTACAGTAAATAGGTAATAATAATGAAGCACAATTGGTAATAAGCTCTGGCATGCTTGAAGCACTTATACTGCTTGAAGTAACAGGTCACAATCTTGATAGCATAACTTGAAAATTTTTTTCTCACACTTTAAAAAACATAGCAACTAATCTATTTGTGTATACTGTGAGATGAACAAGAAGAAAAAATACTGCCCTGAGTAAGCTTTTACTGTAAATAAACACATTAAAGCTTGTCCTTTTTACACTAGTAATATTAAGTATGGCATTAAAGAGCTTTTAGTTGTTTCTTACAAGTATTTTTTATTTACTTTATCCTGAAAATCACTTTGCCTCTAAAATAGGCTGTATCACACTCTTGTGTATCCTTCCACAATGAAAAACAACAAAGAGTGCAAGCCTTCAAAAAGCACATAAAAGGCCAGACCTGCCCTTAATTCAGGTCTGAGCCCCTAGATTGGCTTCACCCCAGGTAGCCTTACCCCTAATCAAATGTTAGGCTTCAACCTACACTGGCCTAGAAACAGGGCTAATGCTAATTAAACTTCAAAAATCTTCACAACAAAAGAATAAAAGGAAAAATCTGGTTCAAAATCAAATTTCCCTAAGTAATTGAAAGTTTATTTATTGACAAAATGAATGACAAAAACAGCAAGGTCAGCAAAATGAGTTTTTGCCTAATAAAGTAAAAACCTAAAGCAAACAAACCTAATCACCAAAATCAGAATCCGTAACTTTCACAATAGCAAAGGTCAAAACCAGGAATCCAAAAAAACAGAAGCACAAAATTACAAATGGGTCTCAAAGGTCAAAAGAGCAATGACGAAGCTATTAATTAATAGTACTACTGGGGCCAGTAGCAAAGCTGCCAAATAAGGTGGCCCTGTCTCCTTAGGTTCCACATACAAAAGGTGGGACAATAACAAAAAACAATAAATATATCCTATGCTTGCTAGGATACGGTATATACTAAACATAAAACCTAAGAGCAAAATGAAACAAAACCACATGAATAAAAATCATAATAACAACAGGAGTATAACACGTGTCATCAAGCTACTGCGTAAGATTTAAAATGCAGCCAATGTGACAAATAACTACATTGACCACCTGTTGCGGCATGTGCTAAGTTCAAATCCTTGATGCTTGTCTTCGGAATAGTCAATAGCTCAGCACCTATATACTGTATATATATATGGAGACCTTTATGAGATCCTAAACTCTTCCTCACTCATTCAGTTCTGCTAATGAACAGCATCTTGGGATGCCACCTCTGCATGGCATCAATCCTCAATCCAGACTCTATGTGTAGCTCATATCTGGTGGAATGAACTGTCCTCTTCCATTTGAAACCCTGACTCCTTCAATGTGTTTAAGAAGTACTTGAAGACTCTCGTTTATTGAATTTCTGTCTAACTCATATGGTTAGGTTTTTTAATAACCTAGGAATTGAAATTCGCTTGAAATTCACTTTTGTTCTGAGCTCTTCATTTGCGGTGATCAATTTTGTAATTTTCACCTGTAACAATTGTTTCAAAACAGTCCTCAACACTTATGCTTACTTGATTATGTTGACCTCTTTCATAAATCTCTTGGAATAAAAGTATCTGCTAAGCGAATAAATGTAAATGTAATTATAAACAACCCTACCTAAATACAAGAACAAAGCTAAAAACAGAATTAACATAATATGTGAAATTATAATAAAATACAAAAAAGTTCAAATAACCAAAAAATAAACCTGAGCCAGGACAAACACCCTGGCTGTATCATAACACATGCTGTATGTTTTATGGACTGTAAATGGACTCCAAGTTTGTGAGATCATATTTAGCTTTCAAATAGCAGGGCTGGCATTTTAGTTCCCACCTCAACAAAAAAAAATTGCAAAAGCCACCATTTTTTTTTTTGTTCTTTATTTCACCTTATACAATTTCTTGTATTAGGAATTTGTTAGTTTTCGCATACCCCTTGGGGTCAGAGCGCAGGGTCAGCCATTGTACAGCGCCCCTGGAGCAATTACAGATGCATAAATCTGTGCGTTCGTCAATTTCCACATTCTTCCACTCCATAAATCTAGGTCAGCATGAAAAGTAACGCACGTGCACGCGCCTGCTGCCCCACCCAAACTCCTCCCAGAATTATGCCTCTTTGAATATGCAAATCAATATAAATACCCCTTAAGCTCAGTGTTCTGTGAAAAGGCAATGGCAAAAGCATGGGGGAAAATAGAGGAATTTCAGTGAAAACCAATTGGAGGCAAGGAAAAACGTATATTTGTTAGTTTAAACAGTGGTATAAACAACAAAAGGAAGTTGATCGAGTGACATAGAGTGTCGGAGAAACTCGAAAGCTCAAGTTCACAAAGTCGCACAGTGCCTGAAATAAAAAAGAAGTTGTCACATATCAAAGTTGGCGTGAAAAGGCGAGTCATAGCCCACCGTCTGAGTGTCATATGAAAGCTTATTAGGGTATAGAGAAAAAAAAAATAGGGACACAGTGAGAAAAAAGCTTGAAATGTCAACTTATCTCGAAATTTCCACTTTAATCACATAGTTTATTTTGTCATTAAAGTAGAACATCATAAACTTCATCTTTAAATCGTTTAATTTACTAGTTTCTCATATCCCATCGTAACTAAAGTAGCACATTAAATGCTTTGTTTTGTATTGTTCTTCTACATGCTCTATGTGTGTAAATCTTCTTAAACGGGCTTTCTCTTCCTCCGACAGGACACGGAATCCATTACATTCGTGATATTACAGCTCTCTGAATAATTAAAATACTGAGATGTATACTTGATATCGTTTTCATGATGACAGGAGTTAAAGCATGTTATTAAACATGTGAACACTGTGGCGCAGTGATAGTGACGAGCTGGCGCCCTGGCCGGAGATTTTTCTTTCCTCCCGCAAGATGCTTGCTTCACTGTGCGCGACCTTCGATGAAATAATTTACTGCAGCAGTACTGTCTCTTTCAAATGTACTAACCTCCAATTCCTGTCCTTCCTTTTCTTTCTCCAAGTAACCAGTCACCACATAATCAGCTCTGTAATAGATATTAAGCCATCTGTAAGCTTAGAACGGCGATTCTTCAGAACTTTTAAGGAACATTGAAATATCTTCGTAGTACATGTTTAATTATTCCATCCATCTATCCTTCCAGTGTCACGCCAACACCAGAAAAAATACAGCATGAGGCAGGAACAATCCCTGAACTAGCAGGCACTGCGCCACCATGTTCTCACATGTTTAATTATTAACAATACAGATTATTTAAATGATGTTAACACTTTATTGTGCATTATAATAAACATACTTTTCTGCATTTCATCTTAAAAATGATATCATCATCATATGTAAATATGCGCTTTATAAAGTGGCTCAGGTTGTGCAATATTATAACTGCATCTCAAGTTTACAGTGAGATAATTGTACTAATAAGTACAAACAGTTCTATAAGGAGCACTTGATGGACTGATTGAGTGCGTTTATAGTTCTTGGGATGAAACTGTTTCTGCACCGCGATGTCCCTACAGGAAAGGCTCTGAAGCGTTTGCAGTGTGAGAGCAGTTCAACAGACAGCATGGCTGAGGCAGCATGTGCTTGATGCTGTATACCGATAATTCCCTTTATAATCAGCTGCTGTAGCTGTGATTCCACACTCAGATACAGTGATATAAATATTCCGAGTGGTGCACTGAGAGTAATATGGAAAAAGATGATCCGATGTGGCAGTCCCTAACGGGAGCAGCTGAAAGAAGAAAAGAAGGTGCAGTGAGAGTAACAATGCTAAAGCAGCTATGGTATTTGGAATAGTTTGGCTATTCCTTGGACCATTATATTGTTACAGGTTAATTATAGTCAGATGCCTTAAACTAATAAACAATATGCCGTTAATTTCTGTGTATTTATAAAGCTGCGTCAGGGATGTGCATCTAAAAAAGAAAGTGAAACACACCGGAACAAAAGCACTGCTTTGACACCTCGTGCTGACAGATTGCAGAGAACTTGCGTACACCAGGGTTTTAGCTAGAGTGAAAATGAGCGTGGCTTTACACCAAGTTTAGGTTTTATATATCACGATTTGAGTGTGGAAATGGGCTTACGCAACATTTTTGTGCATACACACCGTTTATACATGAGGCCCCGGGATTGTGGAACTGTAAGGCAACAGCAATCAATATTATGACTCCCTACTTTCATTTATATTTCTTCCATTTCCAGAGTGTGGCTATTTAAACTTGATCTTAAAGATTAAAGCATCATCTCACTAATCATGGGTGAAAAAATAGATGAACAATGAAATATAAACAGCAAAAGCTGAATGTTAGGTAAACATTGTCTGATCCCCGCCATCTTTACACTGATGTTCCACTGTCAGTTAAGGGTGATGACCCATTTCTAACTGCCATGACTTCTTTGTATGATACTCTGTTAGGTGCTGCTTTTTGTGCTATTTTATAAAAAGGGCACAAGCATGTAGCAATTGCAGCTCAAACATTTCCCCTTTCAAAAGCGGAGACTCACGTAAGCATCAGTTCATCACGTCTCCTTTGAAATGCACCTCAGATGGACAGGAGTGGACTATGTAGTGCTGCCACTTCTGCCATACTTACACCAATGTCTGCCTCTGAACAACAGGTGCTATTGCTTAATCTTAGGATTTTTTTAGTGGACTAGTCCTGCTCAATGAAATGCCTTCCTGGAAGTTCCAGTTTCTCATCACTAATATAAATAAAAACGGATGGACCAGGAGGTGAAAGAGAAATTAACATATGAAAAATAGACCAAGGTCAAAAGCCAAACACTTAAAGAAACCAAAACAGAAAAGCACAAAACCTTAACCACAATTAGTGTCAGAAAACGTTTCACAATTATAGCTACATAAAAGTATTTTGCACAAGCTAACATGAAAAAGATTTTTATGCTGGAGTCCAGAAGCAAGGACATGTTGTAAATGCCCTGTAAGGTGGTATGCATCATGTCTTTAAATCACATGTAAAAGATATTTAGAAAAGGACTGGGAGAGAAGACATAGCCAGAGCCCAGCACAGTTCATTAACAAGGTATCAAGCCTATTTTGTCAAACCAAGGAACTAAACAAAAAAATGCAGTTAAGTAGTCAGAAAATAAGTCATTAAAATGAGAAATATACTACAGAGTCATTTACCAAATAATGCAACTTTTATCCAGTCTTGGATAAACCAAATACAGTCGGGTTAATGGAGTCACATGCCAGGCTGGCCCACAGAATTCTAAGAAACATTGTCATGGCTATGACCAAAGCAAATGACAGAACGTGGCAGTGCCAACAAGAAAAATAAAATGGCTTCTGATAAAGCTCTAAAATCATAATATATATGCACATCTATGGGATTTGTAGACTTTGAATGTAATTGGGTAAGAATTAAAGAAACAATGAGTTCTAAATTTTAGCAAGCAATCTATACTAAAATAAAATTTAAAATATTGTGTCCTGTTAGCAGTAAATAATTATGTACTAACAAATAAATGCTTACAATGAATAGGCAACCATTTGCTGCAAAACAGCAATTCTACAACACAGCATTGATCTATTCCAGTGATACTCAGAATTAGTCCAAATACCTCCACCACAGTTGTTTCAAATGCTTTTGTGAAGTTAGTCTTCTGCTTCTACGTCTCTATCTAAATTCCTTCTCAATTCGGAATTGTTTAATCTGACATATGGTATCACATCATGATGGGTGTGAACTTCTGTGCGGCATCAGCTTGATGTACAAGAGAGTTCCACTAGCGCATGATCAATGTAAATTTTGCTCACACTGAGACTGTGATTGATAGGGATGCATAAATTATCAGGGAGCTGGTTTTCGAATGGCATATAGGCATTTGTCATCTTTTGATGTGTGCCTCAAGCACATTTGCTTTCAGAATCAAAACAACTCACATCTTTCAGCATGCAAATAGAAAAATTGCTTCAGGCTCCCAGATTTGAATACGGAATGCCTGATCAACTAACTGAGTCACATGGCACATGTTTTATGAAGTACTCGGTGGGTCGCATCAGCATGTATGAGTGACAGTTTGAAATTAACACCTTTATCAAAGCACTTAACATCTCTTGCACATGGCCCTTTTGTGGAGAAATGTGACTTGTGTTCGTGCAAGTTAATTTATGTGTTGGCCAGAAGCACTTTGAACTTTGGGCATGATTTTCTATTTTGACAAACGCACAGGAGCTTATACTGCTGAATGGCCATAACAGTATAGGAAACTATAATTGTGCAAAAAAAAAAAAAAGGTTAATGTATGTAGTTATAAATGTTTTAGAAAACAGTAATTGGATATCCTATAGACAGGACTGTAATACAGGCCATAACAGTCTAAGAGGCATTTGACTCATAAAGGCTGACAAATGTGAAATCATGAAGGATTATTAGGTAATGGATAAAATTGCAATGAGTCATAGCTTAAGAAGAGGGGTACAGTGGATGATTTAACTTTGCTTTTTCTTTCTGTCTGAGTGCAGTAAATTCACAAATGTGTGGGGCATTCACTCAAATTGCAAATACGCAATGGCAGAGGGAGAATTTGCTTAGCCATCAGAGATCAACTGGAGAGTAGAACGGGATAAACAAAGGTATTTCAGTTGTCTTAGGTGTGATTCTGTTTCTCTTTTCATGAATAAATTGATTTCTGTACATATTAATTGTTTTAAATGCAGTCACATCCATCTATTTAGTTCAAGATTGATATAAAGCAAGACAGGGACCCCCCAAAAGATAATGTGACACCAGATACTGAGTGTCTGGTTACTGAGCACTCCCCAAGCACAGAACTTAAACCAAGTTGGCCAAAGTGTAAAAGTTATTTTAAAGATCACAAGGGACAGATTGTCAAAAAGAGGTCCAAAACTACACCAAATAAACAGAAAACCATAACCCTAAAGCATTTCTGGGCTTTCTTACTCAATGGATCGGTCCACTATCATTTTAATAGGTTAGCTGGTCCATTTCACACCTCAGTACTAAGCAGTCCTCACTGTCCTCTTGTCTCTGTGATACTATAGTGTTTATTCTTCTGACTATTTGAACTAAACTCATCTCTTGACTCTAAGTTTAATGGAAGTTTAACTGGACAAACTGTGTATGCCACTGATGCATATCATATTTAGAGTACAGTGGAACCTCGGTTCACGAACGTCTTGGAACACGTACAAGTTTGCCAAACTTTTGCATCTGTTCACGACCACACACACTCGGCATATGAACAAGCCAGTTTCCCTTTCAGTTTGTGCGCGCCGATGATTTCCGCACGTGTTCAGTCTCTCCCTGTGCATTCTCTGTGCAGCGAGCAAGCGAGCCAGAGAGAGAGAGAGAGCGAGAGCGAGACACACACATACAGGCGTGCAAGAGAGAGACACACACACAGGTGCCCAAGAGAGAGAGACACACACACACACAGGCACACGAGAGAGAGACACACACACATGCAGGCACACGAGAGAGAGATACACACACAGGCGCCCGAGAGAGAGAGACACACACACAGGCGCACGAGAGAGACACACACACACACACACACACACACACGCACACAGGCACGCGAGAGAGAGACACACATACACACAGGCGTGCGAGAGAGAGAGACACACACACAGGCGCATGAGAGAGAGACACACACACACACACAGGTGCGCGAGAGAGATACACACACACACGCAGGCGCGCAAGAGAGATACATACACACACACAGACGCAGGCGTGCGAGAGATACACACACACATGCAGGCGCGCGAGAGAGAGACACATACACACACGCGCGCGCGAGAGAGAGAGAGAGACACACACACACAGGCGTGCGAGAGAGAGAAACACACACACAGGCGCATGAGAGAGAGACACACACACACACAGGTGCGCGAGAGAGATACACACACACACGCAGGCGCGCAAGAGAGATACACACACACACAGGCGCGCGAGAGAGAGACACACACACACAAACACGCGCGCGCGAGAGAGAGAGAGAGACACACACACACAGGTGTGTGAGAGAGAGAGACACACACACACAGGCGCGCGCGAAAGATACACACACACACACGCAGGCGTGCGAGAGAGATACATACACACACGCAGGTGTGCGAGAGATACACACACACACGCAGGTGTGCGAGAGAGATACACACACACACACACGCAGGCGCACGAGAGAGACACACACACACACGCAAGAGAGAGAGGGGGGGCTGGACACATAAGGCAGAGAAAGCAGTTAAAGAATGCACTGGGCTTGATTTTGTTTTCACTTTTGTTTACAGCGATCGGTTCGTAGTGTGCACTGTTGCAATGTTACTTTGCTTGGTGGTTTATTAAATTATGGATTTTTTAAATGTTCATTTTTTTCCCTGTGCTTAAAACTCATTAAAAAAGTGTTTTTAGGGAGCAGTTCGTACTCTTGCAGTGTTAAATTTTCTCTGTTGTTCAAGGTTTTCTCAGTGTTATTCAATGTTTTTACATTTAGTTTACTATTACGCTGTGCATTCTATGGTATTATTAGCTATATTTGTGCTTAGAAACTTTAAAAAAATATATTTACATACAGTTCATACGGTCTGGAACGGATTAATTGTATTTATATACAATCCTATGGGGGAAATTACTTCGGTTCACGACCAAATCGGGTTACGACCAGAGTTTTGGAACGAATTATGGTCATGAACTGAGGTTCCACTGTACCTCTCTAGGTCACTTCTGGGGTCAGAAATATCTTATAGAAGTCCCATGACCTCCAATCTAGAGCTTCTTCCATGGGCCCAGATGTTCCAGCAGCACTATGGCCCGAACTTCCTGCTACCATCTACAAGGCTTGGGACATTTCTATAAATTACATTTCATCCCCAATGCCATGCTTCTTCTTTCATGTCCCACTGATTCACTGATAATAGTCTTTCCATGACAAATTTCTTATTCTTTGGGACTTCTCTGTTTCTGCCCATTCTCTGTAACACCCCTTGTCACCTACTATTCTGGCTTGTCCTGGGATCCTACTACAACACTGTATCTGTTCATTACAGAGTACACATAAACACAGCAAGTGTGTTTCTTTTAATTCCAGGGATTAAGGGAAGCCCACTGACATCATAACACATCTTAAAACTGCAGGAAGAATGCACCTTCCTTGAGGGAAACACATACTGAAGATGGGAAAACACACACAGAGGCCTACTTAGATGATAGTCAGCCTGGAGTTCAAGCACTGTAAACTGACGACATCACCTACTACATCTCAATACCACACAATTCTCCCCAAAATCTACAACAGTATTGAATGTTTCAAATTCTAAGACTGTCTTTCACCAAAGATTTTCATTTACAGATAACCAGCTTTTCAGCTTGGACCTAAACTGTATCTGTTTCTTCTTGGAGCAGAACATATAAGTATAATTAGCTAGAAGATTATGGAGCTAGGCATTTTGGCTACAAAGTAAGTATACAGTACCAGCCAAACAAATTATAGTAGCAGATCATAATGGTATTATTTAATAGTGAGAAGTTCCATTTTAGGGCGGCACGGTGGTGCAGTGGGTAGCGCTGCTGCCTCGCAGTTGGGAGATCTGGGGACCTGGGTTTGCTTCCCGCATCCTCCCTGCGTGGAGTTTGCATGTTCTCCCTATGTCTGCGTGAGTTTCCTCCGGGCACTCCGGTTTCCTCCCACAGTCCAAAGACATGCAGGTTAGGTGGATTGGTGATTCTAAATTGGCCCTAGTGTGTGTGGGTATGTTTGTGTGTGCCCTGCGGTGGGTTGGCACCCTTCCTGGGATTGGTTCCTGCCTTGTGCCCTGTGTTGGCTGGGATTGGCTCCAGCAGACCCCCGTGACCCCTGTGTTTGGATTCAGCGGGTTGGAAAATGGATGGATGGATAAGTTCCATTTTATTCTGCACTAAGGCATCAATTCAGAGGTAAATTAGAAACCATTACACAAAGCCTGATCGTGCTGTTCACGAGGAGTTAAGTAAAAGTTTAAGTTTGGACTTGGATAACTGGCACATAGCATCAAGAGAACAGCCATTAAATACTGTTAGTAAATTTGTGGGTACAGAATAATATAACAGACAGAATCGCCTCCACAGCTGCACTGCATGTTGGGTCAGCTTTACATGCATATAAATGAAGATATGGAAAGTGGAAAGAAGGCACAATATTAATTCAGCCAAATCAGCCAATGGAACAAAAAAAACTATAAAGGAGTAGACATTACAGAAGGTTCCACCTTGAATGTGAGGATAAGCAAAATTATATGAAAGTGTGCTCAGTATAGATAAAGAGCAGCTGCGGTAACCTGCCACCCAGGATTTCAAGGGAAAAGGAGAGCAGCATCACAGAGTGGAATGCAATGCTGCAACAGCAGAGGAGCAATAGTGGCCATATCTGACCTTTCAGTATAAGGGGTAAGGTCCCCTTTCTGGTTATGTAAAGAAAATTCTTCACACATAGGTTGCACCTGATAGATTTTTCTAGGAACAGAAAACTATCCTTTAATCGAACTGTTCAATAGATCTAAGTATCTTGCCATCTTTGTTGTCCTCATGCCAAGACAAGATGTGCTTCCTGAACTCAGTGGTGTGTAGAAAGACGAGGTGATATGCACACAGTTTTTTTTTCCTCTCTCTCTCTCTCTCTCTCTCTCTCTCTCTCTTTCTCTCTCTGTCTCTCTCTTTCTTTTAACTTTTGCAGGCAGTCAGCCAAGGCTGCAGGCAGCACACAAGCCTTTCACTGTCTGATGTCTGTTGGCAGTCAATCGCATCTGCTGGGATGGTTTCCAAGTCCCCAATCAATTACATTTCCTGCCAGTCCCAAGAAAGCAGGTCTGCACTTACTAACAGACCCCTTTTATCACGAACATATTAATAATAACAATAATGCCACATTTGCCAGTTCCAAATAATATTCTACAAGCCCTACCCTATTAACTTGATTTTACGCCAGGCATATTAGATGGACACCTAGTTAGATTGGTACAAAATGTAAATATTTGTTATAAGTATTCAAATAGTTTTAGTTCTTTTCTTTATTTCTCGGCCAGCTATTCACATCCCCATCACAAATATAACTATTAAAAATTGATTTAAAATGGATCTTTAATTTACTGCTATTTTCCTACAAACAGACAATATTTCATTTGGCAATTTCCAAGATAAACAACCATTCAAGTATTTTTTTGTATCCACTTTGTTATATTTTAGGGTAATGAGAGGCAGGAGCTTATCAAAAATAAGCCATGGATGATAGGCCAGTTTATGCTAGAGTACAACCACACTCCATGGCTGGTGCCTACCTGGCTACTGATCCACATAATACCTTTTCTACAATGTTACTGCTAGATGAAAGATCAAGTTCAATATACTGTACTATATGCCGGACAATGATTTAATTTGCTTACGTTTCTCCATATGACAGCCCAGGGTCATAACGCATTGTCAAATGCAGGTATATCGGGGGCAGCTTAAGGGCTCTAGTGATTGTAATTCCCCACTGCTCCAGGGGTTGGCACTGTGTCCCAATGCCTTTTCTCTTCCTCCCTCTGAAGACCAGAAGATTGGCGGCTGTAACATCTTGGATGTCACTTCTGATGGTCATCCACCTGAACCCTCTTCTTCTTGCGTGAAGGCCTTAAAGCCGGAAGATCAGCCATTTTGAATCACTTATGTTATGACTCTACAACTCTACAACTGTCACATGTTTTCTTTTGTTTTCCAGTCATTCAGTTATACAGGGTTACCAGAATGGTACCTCAAATTTTTGTCGTGGTCTTGTCTTTCTCTTACAGCATACTGTCATTCTTCACTGTAATCAGCACAAATTCACAGAGTTAGTCATTTTAATACATACCATCCACTCTTTGTAATTAAGATGGTCACTTTCAAGTATTACTGTACAGTTTAACAGAATGAAGGCAGGCTTTCAAGTTTATTTGTGGCACTAAATCATCAACTGAGCATACACAATCAGGATGGGTAAAAACAAAGATAAACAAAATCACTGACAAGTGACCACATTGAGAAATTTGTTAGTTATGTAAAAATTATATTGCATTCCAAAAGAAAAAAAATTCAGATAAACCTACCAAAATTACAACTGTCTTCTGGCTTATTTATAAACAGAGATTGGGTTCCACCAATGGACACATTTGAACTTCCAGTTGTCTGCTTCACTCATAGAGTTACGCCAAACACATGGCCTTATAATCTTATTTTTTTTGTCAGACCATTCCTACTCAGGGTGCACATGTCTCAATAGAAAAACTGCACTGTAAAGATGGATGGACACTGTAAAGCTGTGGCGATGACAGAGTATGATTTCTTAGCACCAGTATTAACAAATGTGTAGTTTCATGTAGGCCGTAGGCTTTAACTGAACTGTACATGGGTCTCCTGAGCTCTTACACTGCCTTTATTTTTTTTACCCAGCATGTGTGAAAATATATATGACAGACATGTTTGGATTTTTGGATTATGTCAGACATCAGAGGTCATATCTAATCTGTTGGACATAATGATGCATTTTTCAGAGGTCACTGTTACTGTCCAGAGGTCTTGCTACAAATTGAAAGCATTAAAATGTTTATTTAGAGCAGGTCATTTTAGATCAGCAGAATTTAATCACAGCTGCTCCTATTGCTTCTAGCCACTGACACAATGTTTTCTTATGCAGAATCTTCATTTAGCATACTGATTTGATGCCTATTTACTTATTGAAAAGTGCAAAGCAGGATCCACTGCCATGCATATGTTTCCTGAAGCATTTACATCTCAAAATGAAAAGGTCAAGGAAGTAAAGTTTAAAATTGCTCAGAAGGTGAAACAAGTTAGAAAATGTATGCACAGTTTAACATCGGAGTTCATCTGTGGACTTCATTAACTGATTTGAAAGTTTGGGCATTTTACATTTTGTACGTGCCAAGTTTAGTTACAAAGTCAAAGAATAAGTAAGCTATCACAGCTTTTGTTTGAAACATGCATTAACAAACTAACTAGTAAATACATGCTTTTAACATTACCTTACAAGCTTATATAGTTAAAATACCGGCTACATAGCCTTGTGGTGGTGCAATAACATTCATAGACAGCACATTCCAGTTTAAATGACATGACAAGGACCTTGACTTGTGTTCTGTTGTTAGTTGTAAGCTCTGGAGTGTCTGCGACTAAATGTAGTTCAAATCTCACAAACATAACATTTTTGGAAGTATTTCCCCATTGGAGATTCTCAAGGTAAAACAGCAGCTCTGAAGATTTGCTGAGAAATTTAAAAAGTGTCAAAGAAATGCTGACTTAAATAACACACAGATAATGCAGCTGTAGTACATATTTGTTCGCTCTATCCTTACAGAGTGGAACTTGTATTTTGAATCCACTTTACCATCAGGAATAGCTGTTGAATGAGTAAAAGTGGAAAATATACAAAATATATAAACTGGAGTGAACACTCTTAAGGTAAATTTGAAATGGCAAACTGATCCGTAATTGTGGTCGCACAGAATGTTTCACCTATTTAAAGGTAGATGAGTTTGCAAATCCACCAGTGCTTTTCATAGGGAGGTTTTGAAATTTCCCAACTTTGTACAGTGCAATCTTTTTGAAATATCCCAATGAAAACTAAACTTTACAGACAAGTTTCCTTGATAGATAAATGTACCAAATTGCAAGAAAATTGGTCCACTGGCAGCAGAGCAGTTTCATGTGGACAGACATAGCAACCACGGTAGGTACTTTTCACACTGTATGTAAATGCACCTGGATATGTTTTATTAGCATAGTATCATATTCATTACTTCTCCAAAAAAAAAAAACAAATTGAATATCATGGTTTCAGTTTGAGATCGGAACCAATGAAACCAGTTAGTCTTTTCTTTTTTCTACTAAATTATACTTTTTACGGTCTGACTGAAATTTTATATAAAATACTAACTTTGTAGCAATGTTGGTAATGATGAGTAGTATGAGTATATTTTCTTCTGAATCAAAGAAAAATGGGAAATCATATTAAAAGTAGAAGTTATCTGAAATATTGGTGACACATAGATTAGTACTGCTGTTCAATGGGGTTCAAATTATTTTTGGGGTCAAATTCCATGCCCAACTGTTGCTTGTGTAGAGCTTACATGTTCCCTTTTTTATTGGATTTTACGTCTGCATTCTCAAGGACAGCTGGACTTCTCTATTGCTGCTATGTCCACACAGTACTCCAGATGGTGTCTCACTAGTGACTTATGTAGCTGAAGCACAACTTCCCTTGATTTACAGTATACTCCACACATCATGTTAGATTGCTTCTGTACACTGTGCTAACGAAGAGTCCACTATGACCCCTAGATCATTCTTAGAATGTGTACTTTGACGTTTCCCACGGTGTATTCCAATTTAACATTTTTCCTTGCTGTGTTTAACTCTCTTGCTGAGTTTAACAGTTGCTTACATTAAATGTTATTCACCACAGATCTTCCAAGCATGTGTGTTGTCCCAGTTTCTCTGTAATACTTCAGCTGATTCTACATTAGCTGCTCATTTTCCTAACTTAGTATCATCTGCAAACTGGATTAGCCTGTTTTTTATTTTCTTATTTAAATCATATATGTAACAGAGCAGCAGCCACAGCACTGATTCCTGAGGGTCACCACTTTTACCATCACCGAATTCTGAAAAGGTTTGTCTCATTCCTGTGTTTAAACCAATTTTGTACCCATTTACACTCAATGAACTGAATGTCCACTTCTTTTAGTTTTATTATTGAACTCTCATGGGGTACCTAATGAAAAATGTTTTAAAAATCAAGGAAAATGATATAATTTGCATCTCTCTGATCATATACGTTTCTATTATCCTCACATAATTCCAGTGGAACATAATACACATTAAACCCCCCATCTGAACTTATACCAAGCATTTGCGCTAATAGACCGGAGATGCCATGCTTCATCTTCTTCCTAATAGTTGCTAGTTGCTTTCATTATTTTCCTGTGATGCATGGTGGCTGGTAGTTACCTGGATCAGCCTGATCATCCTTTTTATATAAAGTGAATTTTCAACCTGTGCAGAGATTCTTAGATAAGTCAAGTATATCAAGGGTTTATATATGTGCAGCACTGTACTGTATGTGTATTATATGTGCTACTACTATTTGTACATGTATATATACTGTATATATATATATATATATATATATATATATATATATATATATATATACACTATGACTATGAAGAGAGTGGCTAAGTAAATGGTTTAGCTCTGTGCATTAAATCAGCAGCGTAGAGTGAGGGTTACAGTGCAGTGCCTTTGCTACTAAGACACAAAACTTATCATGCAAATAATTAGGGGCTTTTAACTGTATTAGTATGAAAACAAAATTTTGATTTAAGAGCTATAACTGCCTTTACATTAGAAACATTTGAAATATTACATTAGAAACTATAGAAACATTTGTTGACAGCATCAAGGTCATTTGAATGTATGTATAAAATAAATAGCATGTAATTAGTGACTTGTTACACATTTCAAGTTAGTGCACGCATGACATTACTTGTATCTAAACGTTTCTTATTAGATCTCTCAGTTCTGAGAGAACAATATTCCAGTTTTGTTAATACATCAGCAGTCTATGCTTTTGGCTATTTATTTACATATTTTAATTAAACAAATACTAAAAATCACTATAATCATCATGCATTTTCAGAAGTTGCAAAAGGAGAATAATGATGTTAAAGCCTTCTTGATTATTCAGTACATACACACACAAACAAATACAAATCATGTAAGATCAAACTGCAGGCCTTCAGATTCTGCTAGAAATCAGGAGAGATGGAATACAAACATATGAAAAAATCAAACTCCATGCCAAGGTAATTCAGCCAAGTTTGGGTCAAGTTTGGAACTTCTCAGCTGCACTCCTAAACATAACGATTCTTTAATGGCACTTTCCTGGGGTTTGTGGTTCCTCGTTGAACCACTGATTGACAAAGAGCTGTCTCATTCTGAGAAGGGTTCTTTACATATGAAATTAGTTCTTTGGGCTTTGTAAAGGTTCCTGATATATGGACAAAATAGACATATGGCCTACCTAATAGGATACTATAGACCCGTTTATACTTGGGTGTACATTCATACACACACTGGATGTGCACACTGGTCTGTTTATAGGTCAAGTGTTCAGTGCATGAGACTGCGTGTCAGCACAATCCCCTGGCATTTTCCCCCCAGAGTTTTTTCTTTGCCTTTACATATTAATCTTGCAGATATCTCTATTTCTGCTTGCACAATATTTTATCTTTGCCCAGGGTCTGAGCGATTTCTCGTCATGAATTTGTGGACATTTAGCTATCATTGTGTGCTTTGTCACACATGAGCGCATAGGAGGTAGTCAGTGGGCTTGGCTGAACATGGTAAGTCAGAGCAGGGCTTGACTGGGTGCACTAATACCTTCCTCTCCCTCTCATCTGTATCCTCCAAACAGAAGCCTGCCTAATTTTATCTCTACTTCCACAACCTCCCTTCCATTGACCTCACTTCCGGTTCTGGCACTTGGTCCCGCCTCTTCCTCCCCAGCAACTATAAGAACCAACCACTTTCCCTACCTTGCAGTCGCATGTTTGGACTCAGTCTGAAGAGATTAGTTGCTCTCATACAAAAATTGATTTCAATCACTATAATTACTGTCAAGATTCTGAATATTAAGGGTGGGACCCCAAACCTTTTTCGCATTTTGTCTCATTATTACAGCTTTTAATGTTAGATTGTGAAAATGTGTGTAGCATCACTTCATACAACTGTTGCTCCAATAAGTGCATGTTTTCTTGTTAAGTGGCTGAACAGTTGGCTGTGGACTCCAGAGGCATGCAGCTGCCAATGCGAGGTAACACGCACCAGGACTGACGACAATATTTCTGTCACGCTCCCCCTAGTGATGATGTGGATGTGTCAAGTATAAACAGGTCATAACAGGTCAAGGTTACCTGAACTGAGCATGCGATATTGCAGCGTTTCTCAACCTTTAAGTATTTGCGACCTGAGTTTTCATAACAGTTTTAATCGCGCCCCCCTAATGTTTTTTTTGAAAGGAGCCCACTAATACCAATTTGTTCTTTTTAAATTAATGATATATCATAGATACATATTTTATTATACCTACTTAACTTTTATCGATATTTATCTAACTCTATATTTATTTTTCTAGTATCAGAATGTAGTTTAAATTAATTTGTTTTGGTTTCAATAGATGTATTTTTCATATTTTTGATTCTTGTTTTCTTTTTTTCACATCTTCGTGCCCCCCTTTTTGTTACTTTGCACCCCCCTATGGGGGCCCGCCCCACAGATTGAGAACCACTGTGATATTGTATGCAAACAGAGTCCTTTTAAAAAACACGAACCCATTGGTATTATACAAATATGTTATCAGCTGTTCATGGTTATTTTATCTAAATTAAAAGGTTCTATCTGGAACCTTCATGTGGATGGTTCTTATAGGAGTCAAAAAATGTTTCCCTGTGGCATTGCTCTGAAGAATCACTTTGGCACTTTTATTCTTAAAGAGTGTAGGAAACAGCAACATTAACTGTCAAGTTAAAACGTCATTGTTATTAATATTACAAGTACTCCAACTACGTCCTCAACTGCTGCTACTGCTACCACCACTACTGCTACTACTAAGAATATTCATGCATTCTAAAAATAGCTAAAACAGGATCATACTATACAAAAGCACTTTCTATTAAACAATTTTCAAAAAGAAGGCTAATAAGAGAAAGTTGTGAAACCATTGTGTTATTCAATATCTCAGTTTGACACAAAAACATTTTCAGAAGGGTTAGAAAAAGCTGGACCTGATGAAAATCAAGCAAGAAACGAACTTCAACTAAATGTGATACATGATAAAAGAGCAGTACCACTAAAAATCTAACAAAGAAGTGCATACACAGCTATGAGTAGTGTCTTTCACGTTAGCTCATAAATCTAACTGACCTTTTCTTTCAAAAGTACTACTTAAAATGTATAAAATGCATTTTGAAACAAAACACTCCATCTTTTCTTACTCGGACCTTTTGTAGCAATGCAAATAAGACACCTTTGACTTAAAGCAGGCTTGAATGACAAATTCATTACACCATGTTGGGTAGAACATAAAACAGGCCTGGTAGCAATCCTTGAATCTGAAAGAAGGAGTCATCAATCTGCCACAAACTCAGCTTAGACGATTGGTGTTTTTACATTTTTTTTTTTTTGAAGCTCTAATGTATCATATTAAGGTTATAATTTCCTTCATTTAGTTTTCAATGACTGTTACATTATTAAGGTGAATATACTGTACTAACTATCATGTTATTTTATATTCAGTTTACAGTTGATCATATTTGTAATGCATATAACAAGGCTGACCAAAACACACAGATTTCAACATTAGAAAAAGTATGTGTAGCAAACTTAAAATAACACTACATATATAGTACAATCTCAGACATAAACCTATTAAGTGCAATAAACACCTTTACTAAAGGTAATAACAATTAGAGTAGTTCTCAATTAAAACAGAAATATTTTTGTTTAGGTTTTATTCTAAAAATATAAAAGTACTAGAACTCATACAGTATAGTCTTCTACATTACTCTCACACCTAAAGATGTTATAATACATATTTCATATTACTTTATTTTAATTTTAACAGTAACAGCTTACCTCCACAACAACTACAAAAAGAAAAAATAAATTATACCTAATGAGCATGAAAACAAGTAAAAATATTTTTCATCTTAATTTCTAGATCATTTAAGCCATGGTGTTGAAAACAACAGATGAAATGTAGGTATGATTAAATTGCAATCTGTCTGAATGGCCAAAGTAGGTCATTAATTACATTACATTTCAGCAACAGTGTTAGCAATAAATCCACAGTTAACAGCCTCGGAGATAAAATATTCATTGCAAAAATGACATCACTATAATGTGTGAATGATATGTAATACACACATCTCTAAAAAAACATTTAAACTTACTTAGGCAGAAAGAAATGCTATGTGTTGACTATAAATGTAAACACACACAGTACATACACATACAGTAAATATTCAAATTCATTAACATGCTCACACACATTTTGTTCAACTTTAAATGTTATAGACACACTAGTGTACTTTACTGTACTCTACAACGCTATCAAATAAAAGTGTGCATTCAAGTCAAAACATTAAGCTGTTCACAAATTCAGTTTAATCTACAGTACGGGACAACTTTGAAGCAATGTAGCATTGCATCTAATTAAAAAAAGTGCAGACAGCCATCAAGCGCATATTGTGACGTACATGAAGTGACTTTTGATTTTTGTTTAAAACTACTTTGTTGCCTAAGATTTTATTTTTCATTTTAGCATACCCTGTTTGGCTCATTTGGCTTTGTGTAGCGTTCTCATGAAATACATGCTCTGCAAGTTTTCTACATAGTAAATTAACTGGCAATGTTCTTTATTGTGGTTTACGTGTTCATATTCTAGGGTTAAAGTGTAAGAATACTGAGAAAAAAGGTAAAAAAGTTTAACGCGACTTGTACGTTTCACGGAGCTTACCGAAACAGTTCTTACAACAAAGAAGGTTGTGAAATTCAGCACCATGGACAGCTCTACTGAAAAGTTTTGCTTGAACGAGTAGTAATAATTAAGTAAATATAACAAACAATTAAAGAGACATTTTCTTAAAAGTGGCTAAAAAATAACCTGCTCACTTGACTTACTCAGTTATGTATTATACAGTAATGCAAAGTAAAGTCCTAAAGTCCGATAATATATAGCCATTGTTAATGCTCTGCTGGGATTGCGCACAGGAATGGTGCTGTCAACAAATTGAGTATTGCCTATTTATGGATTTAATTAGCATTTACTATATGCGTTTGCTTTTTGATATGAGAGCATCCTTAGAGGTTGTGTATCCTTCACTGGAGTAAACATATAGTTTTAATTAAAAAGAAAAAGTTTGTGATAATCAGACATGTCCCCCTAAAAAACAGTGAAGGGTCGTTCCGTATGTTAACTTCAATACACCAAAAGAACAAAAGGGCACTACACGAGTGACATAGTTAGACCGATGCCTGAAAAACAAACTTCGGTGACAGCCAGGTTACCATATGCTCATTTACCGGTAGTGACTGCCGACGTTAAGTATTTCTGCTTAATATACGACAGATGGAATGTGCTGTGAACCTTTTGTTATTTTTGTCAACACATTTTTTATCCTTTGAAAGCAAACATACTGCATTTCAGAAATGTGAAATCTGTTTTAGAGTGAAAATGTTACTCTCATTTTCACTTCACTTACCTCAGGCGACACCTGCCGTTAGCATGTTTAAACACATACAAGTGAAAGCAAAACAGAACTTGGATAAATAATTAAATAAATGTTTGCATGCACTCCGCCGGTGTTGAGCAATGTGAATCTCGGAATGCAAAGATTCTACCAGAACGAATCCACATTTTATACACCACCTAGTAGGTGAAAAACAGAATAAACAGATGATACAGTATTTGTGAAATCTAAGTTCAAGCGGATCAAATAACTTGATGCAGGCTGAACAAAACATTACATTTCTTAAAATGGGTAGAATTCTTACATCTCTCCCTCTTTATTCGGAGTTTCTTTGTTATTTCGAGCACACTGCACATTTATATGTTGTGCAGAGTAATAATCAGCGACATAATGTGAATCTGTTTGCAAAATGAAAATATCGCTGCTCTGACCTCAGAACTGAATGGGCTAAAGGATTATCAATTATACCTAATATTTCGCTTTTTCGCCGAAGCATGTGAGAACCGAGGAGATATTTGCTTTCAATCTGGCTGTGACATTACGGATGGAATTCAGCATACAGATGACTGTCCGGTAAGACGCGGTGTCTTTGTATTTATGTACGTAATAATGTTTACCAACATACAGCGAGTGTCCTCCGGTCTGGCTCAAGAGCTAAACGCAGCGTAAAAAACGGACACCGTCTGCAAATCCCTCCGGAACATTATAAATCTAATAATATCCGCAGCAGGAGCCGAGCTGCGGTGCCATCTGTTTTGATTTATTGCCTGTATTCTTTTAAGAGGCTCGCCAACAAATAGCAGAAAATAATCGATCTGAGGTGGTTTAAGTTTTGCATCCATCACGGTTTGCGGACAGTATGGCTGATGAGTCATTAGTTACTAAGGCAATGTGCAAAGCTAATCATTTAAACACCTACTTGAATAGAGAGTTTGGGAAAAATCAGCCCCTTGATGCAAATAATATGTGTGCAAAAATGAACAATATGGCAAAATCGGGAAGTGCCAGCGTCAAATAATAATAGTGTTTACTTTGATGACTCGGTGAACTCCTCGAAAAGACCCAGGCATGCATGCTTTAATTTTATTTGATGTTATTTTTTGCTTTTTTTGTAACACTGCTTTGCCAAAGTAAGTTTGAAATAAATAATACGGATAACGCCATAATAATAAACTGGGGTGAAAAACGATGCGCATTTTAAACAGCAACAGACGGAAGAAGCAGCACATTGCATAGAGTACGTAGTGAACTGATTTTATGACGATGGAAAAAAAATATTATTTATTCTGCAGAAGAAGTCTTAAAGTACAAGTAACTCACAAACACAATAGCACAATAGGAGAGGTTTATAAGTATGATCTTACATCCTCATCTTCATAGTCACTTCTGTTGTGATGTGGGAAACGGGGCCGGTGGTCCTGCGAGGGGCATGGGATCTTCGAGGCTTTGTCCTCCTCGGCGCATTGTCCACCAAGAAGGTGACTAGCTTCAGGTGGAGCAGGAAAAGATCTGGACGTGTTGATCTTTCCAGTAAACCTCTGGTACAAAGAAGCCATGAGTCACGGTACAATTCTACTGCTTACTACCAAAGTCGGCAAGTTTGTTGGCTCTGTTTGCTTTCGCTTTACGTATAAATGTGTGGAATAAAAGGCTAACGTCGGAAACCTTGCCTTTTCTTGGTTTCTTTGCAAAATCTTACACTCCCATCGGCACTTCGAAAAGACAAGCCCACAGCAATCCGCGGCGAATTTTGATTAGACACATCGACCTTTAATTGGAATTTATCACTTAAAAAGGTTCAAATGACTCCGCAAGACAGGGATTCCGATCAATTTGTTGGAGGCTGTGTACCAGCAGGGAGCACACAGTCCAGGAGGTGTCAATATTAGTTAAAGTCTATTCCACATTCAAAGCACGTTGTTTCCCCTCTTCAAATCCGTTCGGGAGGCTCAAGCGACTCTTCAGTCCGTACGAATGTGAAGCCAGACAGATTTGCTTGTTGTCAAATTAAAGAAATATTGCTAGAAACAAAAGTTGTGAGAAAGATATCCACCTGAATTCGGGATAAAAGAAAAAAAATCGTTCATAGAGAAGAGTAGCCGGAACTGACGAGGCAGAAGGACGCAAACAATCGTGTTAGTCTGACGATGCTTTCTGCATGAAAAGTGAGCAGAGTGCAAACTGTTCACAGACAGGGACCGATCGCTCGTCACAATGCCCGATCTACAAACAGAGAAAAAGCCACTTTGTCAATTGACAGCAGTACTGGAGATTAACACTGCGCCACTGCTACTCTGTCCGAAGATTTTATTACTATTATTGTTCCTAGTAATACGTTTTTATCCTCTTGCTAATTCCGCATCTTTTTTGATTCGGCGTATTCGGGCGCCCCTTTGTGGTTCAATCGTAACACTACACTGACAACGATTACTGAAAAACGAGTGACACTGCTTAATGTTTTTATGAAAATGCATTTATTTCCATGAAAGCGTTTCAGTCTTGCAGCCTCATCTTTTATGAGCGCGCCACACTAAAATATAAACGGTAAGAGAATTCCTCAAAATATGCAACCCAGGGGAGAAAAAAGGGCGTCGTCTTTCTTTTCTTGGTGAAATAAATATCACGTCTCCCACGTCACGACACGCTCCTCGCGAAGCTGCACATTAATCTGGGGAATGGGGCCAAGCAGGTAGGTTTCATTGTCTGAGTAGATACGAGACTGGGAGGTGGAGCTTCGCAAGACAACCTGTCAGCCAGTGAAAGAGAAAAGACATTCATTCATTCATTAGCAGACATCAAGGGAAAAAAAAGAAAGAAACACGATTTTAACAAACGCCTCCGAAGAAGGAAACGCAGCCTATCGTGTGACTACGCTAACGGAGAAAAGAGCTACCGGGCTAATTTGTGAAAAGATCATTTATTGATCGTGTCCACATTCATCTGTTGCACACATTGCGTCCTCTTTCTGTAAAAGATGCTTGGTATCGTTTTGCTCCGATGTTGAAATACTCGGGGATGGCGGGGTAGTGGGGAGAATCATGTCTGAATTCTGACCACGATGGGGCACATTAGTTACCGTTACACGTATTCGCTTTCACAGAATGTGGATGACCTAACGCCACCCCTTCAACATATCCGCATCAATAATGCATATGTCATTACTACCCTGGGAAATATTCAATGAAGGATCCACGAAGGAATTCTGTTGAGACAGATGTATACCTAAATTATGATACATCGATGTAGTGGTATAAGAAACACCTTATATATATATATATATATATATATATATATATATATATATATATATATATATATATATATATATATATATATATATATATATATATCCCAGCTTATTGAATGATATTTCCAGTAAGATATATTCATTTTTAATTATATATCATTGTTTTAAAGACAATGGAGAAAGTACTGCTATTGCATGTCTATGTGATCCATGAATTTTTTGCCAACTTTGTTCATCAGTATAAATCTTTCTTTCTTTCTTTCTTTCTTTCTTTCTTTCTTTCTTTCTTTCTTTCTTTCTTTCTTTGTCATTTTACAAGGATATTTATAGAGATGCACAAAGCACACGGAAAAGATTATAAATGACACACATACACATTACATCTACCATATGTTTTATCAGATAAGATGGAAGACATTGCGTTTCATTCACTACAAAGTTATAAAATTAAAGAATACTCCTCCCAAAAATATTTATTTTTAATGTTACCCCATGTAGTTTGTAGCAATGGTCTAGAAAAAAAATTTAATCTCATGATTTCATGGAAAGAAAAAAAATTAAGACATATTAAAAACCCAATGGTGACTAATGCTGTACAAGAGCAAACAATGTGAAAAATGGCCAAGAAAACAAGTCTCACATTACTCGAGTTGCATAAACCACATTACTGTTATCTAATTGTATGCTCAAAACATGCAAAACCCATGCATTTTTTCTAAAATTGTGTTAAATATATACTTCCAGAAAAGTGAGCACATATCATAAACAGGAAACATATTCCCAAAAAATGTCACATTTAAATTGAAGACAGGACTCTTGACCAGTGAAAAAGGTGGAGAGGCAGATCTTCAATGCATCAACTTTTGTGCAGGTTCATACTTTACAATATTTTAACAAAAATGTGTTTTACATATTTGAGCACATGTACGGATGATTGACATGTTGACATTGTGACACATGTAAAATTGTGTGACCTGTAGGGGGCATAGCAGAGCCCCCTACACCACACAGAACCAGACTACACAATGTCCCGGTTCAAATAAAGTATCTATTTCTTTGAAAAAAAAAGAAAATACCACAGATCAGGTTTCTTCCTCAAAGACAGCTCATTACAAATCGTTCTCCTTTCTTCATTATGCCAGTATTGTGCTACTCCTCTCCCAACTCTGACTCTCTGATGTGAGGTGGGGGGGCTTTTTTTAACCCAGACCCAGGAGTACTTCCGGTGCCAGGACACTGCCCCAAAGGAAGCACTTCCAAATTAGGAAGAATCATTCCCTGCAGCTCCCCCTGGTGGCACCCTAGCAGGGCTGCCCAATGGGATTACAGATCTCCTGGTCTCTCCTGGTCCTTATGTTATTCTGGCTTCTCGGCTGGGTAATGGTCTTCTGTCCAGCCCCTGCTGGAGTGCTAGTCCATCCATGCTGGCATGGCATGCCATCCTCCAGGCTGAGAGACAGAACTGGGTTCATCCTGGCTGGGATCGCCAGTCGATCCATGCCATCTTTCACAGTGAGTTTTTTTTTCTTTTTTTAATTCACATTTTTCATATCATTCGCAGTGGTACAGCATTCGTCATCATTGGGTTCTTTTATATCATAATTTTTTTTTATTTCTGTACTGCATGAAAACATGAGAAATTTTTTTTTCTTGGACATCACTACAAACTATGTGGGGTAAGTACCATAAAAAATATGTAATTTTTTATTGTTTTTTCCTTAAAAGGTAATATTTATAATAATAACACAACAAAAGCAGTAATAATAATATAATAAAGTGTAATTGCATCTCCTCTTTCACTGTATTTACTGTTGTTTACTGCAGTAAAGCAGGTTCTTGAAAAATGTATAATTGGAACAATTTCATAAGTTTCTCTAACAGTTATTAAAAGCAAATTACAAATATACACACACATGACTTTATAATGGAAGTGTTAAATGAAGCCCTCAGGCAAAGTAATGAGCTTACAATACAATACAAACTATACCAAAATGTCACCTATTAACGACACTCCTAATTTAGATGCAAGTATGTGTGAGTGTGTGTGTGACTGTGTGTGTGTTTGTGCATACAATCATGTATAATCTCTATGGGGTGTACAAGCTTTAATACACCGAGGTTAGCAGTCCATCAGCCAGCAGTGACAGAAGCTCCCAGGATGAAGAGGGTTTGTTTGCTCAGCAGTCTGGCTACTTGGTTTTGTCCTTCTCTGCATAGCTAAAACATCAAAGATTCAAAGTCATGCAGTTTTCTGAAGGACATTGGCAGCAAAGAGTTACTATATTGCTGATTTTGGTGTGCTGCTTGTTAAGGGTTTCCTCAGAAATTGCAACAACATAATTGTCTTATCAATATGCAAGCACAGATCTCATGGGAGTGAGTGATGCTCGTATTTCATTTTAGCTTTTAGAATTAAAATAACACACAGAAACTAAAGTAATCTCAATTGCCCCATTGGGGATAAGTTATCTATATATATAGTATATTGGCATATACTGTATACTGTGTATATATATATATATAGTGCCATTTTTATAGAAATAATAACCTAGCTTACATTTAACATTAACCTTAATGACTGCCAAAGACACAGTGACTAGGCAGCCATTCTACCTGTTATTAACAATAGAAAGAGCACAATCAGTTCTCATGAGATAAACAAAAATAGGACAATGGGTACAAACTGAACGTAGGAGTAGTACTGTTAGTAGATTTATCAGTGATTTAATAATTAATAATAATACTATTGTTATTACTTGATAGCAATATTATCAATTAAAAGCTATAAGCCGGCATTTGCAGAAGCATACAGAATAAAACTGTATATGATCTTTTCTCTTACAGTTTGATACATGCATCCACATCAATTTCTTAATCCTAGTTGATCTATTTCAGGGAGAGGGAGTTGAAAAATGATTCAACTCTGTAAACTAACTCTATCGTGACCCTTAGCTTAACCACATTTAACAGTGTAATTCGGTTTAGATAAACATATTCCTGAAATGGCAAGGCAATAGGATAGTTTTCAAAATGAAATCTATTTATAATTGTTTGTTAAATGCATGGCACTTAAACATACATGTGTTGTTCGTCACAGGAATGGAGGCCCTTTGTGTTAATAAACACGAGGTTAGTTATCACTCAGTAAATCTTTGATAATTAAATCTTTTATCACTTTCCATTAGATACAGTGGGTACTTACTGGTATTTTCCTATGGGAGAGATAAATACTGATAATGTCTGTTCAATGAACTGATTATAAAGTGATGAGATGGATTAACGATTTTAGGCAGCAGCCCAAACATCTGAGAGAATCCTGTATACAGCGGACCCCTGACTCATACAGCATTCTTGTTATCTGAATACAACTTGGCTCCCTTACCTTACCTTAACTGAATTATACCAGCTCAATTTACCAGGGTAAATAGCATATTTATGTTTTATTGCCTCAAAAAGGAAAATAATAGAAAACTCACATGGATTGGTAAACAAGACAGATCTCATGAACTTGAAGACACCTTTGTGAAAAGCAAAAGTCGACCATGCAGTGGAATCACTAGCTTTAGCCTCAACAAAAACAGTACTCATTTTACATTAGTGAATCATCTGATTCATAACCAAAAGGATGCCGTCACTGCAAAGACACTAAATTCTGATAGTATAGATAGCATGAATTTCCCACCGTTCAAAAAAAAAAAAAAAAATCTGTCAGTCCGAAAACTCTTGTGGTCTCTAGCCTGCCCCCTACTGCGTTATTGATTGCACGCAGATCCTGCCAAGCACGATAACATTTTTAATGAAATTAATCTGCAGTATGTAGCTGAGTGCGTCTGGGCATTATACAGCATGCTGTACCACGCCATCTCAACAATTTTAACAGAAATGCTGAAATAGGATAGAAATACCATCAACTCCCCTGAGATCTTCTTTGCTTGCACAGCTTGCATATTGATAAAAGGATGAATGGCATATTTGTAAAAAAAAAAAAGTAAAAAAACGAAAAAAAACCCTGATGTCCGTTTTATTCTAAACGAGATAACGGAATATAATCAGCTTGAGAAACTGTGTGTTTTCATAAAGTTAATGGTGACAGCAGGTCCCTTTTCTAGATGAGACTCGATTTTAAGATGACAATACACTAATATGGATATTTGCTTCCACCATATCAGATCACAGCAGAACAGCAGCTGTTGTAATATTGAAGTGCTGCGGTGTTACTTTAAGAGCTCATTATAGATGTAGCAAGCTTTAGATGAACCTGTCTTTATTTAAATCTAATGGGCTGTCTGCAGTTAAAGTGAAAACTTACATGTTATCTCTTGATGGCCTTATCTTTTAGTAACACTGATAATACCAAAGTGAATATTACTCTCTTTGGCTTGAGCCTCTGTATTTAGAGAAAAGCAGTGGCATGGACCCTGAGAACAATGTATGAAACAATTATCGGTAGCCTGATACTGAGTTGTTACATTTTAAATTTTGCAGTATCATGATTATTTTTTTTTCTACAATGTACTGTAACTCAGAGTACACAGTGTACCAATATATGGTAATATTTTCTTTCATACTATTTGCAAAAAAGAAGTAGCTGAACATAAATTTTAAAATCAGTGTATTTCAAGAAAATAATATAAGTATTAAAAGAAAATGTACATTCTCAGAGACTTGATTTGATGCTAGTGCGGATATGTAATTTTCTTACAGAAAACCCATTATCTACAGTAACTAAAACTATAGAAAAGTAAAAACAGACTTGGATTATGTAAATTCTGTTCAGAAATAAACACACACAGTACATGTGACCGTTCCCACAACTGTTTCTTTCTTCTTGCACAGACAGCACTTCCCTTTGCCTCCTTTCCCACTGCATGTAATAGGAGTTTATCAGGCACTAATCCTGTAACCTAAAATGCAAGATGAAGGTGCTGTGCTGCCTCCAGGTGGACGACCCTGGAACTGCAACAAAACAATCCTGTGAGCTGTTTCACTTCAAAGAAGTTATAAAAAAGGAATGGCCGATTTTGGCTTAGCATAAAGAAATTCATTAACAATTTTAAAGTACTTGGCTTCAAAGAGGTTTGACAATGTAAAAGTTTTATGTCAGATCCTTCATGAAATTGAAACTGCTATCCATCAAGGAATCACAAGATGGGAAGCAAACCTGCACAGGCCACACCATTGCAGGACACACTCAGATTAAATCTTTCTTGCATTTTCCAGACAAATAAGTAATAATATGAAGCAACCATTTTCTATTAAACGAGGGGGAGTCCAAGTTAAAGTTAGCAAATGGGATTTATTAGAAAATGGAACAAACCTTAACAAAACTCATCATGTCATTTCTCAGTGTAGTTTCCACTCTTCTCAATGCACTTGCGCCACCTGCCTGGAAGTGTCTGGACTCCAGCAGAACAAAAGGTTTTGTTTTGTCCTCGCAATCACTTGTGCACCCAAGTTATTGTCAAACACCACATGCCGAGGGGCACTACAGTCACCAGGGCAAGTTACTGTGACTTGCTGGAGACCAATGTGAAGCTTGCTATTCAATCCAAGAGGCAGGGACTGCTGTCTCAAGGAGTCCTTTTGCTGCAAGACCATGACACACACTGCTAAGAGCACCAAGGCTTGTCTGGAGCAACTGAAATTTGAGATATTGCCACATCCTCCTTTTTCACCAGATTTGGCACAGTGTCATTTCCACCTCTTTGGACCACTAAAAAACATCTGGGTAGTCATCCATTTAAGACAGATAACAACGTGAAGAAAGCGCTGCACGAGTGGTTGCTAGGACAAGACAAAATCTTTTGTTCTGCTGGAATCCTGGCACTTCCAGGCAGGTGGCACAAGTGCATTGAGAAGAGTGTAGACTACATTGAGAAATGACATGGGCAGTTTTGTTAAGGTTCATTCCAGTTTGTAATAAATCTCATTTGCTAACTTTATCTTGACTCCCCCTTGTATTAAACCTACAGGTAAATTAATAGCTGCCAAATTAACTAATTACTTAATTCTTATGCAAAAATAACTTAAAAAATAAAACATAGGCAAAGCACGTTTCAGTTGTGACTACATTATGCTTTGAAAATTTTTAAATAAAAAATGCACTGTTCTATATGTTAATGATTTGGACTGTAATAACTTCTGGTGAAGCATCTATCCATTCATGACTTTATTATGGGACACAGAAGGCCATTATGAAAGCAACAGGCACAAGATATTTACTAAGCCTGGATGTGACAACAGTCCAATGTACAGCACTCTTAAAACTCACTCATAATGAGCTAATTTAGAAAAACCAGTAAGGCGGCCATGCATGGTCTTTAGGATTTGGAAGGAAATGAAAGTACACGTATGTAAAAATATCTAAATTTCAGAATTAAAGTGCTCAAGTTGCTGGAGCGACGATGCAGCAGTGTTAATCACTGTGACATCCTAATCATGTCTGTAGCCTGCAATGTGTAGTGCTTTTATTACAGTTAAAAGTGCTTCCTAATGGCAAGTGAACCTACCTATGAAGGAGTAATGTCAGGAAACTGAAATAGTTTTCTTAAGTAAACCAGACCTTGTTTGAATTCCAGCTAACTTTCAACAAGGCAACTGTTTCTCCTGCTTGCCACATCCCAAAAAGTCATCTCTTGGAGTCGTCTTTTATAATAATAATAAAAATAATAATTCTCTGCATTTAAAGAGTGCTTTTCTCACTACTCAAAGCGCTTAGCAATTGCAGGTTAAGGGCCTAGCTCAAGGGCCCAACAGAGCAGAGTTCCTTTTGGCATATTACAGGATTCAAAGCGGCAACCTTCTGATTGCCAGTGCAGATCCTCAGAGCCACCACTCCGCCCATCACAACAATGCTCCAAAACACAGATCTCATGATATAGTTGAAACATTGCAAGAATGCAACATTGAACTATTGTCCCACCCTCCTTATTCACCATATGTGTGGTCAACATTTTAACACAGACGCTCCACTGCCATTGGTGAAGTGGAGCAGTGCTGTGATTCATAAGAAGTTTCTTTTTTTTTTCAAGGGCATCCAGAGGTTGGAACACTGGTGAGAAATGTGTGCTCTCCTTCAGGGACGCTAGGTTGAAAAATCCTAAAACGGCATTGTGCTGTGCCACTTCCTTTCCAGGTCAGCATACTTCCCATAGATATCTCTCATAAAGTAGAATGAATGGACTTTTTGAATTGATTAGTAGCTCATAATAGCCACAAACATATGTCTTGGTACAGTTCGCAATACTTAGTTTAATTAATAAATTCACAAAAAGCAGTGAGCGGCACGGTGGCGCAGTGGTAGCGCTGCCGCCTCGCAGTAAAGAGACCCTGGTTCACTTCCCAGGTCCTCCCTGCGTGGAGTTTGCATGTTCTCCCCGTGTCTGCGTGGGTTTCCTCTGGGTACTCTAGTTTCCTCCCACGGTCCAAAGACATGCAAGTTAGGTGGACTGGAGATTCTAAAATTGGGCCCTAGTGTGTGCTTGGTGTGTGTGTGTGTGTCCTGCGGTGGGTTGGCGCCCTGCCCGGGATTGGTTCCTGCCTTGCACCCTGTGTTGGCTGGGATTGGCTCCAGCAGACCCTCGTTGCCCTGTGTTCGGATTCAGCGGATTGGAAAATGGATGGACAAAAAGCAGTCTAAAATTAACAAAAAAAAAAAAAGCTGGACGCTGAAAAAACAAAGATCATGGCTCGAATATATAAACAGGGAGCTTAGTCACTGTCAGATTACATCTTCCTAAAAAAAAAAAAAAAAAAAAAATTAAATAATAATATGAAGCAACCATTTTCTATTATATTGAAGCCAGCCATCTGTAAATGCAATTCCTGAAATGATATGGTAGATTTCCCATGAACATGACCAAAAGAGAGGTATGAAAAAAAAAACTTTCAGTCCACCATTTTCCCTTTTCAATTTGAAATGTTTGCATTCAGGTTAAGGACAATTTGGTGACGTGCCCAGAATGGACAAATAAAAACGCTTTCAGAAAAAGTTATATATACCATACCTAACTATTTGAACAAGTTCACACACTTAGTTATAGAGTCATGCATTTTTGATGACATTGGTTATTAAATGATGCGTTTGGGAAGGCTAAGGCATACACTGTATTACTTAATAAAGGCAGACTCTTCATTTCACACAGCACATTTTGTTCAGTAGGCTACACTTGGAGTCACCAGATAGCCGGATGAACCAATAAGAATTTAATCCATGGATTTTGGATTAATAAAATGATGTTTGTGGAAATTGTGTTAAAGTAATTTTTTCTGTGAGCACTGTATAGTGTTACCATGAAAAATGCATCTCCGGAGACATAAGGGCCTTGATGAAGTACTGTATGAAAGCCAACCAGACAGAAACGGTAACTGAGGAATATACAAATAGTGAAAAACCTGTGCAAAGTACAGCTCACAGAAGACCAAGTTCAGGTACTACGTTCACATTCTAGAGCGTGCCAGTGAAACAGATTCATGATACAAATTAGGAAGCACTTCTTCACACCAACAATGGTACAAATCTGAAATAAACTGCTGTGTTATGTAGTTGAAGTGGAAACCTTGACTACTTTTAGGAAAGCATCTGGGATGCTGGGGCAATTTATCAATTAGCCAACTAAGTGATTGTGACAATCTGAGTGGTCGCCTTAAGTTTGTCAAACTTCTTGATGTAACAACAAACATTTTGCAAAAAGCATGGAGACAACACTAAATCTATGTTCGAATGCATCGTTATTGACTGCTGTATGTCAGGATAGCTTTTGTTTCTTTAATTTTTTGATTTCAGAACTAAATTAATTATTTCATTATAAATGGCATCATAAGCAGTTGAAACTCCATTACTAATCTGTCTTTTCTTCCCTGCTTAGCCTACAAGCTAAACCTTTCATCTTAGGATCTATATATTCAAGGTCCATGATTTTGTACTGCTCTAGTGTGATAAGCAGAGAAAGAGATGGACCAGGATACAAAGACATAGTCGCATGCACTTGTACAGTGGAACCACCACACGACAAAACAGTTTGGGACCCTGGTTGGCAACCCCCCCAGGCAGGCACGCGGTCCAGTCCCACTATCCGGAAATGACTATCTATCTGCTACAGCCAGGTGTTACCTGGGCATCTCCTTGGCCTGGTCCAGCTGCTGGGAATCAATTTTAACATACATGTAAGTTAAATCACTACACAGGGGTTAAGCTCAGAAAACAGGGCATAATTTTTATAAATTAGAGATTTTATAGAAAGCCCAAGAACAGTGAAGAGTCAGAGATGTAGCCACAATTACGGACAAAGAGACTAGCAAACTGTCTTGAATTAAGTCACACTACTGACATTGCATGATGCTACTTCTAGGGGTCCTGTCCTAGGTGCTGGGACCCACATCCTGGCAACCACTACCCAAAATGTAGCATCCACAGAAAAAACAAAAACAAAATGCTGTCAAGGGAGTTTCAGACCAACAACAACAATTTATTTCTCGTATAGCCCAAAATCAGACAAGAAATGCCTCAATAGTGTTTAACAGGTCCTGTTTTTTTATACAGCCCCCTAGCTTGGACTTTGTAAGAATAAAAAAAAAAAAAAAACTCCCAAAAAAACCTTGTAGGGAAAAAAATGGCAGAAATCTTGGAAGGGCAGCTTGGAGAGGGACCCCCTTCCAGGTAGGCCGGACGTGAAATGGGTGTCAAAAAAAAGGGGTGATAAAACACAAAAAACTGAATACAAAAAAAAACAAAACACTAAAATAAAACAATAACTCTTAGCATAATATATTCATAGAAAATGAAGGTACCATTAAATTCTCCATAGTTCAAAACTACATGAAAAACTAGAACAGAACAAAGCAAAATGTATTCAGCCCAACAAAAAGTAAAGAAACAAAAGCTAGCAGAACACTGTGGAAATGTGTATATATATAACGTGTTTCCCTAAAAATAAGCCATACCCCAAAAATAAGCCCTAGTTAAGATCATCAGCTGAAAAGTAAGAAGCCTAAGGCCAGGTTTATACTTCACGTGATGTGACATATGTGCCCGAAACATCCATTAAATTCTAAGGACACCTTACCACAATATCTCTGAAAAGGGTGTTTAATGATTACATCCATCAATCTGGGGATGCGCCCATTCCAGCAGCATCGGTGCAAAACAGAAACAAAATCCCTAGACGGGGTATCAGCTCATTGTAAGGTGAACACAAGCACACACATACACTGGCGTCATCATAGCTTCACCAAATCCACAAACCTTCATGTCTTTGGATGGAACACTGAGCACATTGTGGAAACCCACCAGGAAAACATACAAACTACAGGCAGGGATCACAAGGGACATGACTCCCTGCGAGACAGCAGTGCTACCGCTCTGCCACTGTGCCACCCCATATGTGTAACTATTAACAGTATTCATTATTTAAACAAAGTTAACGATTTCTCTGTAAATGTAACATACATATTTTAATGCATTTCATCATGAAAGTGATATCAAGAATTCTAAATGTGCTGAGAGCTGAAGAAATGTAATGTGTTTTGTGTGGCGATCTATTGCTGCTTGCCTCTGCTGTCAGGTCAGGAGGATACCCCAGAAGCACGTTGCAATTAACAACTGGGATGACATTTACTACGGTCTACTTTAATGACAAAGTAAACTACAGGATTAAAGTGGACATTTCGAGTTTAAAGGCGAAATTTCCACGTTAATAACAAAATAGACCTTTTCATTATGTCCTTATTTTTTTTTCTCTGTGGCTCAAATATGCCACTGTACATTCTGAAGGTATTGTAAGGTACAAAAAAAAAGACAGCACAGAAGATGGTATGTGAGACTTTTAAAATGTATTGTGTCGTTATGATGGGAATATGTGATGCTTGAATATAAAGGCAACATGAATACATTTGTATGTTGGCATTTTGCTTCACCACATCGAACCATTCATCAAACATCGAAGCGCGCACATCGATCTGCAAAGCAGCTGGAGTAGCAAGAAATTCAGGCTGGAATTCAGGGTTTGAATGTGGAGAGTTATGACGATATTCCAGAAGAAGATGGCATGACTGTATTTGGACAAATGTATATTGTTGTACATGAATAAATATAAGATATCCCCTGAAAATAAGCCCTAGTGCATCTTTTGGAGCAAAAATTAATATAAGACCCAGTTTTATTTTCGGGGAAACACGGTATATATATATATATTGCATAGCTTACTGTCAAATAATACAAAGAGTACACAACACGTGTTTCGCCCTTATTTGGGCTCATCAGGCGTACACACTCACTGCACCCCTCTCGGGGATCGAATCTCGGACGTCAGCGGCGAAGCCTCTTTACATTGCGCCACGGCGTGTAGTTCGTTTATTTGATAGCCTGGAGATCGGGGTAATTACATTCATAGCATTCGTAGTCTGAATCACAGTCTGATTGTATGGATGGTTACCTACCAGGTAACACTTGTGGTTGGTCTGCAAGTCGGCTAACATCCGCCACGGTGCCCTCTCAGTTGCAAGAAGCAGATCTTGCAACATTCTATGATCTGCTTCTCGCAACTGAGAGGGAACCGTGGTGAATGTTTGCTGACTTGAAGACCAACCACAAGCGTTACCTGGTAGGTAACCAGCCACACAATCAGACTGTGATTCAGACTATGAATGCTATGAATATATATATATATATATATATATATATATATATATATATATATATATATATATACAGTACTGTGCAAAAGGTTTAGGCAGGTGTGAGAAAGTGCTGTAAACAAAGAATGCTTTCAGAAATATAAATAATGATTGTTTATTGTTATCAATTTACAAAATGCAAAGTGAGCGAACAAAAGAAAAATCTAAATCAAATCAATATTTGGTGTTACTACCTTTTGCCTTCAAACCAGCATCAATTCTTATAGGTACACTTGCACAAAGTCAGGGATTTTGTAGGATTCTAGTCAGGTGTATGATCAACCAATTATACCAAACAGGTGCTAATGATCATCAATGTCACATGTAGGTTGAAACACAGTCATTAACTGAAACAGAAACAGCTGTGTAGGAGGCTTAAAACTGGGTGAGGAACAGCCAAACTCTGCTACCAAGGTGAGGTTGTGGAAGACAGTTTCATGTCATGGCAAGTTTGAGCACAGCAACAAGACACAAGGTAGTTATACTGCATCAGCAAGGTCTCTCCCAGACAAAGATTTCAAAGCAGACTGGGGTTTCAAGATGTGCTGTTCAAGCTCTTTTGAAGAAGCACAAAGAAACGGGCAAAGTTGAGGATCGTAGACGCAGTGTTCGGCCAAGGAAACTTAGTGCAGCAGATGAAAGACACATCAAGCTTATTACCCGTCGAAATCGGAAGATGTCCAGCAGATGCCATCAGCTCAGAACTGTCAGAAACCAGTGGGACCCAGGTACACCCATCTACTGTCTGGAGAAGTCTGGCCAGAAGTGGTCTTCATGGAAGAGTTGCAGCCAAAAAGCCATACCTCCGACGTGGAAACAAGGCCAAGCGACTCAAGTATGCACGAAAACATAGGAACTGGGGTGCAGAAAAATGGCAGCAGGTGCTCTGGACTGATGAGCCAAAATTTGAAATATTTTGCTGTAGCAGAAGGCAGTTTGTTCGTCAAAGGGCTGGAAAGCGGTACAATAATGAGTGTCTGCAGGCAACAGTGAAGCATGGTGGAGGTTCCTTGAACGTTTGGGGCTGCATTTCTGCAAATGGAGTTGGAGATTTGGTCAGGATTAATGGTGTTCTCAATGCTGAGAAATACAGGCAGATACCATCAGGGAGGCGTATGATTGGCCCCAAATTTATTCTGCAGCAGGACAACGACCCCAAACATACAGTCAAAGTCATTAAGAACTATCTTCAGCGTAAAGAAGAACAAGAAGTCCTGGAAGTGATGGTATGGCCCCCACAGAGCCCTGATCTCAACATCATCGAGTGTGTCTGGGATTACATGAAGAGACAGAAGGATGTGAGGAAGCCTACATCCACAGAAGATCTGTGGTTAGTTCTCCAAGATGTTTGGAACAACCTACCAGCTGAGTTATTAAATATTTATGATATAGCTGTTCATGTTGATTTCATACTTTCTATAAGTAATTAGATTTACTTTTAAATGACTTTATCGAGAAGTATTTTAATGAATGAAAACAATGAGCAGCGAATGTAATTTAGCATATATTACACTTTACTGGACTAACTAGTGTTCCATTTGTCTATCATTTCATCTCAAACTTATTATGCTATTGAATACATCAGCTTGATTCCCACACTCTACTCCTGAAAGGTTTTGTAAGAACTGAAAAAAAAAATCATAAAGTAAATGGCATCTGTTGGATGTAAACCACAAAGGCAGATAGGAACTCTTGAACTCAAGGTACTTTTAAATGTACAGAATTAAATTAAATCTGCAGTTTACTTAATTTCACAAAATATAATGAAAGAAAAATGAAAAGAATCACTCATTGTTGAACTGAAAATTCAACTTCAATAAACAAATGAGAGTAAAAGAAAAACAAAACAACTGGTAACTATAAATGTGAACAATAACAACAGTCATCTCGATAACCCTGATGCCTCTAAATCTATAGTTGTGGGATGTTATCCCATTCCAGTTGAGTGATGGAATAAAGCTGCTGGCCAGTGGCAGACTGAAGGTCTACTCTCTGGATATTGCAATTCAGAGCCTCCTAATGGTGCTTTATGAGCTTGAGGTCAGGAGAGATATCAAGGCAACACTTAGGCACCAGTATTGTGACCACAGTAGCTGTGCATCTGGCCTCACATTGTCCTGCTGTAGGGTCCAACAACTAGGAGGTGTGAACAGAAGCCCTGTGACAGGTCACCCTGATCTAAGCCCAACAGCATGGAGCCTCTTCCTCACTGTCCTGTCACTGTTGTGTGCGGAGTGTCAGCCAGTTTCAGCAGCAGTATGGCTGACTGATCTGAAATGATCTCTCAAACAAATCTGCCTGACGTGTAGGTTTTTCTCTGTTATGTTCACACAAGGGCAACCAGGTTCTGGACAGTCATCCATCTGCTGTAATTAGTTTTTTTGTGGGTGCTTTGTGTATTTTGTGGGCTTTGGACCTGCAGATCGCATTTGTGTTGTTTATTTATTTTTTTTGTAATTTTTTTCTTAAAAGATGTTTATGGCTAATATCTTGTTTTTACTATTTATGTGACACTGTTGAAAGTATCACAAGACCTTGATCATTGAATTAATGAAATTATGGTGATGCTATAAAGGTGCAACTGTTTCATTACTCATTATCCCTCCGTGGATAAAACAACATTCAGATTAGCGTAGTTAGCTTATTTCCAAGTAGTCCCTGGTGCCAAAGTTGATTCTTGGATCCCAGAACTCTTGCTTACATCTTTGATTTTGGTTTTTATCTTGCCCATTTGTTTATGTATTCTCAACCCATTTTAACATCCTGGTTACGACCTTGTTCCTTGCTCATGACTACGTCAATTCTCTAGCACCATCTCCTGGTCTTTTTGCACTTGTAATGATCCTCAGACAGTTTGTTTGTTCCTTAATAAAATAAAACCGTGCCCACAGCCAGGACACAGTGGAGCAGCTTCACCAGTTGTGTCGGGCAATGCTGGCACATAATCATGACTGCTTGCAGCATGCTAACTTAACTGCCCTTCCTTTACTTCAAGTGACATTCAATGCAATATGTAATGCACAGAAAACTGACTAAGTGTGTCCTGTTACTTGTTTTGACCTAAGCTTTGAATTAAGGCCTTTTAATTAATTAAGGTCACGGTCATGGGGTGCAACTTGAAGTGCACCTCATGACCATTCATTTGCCAAATTGCAATGCCTCACTGCTTGAGCTGCTCTGCTTTATCAAAGGGCTAAAACAATCTGAGAACTTTTTGTTACACAAGCCATAACTATAGTTTTCCAATTGTAGAAAATGGTCTGTTTCTTTTTCCCACCAATATGTTAAAGCTTAGATTGTTATATTCAATTGCCAGTTTACATTACTGCAACCCATGTAGTCGAGATTCTTACTTCACGATAACTCGGTTGCATCTTTGTAAATTTCAGTTATTGCAATGACACACTATTGACAGGGCATTCTGCTTTTTATGATAATGTTATTCTTAGGCTGGCTGGACAAAATCTGTATTAATTTTTCTATTAAAAAACATGACAGTGAAACTATAATACAGTTTCTAAACATTAAAAGGAATAAAAATATAAATACACAACATATCTAATTTGTCTTTCATATTATAATACAAAAATCATTATACGATTCATTCCCATGAATATTTGTTTAACAAACTTTTTTTGCTGTTTCATTCTGATGTTCTCAACAGGATTCCTGAATACTTTCATTTGATTGTTTGCTGTTAAATCTTAACAAATCAATGACTAGCAACTGTTGTCATTCATCAGATTTGTCATATAACGTCCTGTCCCTGAAAGACACAGCATTTAGGTTATTAAATACCTAGGCTAATCTTAAACATGTACAATTTTACAATTCCAGTTTTTTCCCCCTGGGCTTGTTTTGGAAGAAATGGTCTCAATAACATGGTGATTCATAGATATTTTATATGGAATCCTTCCGTAAAATGGGTGGTAGATTGTTCAGTTATGTATAATTGATACATGTACAGTTATATGGTTGAATAAGTAAAAGGAAGATATCAGATCAGCGACAAGCATCCTTTAATAATTTATATGTAAAATTAAGCACATTTTTATAGAAGGCATAAAAGAAGGCAGCCATTACCTGCTTAAGACTCCAAGGTAGTTAAAGCAACCAATGACAGGGGAATTTCCCCACAAGCAACCTACGTAAACTAATCCGAACTGGTGGAAGAAAAATCCATGCAGAGGGTAATTTGAGAAAAGGTAAACATTAGGAATAATACCCTATAGAGGCTGAAAATCGGAAATTAATTCTTTAGAACATCAGATTAAAATGAGTACCACAACATACTGGTCTTGCATTATCCAAATTCCCACTCTCAGCATTAGATCGTATCTTGTCACCGTAGGGAAAGCAATGCAACATTTGAAAGATGTGCATGTAACTGACGTTAATAAATTAATGTGAATGAGTGTAGGGATGTGTGTGATGTTTTACGATGGAGTGATATTCCATACTGAGCAGATGCCGTCAAGATAGAGTCAGGCTCATTATGACCCTGCAGTAGCCAAAGGTTAAGACAATGGCTGGATCTACAATTTGTTGTTAATTTGCTATAAATACTTTTAATGTTAAATCCCTGTGGATTCAGTATCTTCTCTCAGGTGCAAGACAGTGACTCACACATCACTATATATATATATATATAAATAAATACATACAGTGCATCCGGAAAGTACTCACAGCGCATCACTTTTTCCACATTTTGTTATGTTACAGCCTTATTCCAAAATGGATTAAATTCTTTTTTTTCCTCAGAATTCTACACACAACACCCCATAATGACAACGTGAAAAAAGTTTACTTGAGATTTTTGCAAATTTATTAAAAATAAAAAAATTGAGAAAGCACATGTACATAAGTATTCACAGCCTTTGCCATGAAGCTCGAAATTGAACTCAGGTGCATCCGGTTTCCCCTGATCATCCTTGAGATATTTCTGCAGCTTAATTGGAGTCCACCTGTGGTTAATTCAGTTGGATGGACATGATTTGGAAAGGCACACACCTGTCTATATAAGGTCCCACAGTTGACAGTTCATGTCAGAGCACAAACCAAGCATGAAGTCAAAGGAATTGTCTGTAGACCTCCGAGACAGGATTGTCTCGAGGCGCAAATCTGGGGAAGGTTACAGAAATATTTCTGCTGCTTTGAAGGTCTCAATGAGCACAGTGGCCTCCATCATCCGTAAGTGGAAGAAGTTCGAAACCACCAGGACTCTTCCTAGAGCTGGCCGGCCATCTAAACTGAGTGATCGGGGGAGAAGGGCCTTAGTCAGGGAGGTGACCAAGAACCCGATGGTCACTCTGTCAGAGCTCCAGAGGTCCTCTGTGGAGAGAGGAGAACCTTCCAGAAGGACAACCATCTCTGAAGCAATCCACCAATCAGGCCTGTATGGTAGAGTGGCCAGACAGAAGCCACTCCTTAGTAAAAGGCACATGGCAGCCCACCTGGAGTTTGCCAAAAGGCACCTGAAAGACTCTCGGACCATGAGAAAGAAAATTCTCTGGTCTGATGAGACAAAGATTGAACTCTTTGGTGTGAATGCCAGGTGTCACGTTTGGAGGAAACCAGGCACCGCTCATCACCAGGCCAATACCATCCCTACATTGAAGCATGGTGGTGGAAGCATCATGCTGTGGGGATGTTTTTCAGTGGCAGGGACTGGGAGACTAGTCAGGATAAAGGGAAAGATGACTGCAGCAATGTACAGAGACATCCTGGATGAAAACCTGCTCCAGCGTCTCTTAACCTCAGACTGGGACGACAGTTCATCTTTCAGAAGGACAATGACCCTAAGCACACAGCCAAGATATCAAAGGAGTGGGTTCAGGACAACTCTGTGAACGTCCTTGAGTGGCCCAGCCAGAGCCCAGACTTGAATCCGATTGAACATCTCTGGAGAGATCTTAAAATGGCTGTGCACCAATGCTTCCCATCCAACCTGATGGAGCTTGAGAGGTGCTGCAAAGAGGAATGGGCGAAACTGGCCAAGGATAGGTGTGCCAAGCTTGTGGCATCATATTCAAAAAGACTTGAGGCTGTAATTGCTGCCAAAGGTACATCGACAAAGTATTGAGCAAAGGCTGTGAATACTTATGTACATGTGATTTCTCAGTTTTTTTTATTTTTAATAAATTTGCAAAAACCTCAAGTAAACTTTTTTCACGTTGTCATTATGGGGTGTTGTGTGTAGAATTCTGTGGGAAAAAAATGAATTTAATCCATTTTGGAATAAGGCTGTAACATAACAAAATGTGGAAAAAGTGATGCGCTGTGAATACTTTCCGGATGCACTGTATATAATACAACATCTGTCTGTCTGTCTGTCCGCTTTCACGAGACAACTACTTAATGGATTTAGATTGGGTTTTTTTCTATAATTTGCTTGAACATTTCAGTTGATTTTGCGACTTCTCTCATTGTGCAATGTGTCATAGTTTGCTTGTGGTACTGATTTATTTGTGCAAATCTGGGAGACATGCAGTGGCCCAAGGGGAGGGGGAGTGGGGACCTCCTCACTTACTCACCAGCCTCAGACCATGTACCTTACGTACGCTTTGCTAGTGAACGAGAGAACTACTTAACGGATTTAGATTGGGTTTTTTTCTATAATTTGCTTGAAAGTTCCGGTTGATTGACTCATAGAATCATAGTTTGCTTGCAGGAGTGATATATTTGCGCTAATCCGAGACAGAGGCTGTGGGCCGAGGAGAGGAGTAAGCATGATGTCAGGAGAAGGGAGCCAGGCAGGGCCCTCCTCACTGTCCTGTTTCACTACTACATGGGTGGAGCCACAGGGGATGGCTAGTATATAGTATATAGTATATATATATGTAGTACTAGGGTGTTGTACCGTGTTAGCCATTATGAATGTAGAGAAAAGTCAAGCAAAATGACATATTTTATTGGATAACTAAAAAGATTACAATATGCAAGCTTTCGAGGCAACTCAGGCCCCTTCTTCAAGCTTTTGAGGCAACTCAGGCCCCTGGGGTCTAAGTTGCCTTGAAAGCTTGCAAATTGTAATCTTTTTAGTTAGCCAATAAAAGGTGTCATTTTGCTTGACTTTTCTCTGTATATATATATATATATATATATATATATATATATATATATATATATATATATATATATATATATATATATATATAAATACTCTTCCACCCATCCATTTTCCAACCCGCTGAATCCGAACACAGGGTCACGGGGGTCTGCTGGAGCCAATCCCAGCCAACACAGGGCACAAGGCAGGGAACCAATCCTGGGCAGGGTGCCAACCCACCGCAGGACACTATAAATACTCTTGCCCTTTATTATTATTATTATTATTATTATTATTATTATTATTGTTTAGCAGACAACCTTATCCAAGGTGACTTACAAAAAATGAACACAGGGAATTAGACCAACTACATAATTATATCTTAAGCTAGAATTCTACAGCAATTAATGTGCTAAACTCCCCTGCGGGGAAAAAAAACAAGCAGTTCCAAATTATTTAATAAAAAATGTGTTTTCAAAAGATGCCTAAACACAAGTAAATTGGGTGTCACTCAAATAGATAAAGAAAGATCATTCCCCAGCTTTGGAGCAGGAACAGAGAAACATTGTCCCGTATTGCTACATCCAGCAAGAGGATGGACAGTCAGCAGACAGGCAGATGCAAATAGGAGACTTCTTGAGTGGAGGAAAAGAGAGTCCAAGGTATTGTCATTGCATTTATACTGCTTTAGTACCAAACAAATGTATTCATTGTCCTATAAAATATAAAGTCAATAGGCTGAGCTGAATTAAAATATTAAAGATCCACTTAATTAAATTAGGAAGGTTTTATCTTAAATTGTAAGCCCTCATTTTTTTGTGAACACTTGTCCAGGTGAGGCTTACTATAGTAATATAATACTACAGCACTGACATTAAAGAATATAATACTGTAGTCATAAATCCACTTAACCTGTGTGCCATTGTGACTCTGTGCTACAGAATTAGAATTTACTTTCATTCATTAATATTAATATTAATAATATTACATTTAGAAAGGGGTGTTACTGTGGCTCAGTGGTTAGAGTTCCTGCTTTAAAGACCAGAAAAATTCTTTGAAATTTCATTTCAGTCTTTTATAAAGCATCCAACAGCCATAGTTAAATAAAAGCAGAGATACCTTAGAAAGTGATTCAGTTAATGTAAAACTTGCCCATGGGCAAACTATCAAGTAAATGTTTTAAAGCATCTAATTGTGCATAATTTTCAAAAGTACAAGTAAATAAAGGATCTCTCTACTGTTTTATATATACAGTATCCCTAAATGGCCTTAGAAACATAAAATTATTCAAGTTACTTTCTCTTTACATGTGAGTCATATTATAATCACTAAAGTATGAGCCAAGTAACTGTAACTTGAAGCAGTGGTGTTTGGAGTGAGTGAATATTGTCATTTTATTCCAATTCAGTGGATCAGGTGCTATAAGGGGAGGCATGCAGTCTTCCTCCACTTTAAGGAGTTAATCTTTATAAAGTGAAAATTCATAACGCAAACATATAATTCCAATTAATTTAAATGGAAAATATTTTAAGCTTTCCCTGACTCTAAAAATGTTGTTGTTCATTTAACACCAAACTACATGAAAACTGGCAGAATTACAGAATTACTTTAATCAAAACAAACCTTAATAAGACAGTATTCTTCTTTAATTAACTTTTAATAAAGAGCTTTACTTAGACCAAGTCTCACATTCAAAGGAAAGGCCTTTCAGTTTTTCTGTAATTTTTCTAACTAGCTTTGCTTTGAAGCTGTGATGCCCAGGATAATGAGAGAAGACAGCAATGAATATGACAAGGTGGGTGTACCACAGCATGTCAACACACAAGCCACATCATTGAAGCCTGCGGATCAATCTCTGTCCTCTTTGGCAGGCTGACGTGAGTAAAAGGGTTTGAGCTCAGCCTGATCAGCTGTGGCAATAACTGAGACTGGGATTGTGCATCTTCTACATTCAGTCCTATCTCAAACATCCAGCAGTGCCCAACTTGTAGGCTGCCGTGAAGGCAGTGTCTGAGCTCAGCATCAGCTCTGAGAATGACTGAGACCAGGCCAGCTCCATTCTGGTCCACGGACTGCAGTGAATTGTAATTGTAATGACTGCATTGAGGTCCAGGCGTTAGCGCCAGTGGCATGTATTTGAAAATCATCTCAGGATCTTCATATGCACCCATTTCCTTTCATGCAAAGGCATCCTGTATTTTAGGTAAATGACTGAGTATAGCATTATGGTTATTTGCATTTTGTTTTCTGGTGTAACAAATGTGCATAACAATATATATCAGACAAAAAGTAGACATTTGTATTTGAAAATGTACTGAAGTAAAAAATGTATATTCAAGTAAAGTAGAAAAACTCTGAAAACATCCTCAAGTACAGTAATAAAGTATTTCTACTTTACCATACAACACTGTTGTACAGTATTTAAAATTCAATCTTTACAATATAATAACTTCATATTTATTATAAGCGTTATTTTGGTTTTTTTTTTTAAATCTAATTCTCTTATCTCATGAAATCTCTACTGGGGTCAGCCAAGTATGTTCCTCCCTAATTCTGGTCCAGTTTATTCTTCCAGATAGTACCTTTACACTTTAATGTTAGGATCCACTCTAATAAGGTCCGATTTTTAACATACTTGCTGAGGCTGTTCTCTTTAAATTGAAAAGACTGTTTTAAGGTCATGATTTCAATTTGCCTACACACAGCTAACAGAACAACTCTTAGAGAAATGGGCATCGATAGATCAGTACTCTGTCTGCCAGTCATTTACCCTGAGCAGAACTTCATTGACTGCAAAGAAAAGATGTTAGTCCGTGCTGAAATCAGCATGCTAGAAGGGACAGCAATTTTTCTCTTCCTCCAACTAGGTAACCACATTCAATATATACAGAGATATCATATACATTTACAGGTAAATATCTTTTTGTCTGAGTTTGTATGGAATTCCTTGGGGGACTTTGCTTTTTCCAGTAGCCAAGAAACATGCTGACAAGGTTATTGACATAGCTAAATTGCCTGTGAACAATTGTATTTGGGGGGTGCAATGCATTTGTTTGTCCTGAAAGAGATTTTTGTTCTAGGTTTCCAAGCAAAACATGCTGGTGGTACCCAATTTTTTTAATAAATCTGAGACCTTTACTTAATGTCTGTACTTATTGGGTAGCTCTTCACCATCTTAATACTATACAAACGACCTCTGCCAAGTTAGCAGTCAAGCACGGGCTGAGATAAATAGAAATATATCTGAACATTTATATAGACCAGGGGTCTCCAACTCCAGTCCTAGAGGGCTACTGTGGCTGCAAGTTTTCATTCTCTTTTATTAATTAGTGACCAGATTTTGCTGCTAATTAACTATTTCCCTTTATTTTAATTGACTGTTCTTGAGACTCAGACCGCTGAATTGATACTTTTTTTCCTTAAACGGCACCTAAACATACATTTGATGTGAAGTGAGCCAGCAGATGACCAACTAAGTTGGGGCCTCAAACTCCAACCAACTTCACTTCATTCAGTTTCTTAATTTGAAGCCAATTCTCGTTGCTAATTAAACCCGTTATTTAATTCCATGGCAGTCATTCTGCCATGGCAGAGATTTCCAAAACTGTCGATTTTCTTTTTTAAGAGAGCAGTCAAAATGTTTTGTGGACCTGAGCAGATCATCATTACGGAGGCCATCACCTTTCTTTATTTTCAGTTATTGTATGATGGATACAGGTTGTTGTTTATGTGTTGGTACATTTTGTGTCTTAATATTGTTTGGTTGCTAATTAAGGAAAAAAAGAAACAGTTAAGGGGCTTGAGTCTTAAGATGTGCATCAATTAAAATTAAGGCAAAGAGTTTCTTAGTAGCAAAATCTGGTCATTGATTAAGAAAAGGGTTAGAATGAAAACCTGCAGCCACAGTAGCTCTCCAGGACTGGAGTTGGAGACCCCTGATACAGACTCATTTACTAGGGTGCTATACCGTGTTAGCCATTATGAATGTAGAGAAAAGTCAAGCAAAATGACATATTTTATTGGATAACTAAAAAGATTACAATATGCAAGCTTTCAAGGCAACTCAGGCCCCTTCTTCAGGCAAAATGTAATTGCCTCGTAAGCTTGCATATTGTAATCTTTTTAGTTAGCTAATAAAAGGTGTCATTTTGCTTGACTTCACACTATAGACTCATATTAAAGGATAGAGACCTTTTAATTTCTTGTTCCTTAGTGTCCTTTTTATTTCTAAAACATAACTTTTGTATTTTATTGCCTCTTTAATTTCTATACATTATAGCCCCATTGCAAAGGGTGCTATACTGAAACATACAGAATTAGAATATCTCCCCCATTTAGGTTGCATTCAGTGTATTCTTACAGGAGTATGCCTTTATTTTTTAACATACACAAAAAAATGTCATATAGGATACAAACTAGATGAATGGATATCTCACTATCAATGTGTAATTTAACACACAGGCATATAATTCCTCCTTCAGCCTGTCCTACCAGTCAAATTAATCTCCCATCCTGTTATGTAGCACATCACAGAAGGCCGAGTCAGCAAGAGCTAGAAAAAAAAAAGCATATCATGCTGCTAACGCTCCTTATAGCGAGCATCTGGTGAATTGCAGGTTCCTCTTTTCAATCCACACATTTTCAAATGACTTCCTAATATAATACATGTTTTTAAAAATGGTTTGTACAAGTTCTATTGCCGTGACAGTGAAGGGTCACATTACTGTTGCCAGACTAGCACTGTGGGACCGCTGAATGCATAACATGATCACATTTCTTAATAGGATGAATGCATTCAGCCAACACTCCAAGGACAGCTAGTCGTTCTGCTTCTGCAATAAAAACACTCACAGAGTACATAAACACATACACATGCAGACGCTCTAATCCAGCAGTTTAACAAATAATGTCCGATGTTAAATTAGTAATATCATTTTTATAATTCCCTAAGAAACAGCATTTGTGTCTGTTGTTATTTCTTGAGAAAGGACTGTCTAGTGCATCTTGTTTTTCTGCTTTATGCATCATACAGTCGGGCTAGTGGCTAAAACAGGAGATCCAGGTGAGACAGATACCCAAAGGAGGAATTCTAAGGGAATTAGTTCTGTACCAGAAACACATCAGACATCTGACAGTAATACATACCTCGGTTGGAATACCCATCTCATACTTTAATCCCTAAACTACCAGGACAGCCAGTTCATTTTCATTTGCAGGACTGAGATTAATACAGCCTGCACTTCAAAAGCGATGCATTAATAAGTCAACTCTGTCTTTAATTGTGCTGTGCTTAAGGGAACAATTCGGAACACCACAACAGGGAGAGTGTTTCAACTGGGAACATTTAGAAGAGATATGAGATTGCACAGTCACTACGAATCTCTTTTTGGTGAAAGATGACTGGTAAGAAATGAATTAATCTAATATAATATAAAGCAAAACACATAATACGAAAATATGTCTCATTGCCACAACAGTTAAAGAGTCAGTATCAAGGCATCAAAACAAAATAAGACCGAAAGTCAGAGACATATATTTTTAGAAAATGTCTGGCCTGATTTATTTCTGTGTAACTTTTCGGCATTCTAGCATTGTTACTTTAATTATTATTTTTTTAATCTTTTTACTTTTGTGACGTTATAGCTTCAACATTTCAATTTTTCTATGTTGTGAAGGGCAGCCACGGCCAATACCTGGCTGGGATGCCAACAGAATGGAAGGACCAGAGGAAAGAGGAAATGCCTCTTCTGGTACACTAGAGAGCAGCCCTCCTGGGCAGCTGTGGCACCATGGATTTCCACAGGGCATGCTGAGAGCTGGAGTTTGGTATAGCCCTGCTGGATTTCGTGGGGGCTGCCAGGGGGAGCTGCAGAAATCTATAGTGGACATCTGCCATACCTGGGAGTGATTGATGAGCCACCTGGAACATTCCCAGGACCTGAAAAAAAGAAGCCGCCTCACTCCATTTGGAGGCTGAGTCGGGAGGCAGTGGACGGAGATCATAAGGAGGAGTGGAGGAGAAAGGACTGGCTGAAAGAAGGGATTGTTTTGCAGATTTGTGCTGGACTGTGTAAATAAACGGTGTGCTGTGTGGACTAGAATTAGTGTCCTGCCAGTCTGTATTGGGGTTCGGGTGGCTGTATGCACCCTTTGGCATCACAATGGGCACCACCAATTTGTGAGATTATTGCATGAGTATTGCCATATTTCTGCAGCAATGAACCCAGTTGCTAATGATAGTAAATCTTTACTATCCATTTATTCCATTCTGGCAGATTCGCTTTTCTGCTATTACAAAAGTGTAACGCACCTATTTGCAGCCAATGTTTTAGATTTGCGGTTGATCTAGTGGAGCATCACACAAAGCCATACTGATGCACACAGCCACATTCATACCCACTGCCAGTTTAGAGCTGCTTTTCTACCTAACATGCTTTTGATCTATGGAAGGGAACCACAGTACCCAGACACAGACAGAACATATCTGTTTCATACAGTTGAAATAACCTGAATCAACCTCAAAGCAGTATTGTTGTGATAAGAAGACAGGCACATGATGAAAAGTATGATGTCTCCAAAACGAGTCACTAAGCAGGCAAGGACCTTAACCATCTTGCCCAGATAAGGCTCAAATCAAGTGAGCCAGTCCTCGGCTACAACCTGCAGGTTACGGCTTACACAGACCCAAAATGAGGAGCTGACTTTAAAAGTTCAAAATGCTTAACTAATGTCTTATAAGAGAGAGGGACAAAAAAAAGAAGGACAAAAAAATTTCAGAACAGAAAACAGGAAGGCAAAATGCTATGCTTAAAAGGCAACCGAAGGTTAACAATCGAAGTCCTTAATCTAATGAGGAAAAACCAATAAAAGAATGAAAAATCCTCAAATCCAGAAAGAACAAATGAAAAGAAATCGCTACAATACTTGAACACAAACTCAATGATCCACTGCTAGATCTCACTTTCCAGCTCAACTATAAAGGTCCCAGCAGCAGTGATGTCAGTAGAAGCTATATATAAACCCTGATGGACACATAACATTTATAAGGTGACAATGCCACTTGCTATTCCAACAAGAAAAGATAAATGAGAAACAAAACTCAGTGATTTCAGATAATATTAACAAAAAACAAAAAGAATCTTGTTCTAGGCAACTCTGAAAAAGAAAATATTCTTAGATCTGCTATAACCTACATTATCTACAGAATATTATTAGCCAAAAAAAAAAAAGATTTAACAATTTGTTTGATGTGCCCTGTCCTCAAATTAAAAAATGCTTCAGTTCTTTTATAGGCATCATTGGATAAGACTTATAATTATGATGAAATTTAATTAGTTTAAAGCATTTCCCCACTGCAACTTCAAACATTTATGCAAAATGGCAAAATGGTTTGCTCTTCTATGCTTGATTAGTATGAATGCAGCTAACAAATCAATCACTCGGTGTAAGTGTATAATTTCTGTGATTTCTGTCATAACCAAATCATTTCTTATGATTTTTTTAAAGAAATAAGGCAATTAACTATGCGGAACAAAACACAAAATGTAGACTGACAATTTGTACTGTTAATCAGGGGTTTTATCTCGAAAGCGCCATTCAAAAGTAAAGCATAATCAAGGCTTTAAAAAAAACATAAGTTACAATTCTTTTGGCACATGCAAACTTACAGATACAGTTATAACTACATTTTACATGAAGAAGAGCATACAGCAGAAATTGTGGAATTATTCAATAATAATAATTCTTTGCATTTATATAGTGCTTTTCTCGCTACTCAAAGCGCTCAGCAATTGCAGGTTAAGGGCTTTGCTCAAGGGCCCAACAGAGCAGAGTCTCTATTGGCATTTACGGGATTTGAACCGGCAACCTTCTGATAGCCAGTGCAGATCCCTAGCCTCAGAGCCACCACTCCGCCTAAATAAATAGTTCAACAAGAGCTTGACTTTTCATCCAGTAGTGGAAGTGTGAATAACTGAATGTGAATTTCAAGTCTGGAAAATGTTACAAAGGAACAGTGTCAGTTCACTTGGGAAAAAGGTAGTTGTGTACAAGTACAGCGGGAGAGCTGTTAAAAAATAAAAACAAGTGACCAGCACCATACAAAAAAAACTAAACTTGCCTTTTCTTGCATTGGCCACACAAAAACCATTCAAAAATTTTCACAAAATCCATGTGCATATATGAAAATGCCATTAACCATGTCCGTCATGCCCCAGCTACATTTTTGTCTTTTTAAGTGACAGCACACCATATTATTAATCATTAATAACATTGCCCTTACTCTTGATATTAAAAAAAGCTTACATTATGCATAAGGACAACATTGTACCTAATGTAGTATTATTGAAAAAGAAGACAAAAAATTCAGGTCTTAAGAGCAGTTGGATGGGTCTGTATAGTACATGCTGGTATACTTCCATCACCTCCTTAACTTGTTCTTCATACACACCAAAGTTGTCAGTATTAAAGTTACGCTTTATGTGGGTCTATATGTGGGTGCATATATACAACTAGTATTAAACTAACTCTTGAAATGTGTATATGGGTCCAGTACTTGCATATGTATAGTTACTTTGATACTTTTCAAGTTAACATAACACTGGCAGGTTTTATATGTAGGACACTGCAGACCCCCATTTTGCAGGTTAGGAGGTTTGTCTTGACACCTTTTGGTCATAACAACTCATATTCTATTACCAGCCTTTTTTTTTTGGCTCTTCTCTCTTGCACTCTCATAATACACATCAAGAGTCATATTATCCTGGAAATTGCTGGTTTGTTTCCACTCTTGCATATAATAAAGGAATTTAGGTAGACTATTTCCTAGATACCATTCAGTTTTGCTCTCTCAACAGAGAGACAACCACCTCCTGGCACATGCGGGATTACTTTTCTACATGTGTCTCTATTTTTTGAATTTTTGAATTTTTTGACTCAAAGTTCAGTCCAGTTGGGTACACCAGGCTTTGATGAATTATGCATGGGGTCCTGCTGTATATTATGGACGGACTCCTTTAGTACTGCAGTAGAAGCAGGAACCACTGGAGAGTCTGTTCTGTCCCCAATTGAAGGAGAAACCTGCTTTGACCCTGAGATAGGTTTAATGGGGCCAGAACAGCCCCCCAAAGAGCTTATGGGCTATTGTTTAAATCTTTCCAAACAGAAAAACAGTGGAAACTTGGAGTTGGGATTGAGAGTTAGAATGATGGGAGGCAGAAAGGACATGAAAGGGGTACAGGAGGTATAAAGGAGTGTAGCTGACAAATGGGTTAGGCATCCCACAGATGTGGGTAAATGGGTTAGATTTGAAAGGGATGCTCACCTGTTTAGGTAGACCCACTAAGACGCAAATAATTAACTTTAGTGTTTTGTACATTGTGTATGCTCCCTGTGACTTCCTTTTTATATTTATTTTAATTTAAGTAAGCCACTCTCTTTGGTCATATTTGGATTCAAAGTCAGTGTCCTAAGGGGATGGACAGAATACCATTACCCAATCATGAGGCCAGTGTAAAAGATGGACGGGGAGAGTCAGCCTTCCAAGACTGTATGGTCCCTGATATGGCACGTGGCAGCACTCCTGGGTCGGTGACCACATACCGGTGTTGGATCAGTCCGATTTTGGTTTACACACCTTGGTAGTGGTGCTAAAACTATACCAAAGCAAATAACAGATAACTCCCCCTAACCCTAACCAATGTACACACTTTTGCAGGGAATAGTGGGAATTGTATTCCTGTTAGGTAGCACTGCTGGGCTCCTTGTGTGCTGCCAGGGAAAGCTTCAGGGAATAGCTATCCCTGTTTTGAGGGACTTCCATCTGATCTGAAAGTGCTTCCTCCATCATGCAGTATTCTGACACCGGAAGTACTCCCAGGTCCTGCATGAAAGGAACCACATCATATCATTCTGGGAGTTGGAGTTGGGAGGAAGAGGACACTTGCCTGGAGGAGTGAAGGAAAGGAAAAGAATCATATTCCACTAGAATTGTGGACAAGAAAGAACCTTCGCAAGGTATTTCATTAAAGTAAAAAGTCCCCTGAACTCAGAGTTTGTGTCTCTGAGGCTATGTCTGGGGTTTGGGGTTCTGTTACAATATAAAATAAGCCAACATTCATAATTCACATGTGAAAAAGTAAGTGCATCATTAATGCTTCTAGATCAGTTAAGAATGTAATTATAGCCATGCTGATAAATGTCTATAGGTGAATGGTGGAGTCTGTAATCACTGACTGCCTTACATCCAACCAACCCCAGAACCACAATACAATAGTGATAGTGAAATCAACTTGGAATAACATTGACACAAATTCCATCTGTCCAGATTATATAATAATAATAACAATAATTTTTATTTATATAATACCTTTTCAATGCTCAAGGTGCTTCACATACGCTATGACATTCCCTGCCTTAGAAAGGCAACCATAAACACCTCACTTTTTTCAGTTCTCCATTGACATAAATGGTTCAGGATAATTTCTTCCCCAGCATAAGATTCAAAGCCAGATTTTATGCACAGGTCATACTGTATGGTTACTCAATATTCAGTTATACTGACACATTTTTTTGCATATACTGTATGTCTCATTTTGCCCTCAGTATAATAACCTGTTATTGTTATTGTATTACTGTTCCAACTCTGTGAGAGAAACCAAGCATGAATTTCATTGTAATATGAATACATGATAATAATATTGAACTTGATAATACATGATAAATATGATAATAAACTTGACTTGTACTCCTCTGCTACTCACAAAAATATAGACACAGTATATATCTTATGTGAAACTGACATTTTAATTCATTATCTATATTAACTTGCAAGAGTCCTTGGATGCTTGTAGTTGGAACAAACATGCAGAGTATATTTGTAAAACAGCAAGATGGTGGATTAATTTGTTGTGTCAAAATGAATGATTATATAATTTATAAATACAGCAAGAAAATACTGCTTACTAGTTTTGTTTTGTAATTATGCATTTAAAGACTTGCGCACAGCAATGACAGAGTGATTATAGCCATCAGGAATTCACAGCCTTGCATGTGTTTTTCTACTACTTTGTAAGTAAATGGCATCAAATTACTGATGAAGCACGACATTCAGTCAAGAGAACAACACAGCAGCATGGCTCACTGTTTTATTTTTAGTGATTAACTCCGGCAAAGGGTCTCGGCAGACAGACATGTAACCTATGTGACTAAGCCGTGACTAATCCTGTAAGTGGACAGAGGTGCCCAAAAAGTGAGCAGCAATCCAAAGTGTTTTTGTTAAGTGATTTATATTTTACTACTTGACCTGTTTAATGCTAAAAACATCTTGCTTTGCATAAAAATGTAATGTCTATGTGTTAGTGAATGATGAATTCCAAAGTATTCACAGTTACATGAACAGAATTATTTTTATATGTTCTGTTCTGTTATGGTGGAGTAAATGAGTCCTGCTGGTTCACCCATGGAGACATAGCCATAAGTGATACAATTCTGAATTATCAGGAGGTAAGTGAGGTTCACAACTGTGAGCCAGTAGAGTTCCCCATGGTGCCGATATATGCTACACATATATTTTGGCCAGTAACATAAAAAATGTTATACAAAAGAAAACATGCAAAACCATACAGGCAAAAGCAAACTTCTCCATTACAATGTATCATGAGAAATGTAATACTAAATCACTTTGACGAAAAGCTTTTGGGCAACATCACAAGATTGATGTGAGCTTTACATGGCATAGCTGGCATACAGTGATTATGCAAAAGCAGCATAACATAACAATTTGCTCCTGAGAATTATGTGGAAAAAATAACTTTTAATGGATCTAAATGCTGTGGGGATGTCTCTAAGCCACAACGAAGATGAGTGAAGGTTTCTCAGGAGGCTAAGTTACTCGTTTTCCTCCTTTATGGTTAGGTTGCAAAATATGATTAAAGCGTTTAGTCTCATTAGGTAGCTAACCTGTGGAAGACATGGAATAAGCTGACAACATCACTTCTGTCCTTCCTGTACTTAAATGTATTGTGTGCAGCAAAGGAGTATCCACCTCAGATATGAATGTAATAAGTTCACATCATACCTACCATTAAACTGGGATTCCTATAAGGCACTTGGGCACTTTTTCCGATAACAATGCAATGCAATAGAATGATACTATGACATATAATGCTATTGTTCCCATTTTAATATGATGTTGATAGGATTTTCATGTGATGTTCCTGAACTGTACGATACCCCCAAGCCCCCTTCACCTGTTCTTTTTCTGATCCAAGCTTTTTCTTTTTGGCCACATCAGGATCCTATCTTGACACATTCAGGCAGAGCCCAAACTGGATGGGATGCCAGTCAAACTCTAGACACACAAACACAAGCACCTTCAAAATTCACACAAATCCAGTCACCAATTAAACTGAAATGCATCTCTTCAGGATATTGAAGTAGTTTAGATTTGTTTATAGAGATTAAAGATCTTTATTGTCACATACACAGTCACATCCACAGTGAGAACACAGTGAAATTGTTGTGCCACCGTTGTGGGGAGGGGGAATGTTGGAGCAGCAACGTATGTACACACAATAATATACAATAAAATGATGACGTATAAATGAATATAATAAATAGGAGTAGCAAGAAATAAATAAATACAGTAAATGAGAGTAAATAAAAAAAGTAGACTGCAGTACACATGTAATGAACAGTACAATTACACATACACCAACAGAGGCTTCATCTATAAAGATGCATACACATAAAAAGAGGCTCGAAATGTGCATACGCAAATTCCCCCTGCAACTGTCTGGATTTATAAAATAAAACTTGACGGGGAAACATGTGTACAGTATATTTACGGCAACTTTGACCCATCCATATGCAACATTTCAGAGAAAATGGGAAATGACGATGCCCTTGATCAAGTAACGAAATGTTGCCACATCAAATAAAGGATGACTCGCACACATAATAACTTATATCACCAAGCTGTTATTACAATAATTGATGTGAAAAACATATTAAAGCTCAATTGTGATGAATATGATGCACCAACTGTATTTTATTTCACTTTAAAGAGGACCAATGATGCATATTTGCATTAAAGAACTTTGTTTTTTTTGTCAGTTTAGGCTATTTATTGTTTAGTAAGATGTTATAGATTTATAATCATTATATTTTGTACTGGGCGGCACGGTGGCGCAGTGGGTAGCGCTGCTGCCTCGCAGTTGGGAGACCTGGGGACATGGGTTTACTTCCCGGGTCCTCCCTGCGTGGAGTTTGCATGTTCTCCCCGTGTCTGCGTGGGTTTCCTCCGGGCGCTCCGGTTTCCTCCCACAGTCCAAAGACATGCAGGTTAGGTGGTTTGGCGATTCTAAATTGGCCCTAGTGTGTGCTTGGTGTGTGGGTGTGTGTGTGTGTGTGTCCTGCGGTGGGTTGGTGCCCTGGATTGGTTCCTGCCTTGTGCCCTGTGTTGGCTGGGATTGGCTCCAGGAGACCCCCGTGACCCTGTGTTTGGATTAAGCAGGTTGGATAATGGATGGATGGATATTTTGTACTTTTCGCTATATTTTAAATTTTTTATTCTACACAAATCTGTTAAATTTGTATAATAAGGATTTCCTAATCTCACTTTTTGCAATATTTTTCATTACTGTGCCTTAATTACCTCTTTTCTGTAAATCTGAAGTGGATAAGCAGTTTGAAAAAAAGGACAGAGTTATGAACAAATAATGTTCAATGTGCACACAAATAAGCCAAAATATTTACCAATAACCAAATAAAAATGATTATTCTTTATGTTCCTTGTTCATGGCAGTTGACCAATTATTTTAATGAATGCACTTTCAAAGCTAAGGGAATTGATATTCAATTTTCTAGCAGGTTTATTTTTTCATGCCCCTTAAAAATAATAATAATAATTATTATTATTATTATTATTATTATATCCTAGCGATTAATTAATGGTTGGTGAAAATTCTCTCAAATTAACATGGTTATTGCAATATTCCTGTAGCAGCAATGTCCATAAAGTTCACTTACTTCAGAGAATAAGGCCATCAGGCATAGCCAGGAAGATGAGCTACAGTTTAATTTAATGAGCAGTACTGTTCACACCAACCATTTGGGCTGACTTAATCATGAGGTTTCAAGTTGTTATTTCTAAGACTCTAAGTGATGATAGCAAGGGGCAGAAAAACAGAGACCAAAAATAACTTCCATAATAGGATTTCATGTGCTTTAATGCAAGACCTGAAAAAAATATTAACCGTAAATGCATTAATAGATAAATGTCCAACATTTTTTGTAATACAAAGAATTATCATCTAAATAACAAAAAAGAACATAGTTCATTAAGAGGCACAAATTTCCCTGGGAAATAAAACCTTGGTAAAACCACTGTAAATGTTTATCACGGTATCTTACTAAAGACCATTCACACCTAAGTGTCAAGGACTAGTCCCAAACCACTTGTAAAGTTATTTGCCATTATTTTAAATGACACTATTCTTATCAAAGCATTTTAGCAGTGAACGGTTTAGAAATTTGCATTCAGCAATTTTTGTACATGTCCAGCCAAACACTTGTGCCATTGAAATGAATGGTAATACTCATAAAACACCGGTTAAAAAAAAAATAATACAAAAAGCATATTTTCCCCATTTTCACAGGAAGTCACTACCTCTTCCTGGATGATCCAGGAGTTAAAAACAGTGTTGTCATACAGGTGTATGTTTTGGTCATCTGACAGCAATTGAGAGAGAGGTTAAGTACACACATAACTTGCAATCAAGTGAAAAGAACTGATCAGACATTATACACATATACTTAGTTTTAATCAAGTTGAAGTTTAATAAGCTTAGTACAGATGTTTTAATATATAGGCAGAGTGGTAGTGCAGAGTTGTCATTCCAGCGTTACTCACAGCGGCAGCTGTATGGAGTTTACATCTTCTCTCCAAGCATTCCTGCATTGATTGATATTATTGAGTGTGCTAAACTGCGGATGACTACCAGTTTTAACAATGAATACTATAAACATGTCAGTAATATTTCTCAATTTAAAAAATTTGTTTAGTCTTTTATGTGCTATGAAGTAAATAATAACCATCCCCTTTTTCTATTCGCAACCTGGCTCTCCAAATATTCATAGTAAGAACAAAATATCTATATCAAATAATTGAATTAAAACTAAACAATAGTTTATGTATTGGTTCCTGTATGGAATGCATGTAGTACACGGTTGTGAGATTGGCTGTGCCATTGAAGGACCAGCTCACCGCACACCATGTTTGTGATATTCACTGCCTCCCTACAACCCTAAACTGGGTAGATTAAATTTGAATGCAAGATTAAAAGTTCTGAAAATAACGTCTGTTCATTTCTTGTTCACTTGATTACACGTTATGTACATGATTAACCTCTTCCTTGCTAGCTATCACTAGACAGATAGATCAAGTGCTTGCACGATACTGAATGATGTTGCACTATCTATCTATCAGCAACAGGCAATTTTTGTGAAATAATGGTCATTTTTTTAGTTCTGGGAATAATCTTATATTATATATTATAAACTTTTAATATCATAAAGACACTATTAAATATCACTGCATTTACGTGCTTAAAGACATCCGTGTGTAATCGTGGAATTTTTGCAGGATGCTGTCGGAGTTCATCACAGAGAGTCCAGAATGGCCCTGCACTCTTGATGCTGATGACACCTCCTGTTCGGTACTGTGATTGCCAGGATTAAAAGCACTAAAACCATAAAAGACATTCTGGAGCTACAACAATCACTTCACAACCCAAAAAATAGTAAAAGGAAATGATGTCAATTAAACTGTATTTGCCCTTCAAAATGTTTCTTTGAAAATGTGTGAAAAATGCTGAAAAGCTCTTGATAAACATGTGAATAACAGTCAAAAAACTCCTGAAAAATATTTAAAAAACACTTGTAAAATGCCATTAAAAAGTTATAAAAAAATACCAAATACTAGAAATTTACAACACTCAAGTTTGAATGGCGCCTAATAATTGTCAAATATGGCATTGCAATGCATAGTATCATTTAAGCACTAACCACTGGACAAACATTTAAAGTATCCCAAGATGGAGAGTTAAAATGAAAAGGATTCCCAAGTTGCTCACTGTTTTCAAAGACACAAAGCTTTAAACCAGCTCCCGCAACTGTAACAGCAAAAGTGGTCATGGTTAGCTTGTTGGAGGCAGAACTTATCTTCTAAATAAAACAGAACCCTATACATTTACATGTAACAATCCTCTAATATAACATACTTTTTCAGCTTTATGCTGTGCAGTGTATATGAATTAATAAGGAAGAAAGACAATAGCTTTTTGCTGCATTCAATGCACATTTTTATTCTGAATAATTAATATAAAATATTAATGGAACTAGTTTCATTATAATTTATCATTCAATTCAAGAAGAACTTGAGTTTTCATTATTGAGTTGTATATCTCTTTGGAAATTTGAAGAAAAAAAATCGGGAGTGGTCTCCCCTAGATTTTAGGGGGAATGGATATTTGAGTAGTAAACCGCAAAACAACGATTATATTTTTATATTATGTACATTAAAGAACCATCAATAACAAATCAAATCAAATTAATAATTTATTGAACAATTATTATAAAAGTAAAGTTGAGTAAATCGGACTCTGCTGCTGCATGAATAAAAGTTAAAGTACCACTTCCGGTGAGCGAAAATGGCCCAATAGTTGATAGACATCTACGTTTTTTACCTAATACTTGTATGCAAAATTTGGTTGATCTAAGTGAAAGCGTATTCAAATTATCATGTTTATATCACTATATAGCGCCCGACCCGACACAGATTGGACACAGGAGGCACATGTAAAATAAATAAACTATTTATTTTCTTCCCCTGTGGGCTCACATCTTCCCCGTGTCCCACAGGCAATACACAGTCCCAAAGCACAAATAAATCACGCACTTTTCTCATCTCCTTGGCACCACCACTCCTCCCAAGCAACCTTGTCCACCTCCACCCGACTCTGGCCGCTCAGTGGTGGTCACTGGCTCCTTTTATAGTCCACCAGGAAGTGCTCCAGGTGCTTGATCACCGAGTTCCGGATGCACTTCCGGGTGTGATGAATATGCTGCCCACACGGGCTCAGGAGACCCAAACACAGCACCCCCTGGCGGTGCCTGCAGGACCCAACAGGGCTGCACCCAACTCCAATTCCCATGGAGCCCTGAGGGAAACCGAGGCACCGCTCCAACCCAGGGGGGCGGCCATCTAGCATCCAGGGGTAGGTATTGCACTGGCCAGGGCTGCTCCCCCTGAATATAGTGTGCAGAGGCGTCCCGGCTGGGCATGGACCCTGGCCACCTGCCACAACTGACACACACAAACACACACACACAGACACACACACACAAACAAAATTTCAAAAATGGTATTTTCGGACTCAGGGAGGTCTAAACGTCGAGATTCATCAAAACCTTGAAATGGAATTGTTTGGAGGATTCCAATACCTTTCCTATACTTTGAATATGAGAAAGTAAAAAACCACTCGATACAGTGTTACAAGCAAAGGACTGTGGTGCTACACACTGCACCACAAAATTGCCCCATGACTTAATATTTGCCTATTACAATTTCTATTATCTTACCTTTATATGTCAATTGCACTTAAATCCTACTACAATTTTATCAGCATATTCATCAGATAACCTACCATATTCAGCCTGCACTGTCTGTAAGGTGTCTGACATTACAGAAGTTCCTTCCAGCCTATTATGACACATGTGTTTTCAGGTACAATTCCACATAGCGGAGAAGACACACAGAGATGAAGACGAATCTGACTTCATTATAACACATTGAATGCCCAGCAGCTAGACATTAATGTCTCAGTCTCATGATCTCAGTCTGTGTAAAATGAATTGTGTCTACCTGTAAAGACTATTAACTAAGCAGAAATGTTTCAAACCCAGTACTGATAGGGTAAAAAAAGTCTGATATTTATTAGGAAGATCGAAATATAACAGATTTTAAGTTTTAATTTTAAGAGCCAGTGTAATGTTTATTTTGCTGAGCCAAAACTGTCCTATCTGTCTGTTCTCAGTGGACCATTGAGAGCAGCAAATTGTTATAAACAAACAATAATTTCCATGGAAACTACTCTTCTCTTTTTAATTTTAATTCCTGACCCTTTCATTACAACAAGCAGCGGCAAATTTGATATTCTGTTGGTGAGTCTGACATTTTTCATTTCATTCCACTGTGAAAATGAATCAATATTTATTGCCAAAATGTAGAAGAGAATCCCAAATGAACTGCAGAATGTGAAATATCTAAAGTACATAAAGAGAAAAAGAAGCAGAAGATGAAGTCCTGTATACCTCAATATTTGGATTACCATTTTATCAAAAGACAGTTCAAAGTGAATAAAAGTAAAGAGGGACTTGGAACTACCACATAATGTCACAGAAATATTTTGTCAGTAAGAAATAAAAAATATGCAGTCTTGATTTTTGGAGTAAATTAATATGCAATGTTAAAAACACAGATTAAAAAAAATAGCTGTGGGCAAAAGGATTCCTCATGCCTACTTATGCAGGTTTCATATACAAAACCTTTACTGTGTCAGTACATACTATATTTGTGTACAACTGATCATGATATAGATGTCAAGCTTATTCACTTCATCCTATATTCCACCTACCATATGTGTCTGAGGATCACCTTCTGGGCTCAGCCAAGGCAATCAATTTCACCTCAAGATGAGAGGGGGCACTTTCGCTAATGGTATCATCTCCTTCTTTGTTCTCATAGCACCAAGAAGATGCCCTGTGAGGCCCCCCGACTCTGCTCCTTTTGGTTGGAGGACTATAAATTTGAGACACTCCAGAAGGTTGTGTCTCATTTGGATCTAAGCTCAGCACAGGATGGAGCTCTACCCCAGACCTGATCTACTGATTAAAAAAGGCATTGCAGCCCTGTGTTTTTGGTTGTTTGCACCACCAAACATTATTTCTGTTGCACTTGACCTAGTTGGTGCCCCAGTATTTATTTTGAATTCAATGTCATACCACATATGACCACAGTGCATAATTATCTTTATATTACCTCAGTATCTACAGCTATTTTATGATTCAGATGAACATAATAATGTTATTGAACGCTTGAAATGATTTCTGAATATACTGCATAATGCAAAAAGCACCTACTGTTGTTGTCATGTCTGTCTGTCTCTCTGTGAGACCTCAAAAAATTTGCAAACTTACTTTATAGGAAACTTTACATAGAAAAAGTTCAGTTTTCATTGAGATATTCTGAATAGACAGCACTGTCCAAATATTTGAAATTTTGAAAACACCCATTGAAAGCTACTGCCAAATTTTCAAACTCATCTCTCTTAAAACAGAGAAACCTTCTCAGTTACTTCAATTAGGTATTGGTTTACTGTTTCAAATTTACCATGACAGAAATTTCAGCAACTTATATATGTGGTATGCTTTCCTCTATTACTCATTCAGCATCAACATCCATTTCTGGTGTCAAGCTGGTGAAATGCCAGTAGTCATGTGCATGGCAGCACCTGCAGAAGCTAAGGCAGTTTGCTTGAACTCTCTGCCACACCAGTCCACTTCTCCTGCTGTCTGAAATTTTAGAGGGTAACCTACATGGTCTTTTTCGTAACAGTGTGTGGAAAAGCAATTGAGTCCCATAACCATGGCTCAGTAACATACGGTGAATAAAACTGTACTCAGTATTACTGTTACTCTAAAACAACCTCACTCCTGCAATGCCTGCAGATCATAACTATTCAATGCTTCTGTGACACTACAATGACCCACTATACTTTATGGTTGGATATACACAACAATTTTAGCTTAAGACTTCAATATAGAGTTTAACTCGACAAATTGGTACTCCTTTCAAAAATATTGCTTAAGAAGTTTGAACAGCAATTACCAAGAGACCCTCTACAACCAACAACTAACAACACTGTATCAAACAATGACATTTATGGATCAATTGCATGTCAATGAAACTATTTCAGCCACTACAATCCTATTAGGTTTCAGTTCTTAACTGCAGTACAAATTTATGTTAAAGTATTATTGAAACAATGTATTTTATGCACTCAGGTAACACATGCAATTATAATCTTTTATTCACTGCTACTTTTGAATATGACTCAATGTTACAAAAATATGCCATATAGAAAATGTGATAACTAACTCTTAAATCAAGTAACTAAAAAATAGAAATATTCCATCTTTCAAAAAAGCCAAGTTATCGAACACACTTTAGTGTTACACCATGCATACATTTGCTAATGTTTTTGATAACAGTCAAGCAGGTTAAGGAATAAACAAATCCATAATATACAGAATACTTCAGCCTCAACAGTCGACAGTGCTAGTAGTATCATACAACTGTATTAACAAAGTTCTGCAGCATTTGTAAAACATTTTAATACAGCAGCATATATAAAAATTAATAACAGCGTCAAACAGAAATTACTTTTATTTGTACATGCAGTGTACTTTCTTTGCAAACTAGTAAAGTATAAACACATCCTGACCTACACAACATGCCCGGTCTGTCAGTCTGTACTGCTTTTTCAGCGAATGCAGCTTTGTAAAATGTCGAGGGCACATGGAAGTTTTAACTCTAATAGCTGTCGAATTGAACATTGTTTCTCTTTCATTTAGCTCTTCTAGATGGAGCTTCAGCGACTGACCAAAAAACAACCTCTAACTCCAAGATGCAGCCTCACAGCAGATGAAAAGAAGAGATAAGATAAGAGGTAAGGTCTAATCCAAGAGCCGAACCTGTAAGGATTCTTCATAAACACCAGTATGTTCAGTTTTGTCTGTATCCTTCAATAATGCCCAAAGGTTTGTAGCGGCAACAATTTTGTTTTAAATTTTTGCTTTTGTTTTTGTGTCTTCTCAGTATACAAAATAACAATTTTGTATTCTTGTTAAATTACAAATTTAATTATACAACAAATTACACTGGGTAAGAAAACGTAACTTATTTTTTTGTCACAAAAATCAATATTCAGGTTAATTCAAATATCTAATCAGACTTTTCTATCACACAACGATTTTAAGTGACACACAATTAAAATTTACAATAGATGTTTATTTACACTATATATGCATGCTGGGAGCATCTGAACCAAGAATGCACTGTAGAATTGCAAACTTTTCTGCTGTACTTGGCATTAGGAATATCCCTCTTAAGAGTTCAAAAAGCATACCGTCTTGCTATTGTTATTCCATTTCAGAAATATCCTCATAAAGCCGTTTACATTTCACGTCGCTGACCGCTTTGAGATTTCCAGGGAAAAAATCCAGATGACAATACAAGAAATTCCTTTTTAAAGACATGTTATATCCTATTGCTTTGTCCAACTTCAAAAGATTATCCACTAATTCTTGATAGTTGCCTGCCTTTTGATTATCCAGAAGTTTCTGCAAATACTCTTAAAAGACTGTCATGCAGCTTTTTTATCTTGGTTCAACTAGTCATCAGATTTCTTATCTTGAATCAATTCCTTAATTTGAGGTCCTACAGAAATTCCTTCTTTGATCTGACATCATTAATCCTAAAACATTTCTTTCTTACATATGTGAATCTGAGTTCAAACGTGTTATATCCTGCAAATTCTGATATGACAGACTTATTTTATACCCTTCTGGAAAGTTATTAAATGCTCATGAACATCAATAAAACATTTTTACATTGAAATTAACTTTTAAAAACTATACACCTTAATTAGGGTAACAGAATAATTCTGAATACATTTTTGAAAAATGCCTATGAAAATGTATTTTTAATTTCTGAGATAAAATCTTTGTCAACAAGATTTAATTTTGCTATTTACATACAATTGAACATTTAGGTAAAGGTGCTCATTCAAAACTTAATTATTAAATTTAATTAAATATTTATTATTATTCTGTCTGATGTGAGAAACGGTAGGGAAGAGGGTTTACGTTTAGGGCCAGGATTATTGTAGTCAAAGCTGGGCCATAGGGAAGAGGGTTTACGTTTAGGTCCAGGGAAGAGGGTTTACGTTTAGGGCCAGGATTATTGTAGTCAAAGCTGGGTCGTGTCAAACTCAAAAAAGACAAACATTAATCTGAAGACCCAAACAAAATACACCAAGCAAAAATTAATTTCTTTAAGCATGTGAAATTCACAGCCCTTAATGTCAAGGAAAGTAAACTTTTAAGCACATGAGAATTTGTGTTGAGAAACTTGCACAGTCTTATACAGTATTGCAGTGCCCTGTTGACATCACACAAGTTGAGACAGACATTACACATCTTTGATCAATGTAATAAACTACAATGAAAAATTACAGTATTTAAAATAATTATATTATAATTTATTTGCCCCAAAGGAGAAATTTACTAAATTCAGGTGAAGAAAATGAGCAAAACTCAAAAAGTACATTGTATACCTTAGTAGTCTCCACTATTGCAGTGAACCACTTCTCCAACTGAAAATATATATTCATAGTCTTGGCATGGTCTGTTTTCAAGAGCTCTGTGTACGGGAAAATCCTGACAGAAAGGGTGACAGTTCAAGACACCTCAGTGAATGCTCTTCTCTCTTTCCATTGGAGGACAAGAAGTGTCACACAGCACACACACCCACTAACGTTATCAGAAGTTCAAAGAAAGCAGTCTACCAGTTTTGTATGACGTCTTTCTCAGTTCGGTACCAGCAAATCAATTACTTTTGATGTACCCCTAAAACAAATATAAAATAAGTGACCATTGTGGGGTTTAGTCATTAAAGATCTTATGGAAACTCATTAATTCATACCAATGGGATTCACTTCCTTTCGTCCTTACACTTACGTATTTCACAAAATAATATGGCACTGGTTTGTGCTCATTATTCTGATGGAATTATGGAATCGTCAGATGCTTTGACTGATTTTATCTCCCATTCAGTCTTACTGTTCCATTTCAAGGTCAGGAACAAAACTTTGTTAAAAATGTCAGTGACACCAAACAAGATTAAATGGCACCAAAAAGAGAAAGAGTAGTAGTAACAGCCAGTTGTGATGACTGCCACTATTAATGCTAATGATGTCTGTAAATAAATAATGAAGTGACACTTAAGTTGCTTTTAATATTTAACATTTGAAATTGAAAGGATTTAAACTCAACTTGAGTTTTAACAGCCATTTGAAGATCTTCATTAAAAATCAATCAAGTGACCCTCCTTGCCATAATGAGTCAGATTTATACATTAAGATGAAATCATGGGGCTACCGATACGTTGGTGTTATGTGCATCACAAAGGCAATTTTCAGACAGATACAACAAAAATCCAATGTTGCATTTACTATAACGGTTTTATCATTGATACTTTTATTTCCTGGTGAAATGATATTTATACCATTCTGTTCATGTTTGCTGTCACAAGACAGGGGACCATGCTGGAGGGGATGCCAGTCCATTGTAGGGTGCACACAGACAAACACATAGGAACAATTGAGAGGCATCAGTTAACCTAATATGCTTATCATTGAGAAGTGGGGGTGAAACATACATGTGGAAAGAATGTACCATCCTAATAAATATAGAGCCACGTAGCTGGTGGAAATCTTGAGATAGATAGATAGATAGATAGATAGATAGATAGATAGATAGATAGATAGATAGATAGATAGATAGATAGATAGATAGATAGATAGATAGATAGATAGATAGATAGATAGATAGATAGATAGATAGATAGATAGATAGATAGACTGCTGTGCCATCCTCATCAGATGTTAAGCAAAACCTTTGTATTGTTTGATTTAAAGGAATTGACTTTTTTCTTACTTTAGTCATTTCAATGAGAAAATTATATTAATTCAAGCTTGAATGATGGCCTCTATATCCATCCATCCATCCATTCTCTTCCGCTTATCCGAGGTCGGGTCGCGGGGACAGCAGCTTGAGCAGAGATGCCCAGACTTCCCTCTCCCCAGCCACTTCTTCTAGCTCTTCCGGGAGAATCCCGAGGCGTTCCCAGGCCAGCCAGGAGACATAGTCCCTCCAGCGTGTCCTGGGTCTTCCCCGGGGCCTCCTCCCGGTTGGACGTGCCCGGAACACCTCACCAGGGAGGCGTCCAGGAGGCATCATGATCAGATGCCCGAGCCACCTCATCTGACTCCTCTCAATGTGGAGGAGCAGCGGCTCTACTCTGAGGCCCTCCCGGATGACTGAGCTTCTCACCCTATCTTTAAGGGAGAGCCCAGACACCCTGTGGAGGAAACTCATTTCAGCCGCTTGTATTCGCGATCTCGTTCTTTCGGTCACTACCCATAGCTCATGACCATAGGTGAGGGTAGGAACATAGATCGACTGGTAAATTGAGAGCTTTGCCTTACAGCTCAGCTCCTTTTTCACCACGACAGACCGATGCAGAGCCCGCATCACTGCGGAAACCGCACCGATCCGCCTGTCGATCTCACGCTCCATTCTTCCCTCACTCGTGAACAAGACCCCGAGATACTTGAACTCCTCCACTTGGGGCAGGATCTCGCTCCCAACCCTGAGAGGGCACTCCACCCTTTTCCGGCTGAGGACCATGGTCTCGGATTTGGAGGTGCTGATTCTCATCCCAGCCGCTTCACACTCAACTGCAAACCGATCCAGAGAGAGCTGAATATCACGGCCTGATGAAGCAAACAGGACAACATCATCTGCAAAAGGCAGTGACCCAATCCTGAGTCCACCAAACTGGACCCCCTCAACACCCTGGCTGCGCCTAGAAATTCTTTCCATAAATGTTATGAACAGAATTGGTGACAAAGGGCAGCCCTGGCGGAGTCCAACTCTCACTGGAAACGGGTTCGACTTACTGCCAGCAATGCGGACCAAGCTCTGACACCGGTTGTACAGGGACCGAACAGCCCTTATCAGGGGGTCCAGTACCCCATACTCCCGGAGCACCCCCCACAGGATTCCCCGAGGGACACGGTCGAACGCCTTTTCCAAGTCCACAAAACACATGTAGACTGGTTGGGCGAACTCCCATGCACCCTCCAGGACTCTGCTAATGGTGTAGAGCTGGTCCACTGTTCCGTGACCAGGACAAAAACCACACTGTTCCTCCTGAATCCGAGGCTCGACTATCCGACGGACCCTCCTCTCCAGGACCCCCGAATAGACTTTTCCAGGGAGGCTGAGGAGTGTGATCCCTCTGTAGTTGGAACACACCCTCCTGTCCCCCTTCTTAAAGAGGGGGACCACCACCCCGGTCTGCCAATCCAGAGGTACTGTCCCTGATGTCCATGCGATGTTGCAGAGACGTGTCAACCAAGACAGTCCTACAACATCCAGAGCCTTGAGGAACTCCGGGCGTATCTCATCCACCCCCGGGGCCCTGCCACCGAGGAGTTTTCTGACCGCCTCGGTGACCTCAGTCCCAGAGATGGGGGAGCCCACCTCCGAGTCCCCAGGCTCTGCTTCCTCCTTGGAAGGCATGTTAGTGGGATTGAGGAGGTCTTCGAAGTACTCCCCCCACCGACCCGAGTCGAGGTCAGCAGCGCACCATCCCCACCATATACAGTGTTGACACTGTACTGCTTCCCCCTCCTGAGACGCTGGACGGTGGACCAGAATCTCCTCGAAGCCGTCCGAAAGTCGTTCTCTATGGCCTCCCCAAACTCCTCCCATGCCCGAGTTTTTGCCTCAGCAACCACCAAAGCCGCATTCCGCTTGGCCTGCTGGTACCTATTAGCTGCCTCCAGAGTCCCACAGGACAAAAGGGACCGGTAGGACTCCTTCTTCAGCTTGACAGCATCCCTCACCGCCGGTGTCCAACAACGGGTTCGAGGATTGCCGCCACGACAGGCACCGACCACCTTACGGCCACAGCTCCGGTCAGCCGCCTCAACAATAGAGGCACGAAACATGGCCCATTCGGACTCAATGTCCCCCACCTCCCTCAGGACATGGTCGAAGTTCTGCCGGAGGTGGGAGTTGAAGCTACTTCTGACAGGGGGCTCTGCCAGACGTTCCCAGCAGACCCTCACAACACTTTTGGGCCTACCAGGCCTGACTGGCATCCTCCCCCACCATCAAAGCCAACTCACCACCAGGTGGTGATCAGTTGACAGCTCCGCACCTCTCTTCACCTGAGTGTCCAAGACATGTGGCCGCAAGTCCGACGACACGACCACAAAGTCGATCATCGAACTGAGGCCTAGGGTGTCCTGGTGCCAAGTGCACATATGAACACCCCTATGCTTGAACATGGCGTTCGTTATGGACAATCCGTGACGAGCACAGAAGTCCAATAACAAAACACCGCTCGGGTTCAGATCGGGGGGGCCATTCCTCCCAATCACGCCCTTCCAGGTCTCACTGTCATTGTCCACGTGAGCATTGAAGTCTCCCAGCAGTACGAGGGAGTCCCCAGAAGGTATGCCCTCTAGCACCCCCTCCAGGGATTCCAAAAATGGTGGGTACTCCAAACTGCTGTTCGGCGCATACGCAAAAACAACAGTTAGGACCCGTCCCCCCACCTGAAGGCGAAGGGAGGCTACCCTCTTGTCCACCGGGGTAAACCCCAATGTGCAGGCTCCAAGTCGGGGGGCAATAAGTATGCCCACACCCGCTCGGCGCCTCTCACCGGGGGCAACTCCAGAGTGGTACAGAGTCCAGCCCCTCTCAAGGAGATTGGTTCCAGAGTCCAAGCTGTGCATCGAGGTGAGCCCGACTATATCTAGCCGGAACCTCTCAACCTCACGCACTAGCTCAGGCTCCTTCCCCTTCAGAGAGGTGACATTCCACGTCCCAAGAGCCAGCTTCTGTAGCCGAGGATCGGACCGCCAAGGTCCCCGCCTTCGGCCACCACCCAACTCACACTGCACCCGACATCCTTGGCCCCTCCCATAGGTGGTGAGCCCATGGGAAGGGGGACCCACGTTGCCTCTTCGGGCTGTGCCCGGTCGAGCCCCATGGGTGCAGGCCCAGCCACCAGGCGCTTGCCATCGAGCCCCACCTCCAGGCCTGGCTCCAGAGGGGGGCCCCGGTGACCCGCGTCCGGGCGAGGGAAAACGCCGTCCAAATTTTTTGTTCATCATAGGAGGTTGTGTTGAACCTCCTCCCCTCCTCGAACCGCCACCTTATCATGGTGGAGGGGTTTGCGTGTCCCAATGATCCTAGGAGCTCTGTTGTCCGGGGCTTTATGCCCCTGGTAGGGCCACCCAAGACAAACTGGTCCTAGGTGAGGGATGAGACAAAGTGCGGTTCAACACAACCTCCTATGGCCTCTATATATTAGCCGTCATTTTCATTTATGGGTATTTTTGAGTCAGTAGCCCAAATTAGTCTCTGTGAAGGGTCATGTGAAAAAAGTGTGTTTTAATACTAAAAAAAAAAACTAAGCTGAAGAATATGCAGCCTGCAATTTAGGAAAACACAGTTATGGGATCGACAGTATATACAGTACATTAAAAAAGGTAGTTTTGTTGCCATGTTTCTAGGTAGAAGAAACAAACACCCTCTAGTCTACTATTAAAAAGTTATCATTTTGGACACACTCCAAGCCAGTAGCCTTCTATGTTTAAGTTTAAAGAGTGAGGCCGACTACGGATTACATTTCCTCTATATACTGTAAGTTTAATGAAGTTTATTCTTTTCATCCCAGGTAAAAGTATTTGTCAAAGCATCCATCTCCAGGACTTCATTAGGTATATCTGCTTGTTAGCTGAACCACTCGCCCACCGCCATGTGTCTGCTCCCTGTGTCTGCACAATGAAAGCATTCGAGTCCTTGGCCTCTAGCTGAGCCCATGCCAGTCTGGCATCTCATGTTGCCAGGACAGGCAGTTTGGGACTATTAAAAATAGGTTTAAATGGGATCAGTTTTCTAAAAATTCCATTGAAGCTCTTAGACAGAATACCATTTAACTGGTGTTTTTGTTGTGTCCAACATTGCTGTATATTTGAGGAGCCTGATTTCTGACAAGGCTGAAGTGAATGATGTATTCGCAACTAATGATTTCGGCAGGCCTATAATAATATAAAGGTTCAATAATTCAAAAAGTATACACAGATATGCGTCATTAATCCAGATCTATAACTTGAAAGATTTAAAATGTAAAAGTACACATTTTAATTTTGCCTCACCAAAGTAAGAACAAATGTTAAATTCTTTGGTAAAACTGGCACACTCTCTTATCTCTTGCAATGGCTAGGACGAACTACAATGTTAAATGGGAAGCCTAGATGCTGAAATCACATCAGTTTTAATTCCTTTGACGAAAAGGAACTTCTGTATTTACATTTTTTTAAATAAAAACCTTGTCTCAACAAATATTGAATTGTTCAGTGATGATCTCCACTTAAAAGGAGATATCCAAAAAAGCTTGTATTTTGAGGATTTATTAGGAAAGTCTATTGCTGTGAAAGTTTGAAAAATCAAGAAAATACAATATTTAAAAAATATCCGTTGTAATTTTTTTAAGGGGCGGCACGGTGGCGCAGTGGGTAGCGTTGCTGCCCCGCAGTTAGGAGACCCAGGTTTGCTTCCCGGGTCCACCCTGCGTGGGTTTCCTCCCACAGTCCAAAGACATGCAGGTTATGTGCATTGGCGATCTTAAAATTGTGCTTGGTGTGTGTATGAGCACCCTGCGGTGGTCTGGCGCCCTGCCCGGGGTTTGTTTCCTGCCTTGCGCCCTGTGTTGGCTGGGATTGGCTCCAGCAGACCCCCGTGACCCTGTAGTTAGGATATAGCAGGTTGGATAATGGATGGATGGTTGGATTTTTTTTAAGAATAAGTCATATATTTTACATAAATTCCACACTGGGATAGTCCAGTTGCTGGAAACTAGTGTTCATATGAAAACCATGTTAAAGACATCGATTCCATTAAGTCTGTTTATCCTCAATGACAGATATTCTTTTACTAAGAATATGGTTTAAATGAACTGGTGAGATTTTCATATTATATTATAATATACAGTAATATACCAAACATATTATGATATTTAGATATTGTAAACTATAGTTATTACAAATAATAGTTTTTTTTTTTCCTAAGGGAAGCTCTTCGTAAACTAAATTTTGAGACTGAGGTAAAATAAGAAATGACTGATCTAAGTAAATAATTTTTTGGATTGTCTTTTTGCTGTGGTGGTCTTAATGCAGTCCTTGAATTTCCATATGTTTTCCACTGCTTCTAAATTACCTTTACATTATTGCAATAAAACTCTCAAATCCATAAGATCTATGAGAAAAGCTTGACCGAAGATACTACAAGTCTCATTCAAATAAAGAGGATGCCGAGAGGCCATAACAAAGGTTTCACTCAGTGACAGAACATGGGGTCCATATGGTGGAGGTAGGAATGTTGCTGACTGAAACTCTTCATTTAGACTTTCAGCAGCTACATTGCTACACTTACCACATGACACTGTGGTGGTCTGGAATTGCCTTCAGTCTTGTGAATTTTTCAGCACATTGCATATTGGTCAGATATGAAGTAATAATTTCACTGTATTCTGTACATGTAAAAATAAAACTGAACCTGAACTTGAAAATATTAAAAGTTAAACTAATAGACTGCCTTATAGCCTGGAAGGAAGGTAAATTCCAACCTGGGGTCAAAATGTAGCTGTAGCATTGCACAGTCTCTGTTCAATTCAAGTAAAAACACACACTACTTAATCCTTGTTTGCACAGTAGATAAGATTAATAATGACTTCCTGGACATATTCAAGAGCTTAAGAAATGTGCGACTACCATCAAAAAGTGATGAGTGTAATACAAGTGCATGTGTAATTAATTCGCTACAAATGGAAAATAGACTGAAGGACTTCAAAGTCTTAAAAACATAAGACATTGTTGAAATGTCAGAAATCCACAAAATCAACTAGGTTCTTTGGTTTCTTTACATTTTGCAGTTTTTACCATTTGGTTTAGTGTTTAAATTGAAGCCTTTGTTTTGGTAAGAAACACCTTTTTGCATTTAACCAACTGACAACTAGAGCATTCAAAACTTTTTATACTTCAAGATGTTTTTACTGTTACTGCATAATCTGATTGGTGTCTACGGGTGGGTTGGGAGCAACTTAACTATGAGATTTACCTTTAGCAACTTTCAGTCAGGCTTAGTTCAATTTACTGCACCAAGAAGGATGAATCTGTGCATAGAGTCACTGCAACCAAAGGCACCCAGAGGCAAATATTTTGCAACACAAATTATGGACCAGCTCCAGGCGTTATGGTATTGGGTGCCATTGGATTTATGGTACTGGGTTGCATTGCTTGTACCTTGACCAGCCAATGATACTATAACGTTGGAGGCTGAGGATATCTGCAGAGGTTCTCTGGGGCCACTTTCCAACAGGACACTGCTCAACCACATGTGGCACAGAATGTCCTATAGATGTTGGATAACCATCATGCACCACTTCTTCCCTGGCTTGCATGTTCCCTGGATTTGTCCTCCATTGAGCATGTTTGGGACATAGTCAGTTGATGGCTTGCATGCTAGAGACCACCAGTGGTTATCATGGATGAACTTTGGGCAGGTATAGAGGTTTCATGGCATGCCATTCCACAACACATCCAATGTCTCTTCCTGTTCATGCCAGACCGTGTATAAGTTGTTACTGCCACCTGGGGTGGATACCCCATATATTGATTTTTGTGCATTCCGCATGCATGGCTGTACTAATAATTTACGCCAAGATTCATAAGTAATGTGCCATATAAATATTGCTTTAATATCTCATGTCTTTCTTTGTGTTGCAATTTTAAAGGATACATTTGGTATTTTTCAAGTAGAAATTACTGCTTCACAAACATGGTATATATGCATATGCTAAACAGAACTGTGTTCTAAAGTTAAGCGCTTTCTATAAATTAAAAAAATACCTTGCCCACACTGGTGCTATACATTGGAGGCTAATGGGGCATGGAGGAAAATTTTGAAAACTTAACAGATATGTTTATTTTTTAGGACAGGACAGTTGTCGAGTATTGCTCTGTGACTTCTGATTATACACACATTGTAAAATAGTTTATACAAGTCATTTTTGAACAGGAAAACACCAATATTACAAGATTTAGCCATTTTAAAAGGAGACCAACTATGTGCAATAGCTCAGCACTTAGTCTTCCTGTGCAACAATCTTTATCCCCAGTTGGGTGTGGTTTCCTCTTGAAAGTCCAAATCACAGTAAATTTTTCCACCACATGCATAGTTTTGTTTTGATTTACTTCTGTATTTAAGTGAGAACTTACACAAGCAAATAAAAAAGCATCCTATCTGTAAGAAAAATAGTACCAGGAATCTATACTAATAAAAGGCAAAGCCCTCACTGACTCACTCATCACTAATTCTCCAACTTCCCGTGTAGGTAGAAGGCTGAAATTTGGCAGGCTCTTTCCTTACAGCTTACTTACAAAAGGTAAGCAGGTTTCATTTCGAAATTCTACGCGCAATGGTTATAATGGTTGACAACGTCCGCCATGTTAAACTTTATTATTTATGGCCCCATCTTCGGTAGGTGGCTTCCCTGCGCTAACTGAAACCAATGTACGTACTTATTTCGGTGGTATGATGCCACTGTCAGCCGCCATATTGAACTTTCCAACGGTCTTTGTTACTTATGGGCCCATCTTCAAGAAATTTGGTACACGGGTTCCCAATGCTAACTGAATCCTTCTTACGTACATATATACATCCATACCCTGCAGCTCATTCACCGTGTGAGGCGGCGTTGGGTCCCCCATCCCCACGTAGTTGGCTGCCTGCCTATATAAGGCCATCCGTTGCTCCGGTCTCTTCATTCCCTTCCTTGCTTCGCCACGGTATTCACGTCTCCCTGCTGATAACTGCAGCCTTTTTATTTAATCCACGGCTTCTCCGCTGTTTTATTGTTTGTTTATTATGATTATAGTTATTGTGTAGGTATTTTAGACTTAGTTTACATTGTTCAGGTACCCATTTCCTTTATCGTTCCAACCGTATCTCCATTAACATGTCTATCGAGGTGATCACCAAAGAACTGTCACTTACCGAGTGGTTTCCATGCCTGGAGATGGCGACTGCCTTTTCCATTCTCTGTGTTACATATTGCACGGCCATATCAGGCTCACTCTTGATATCCGGAGGAACATTGTGTCTTATGTATTGAATGACTGGGACAGGTTCAAGGTGTGGAATGATGATGGTACAGGAGATAATTATACTACACAGGAGCACTAGAAGAGTGAAATGCTTAAGCCCTTCACCTATGGTTCTGCATGTGAGTTGATGGCTGCCGCTGAATTGTTTGGTTGTTGCTTTCAAGTGTACCGAAATAGCCAAATATTTTACACCTTTGGACAACCGCCAATGCCTCTTAAACATCTTAGATTCACAGGTGACGATCTGAGTAGTGGACACTTTGATGTTTATGAATGTTTAAACTCTCAAAAGCTGGATGCGAAGTTATCGGTGAAACCCATTTCAATTCAAAATCCTCCACTTTCCAGTAAGGCTCTACTTTGTCTAATGACAATTAATAAGTCTCAGGGACAGACCCTACAAAAGGTTGGCATTGATTTGAGGCAAGATTGCTTTTCACATGGCCAACTGTACCTTGCATGCTCAAGTGTAAGCTCAGCGCACAGATTGGTCATATTACAACCGGAGGCCCGAACTGACAACGTGGTATACAAAGAGATCCTTAACAAATAATTATTGATTCATTTTCCCTCAGTTTAAAAAGGTTTACTTTTCTTCTTAATAAAAATTTTAAAGCAGTACTTCGCCGCTGCGAAGCACGGGTATTTTGCTAGTATGCAATAAAATGATAATTTCTAGAATCCTTTTGTTGTCACAAACTTATGTCAGAAATGCAGAAAGTGCAGATCAATACTTGACAACTGTCTTGGATTAAAAAATAGGCGTATCCGGTAAATTTTTAAGTTTTTCTCCATGCCCTATACCCTTTGTTATAAACTGCCAATGTCAGCAAGATATTTTTTTAATTTATAGAAAGGGCTTATAAAATGCATACTTATCCTGTTTGTGAAGAAATGACTTTGACTTGAAAAAATATCGAATTTATGCTTTAATGTCCAGCAGTGTGGTTCAGTTTACATTCCCATAAACCTTTGTGTGTACCCTGAATACTGCAGTTGGGTTCCAGTATGTGTTTCATGTTTTGAGATTTAGGATTTTTAGTTATTCAAGAAAATGTGAAATATTTGTTCTACACATATAAACTAAGATTATCAAAGAACACTTTACAACATTAGCCATACAGCACTGTATGCTGTTATTTTTAGGACCTTAGTATAATTTAATTTCCTTTGACCTACAGGTCTGTTGACAAATGTAGATTCCCACAATTCAGCACGGGTGCTGTTAAGTAAAATGCAGAATCTTCACGAGATAAAGATGAGAGAGCCGATGCTTTGCTAAAAGTGGGACACAGGTGAATCTTATTGGTATTGTCTGGTCCTGAAAAAAAAGTGAAACTCAGTATATATAAATATATATAAATGATATTTTAAGAAGTTATTTAAAGGTCAAAGAATTTCCATCCATCCATCCAGTTTCCAACCCGCTGAATCCAAACACAGGGTCACGGGGATCTGCTGGAGCCAATCCCAGCCAACACAGGGCACAAGGCAGGAACCAATCCCGGGCAGGGTGCCAACCCACCGCAGGGTCAAAGAATTTTATTTATTTATTTATTTGACAGACCTTATGGTAGTTTTTACTGCTTGAGTGTGCAACACAGACACTTAGGTGCTACATACAGGAGGCGGTTAAACATCAAGAACCTTTTAATTGGGAAAATGACAAAGAATCAAATTTAAAATTGTGCAAAACAATTGCTTGAGTAGTGGCCTGGAAGGTACAGTCACAACCAAGTGGGAATGGCAGAATATAAATGTATGCATATCACACAGAAGTACTTGAAACCCTATGAGAAACTAAAGTACTTCTGGGAAAATAAAACAGTCCAGTGAAAATAACTAAACATTGACAATCCAAAAGCACTGGACAGATATGGAACTGGTGCATAATACACAGAACATGCTTCACAGCTCTTTATTGCCAGGAACCCACACACTATGGTTATTGTAAGTGTGCTTGGCAGAGAAACCCTGTCACACATGTTCTTTAATATTTTTAGAATGATGAAAGACTTACAGTAAATCAATCTGATGCACATGCTTTAAAAAACTGTAGGATGAATTTTGCATACATTTTGATACCCATTACTAATACAGACATTTGATATGAGTCTACATCTTAATGAGATCTACTGCCATGGGCGTTGGTAAACAAATCTGTAAGATTTTCTGTAAACCAAAAAATTAAGGAATGTTCATAGAGACCAATAAGAAAGAGGTAAACAGTCTATTTGGTTGATTTTAAATAGTAATATTAAAAAATAACCCCAAATGACATCTAATTTCTTTATTTTAAAACATTTTTATAGTAAGTATTTCAGTTAGTGATAGTATATTCCAATAAGCAGGTAAAGTTTAAGATTAGGAGATTAAATAGAGAAAAGTATAATATTCAGGGCTTGATCTACCGTCAGGGTGAATTGGATGTGCACCCAGTGGCCCTGATCACAAAGGAGCCATAGTCTATGTGAGAGAAAAGGATGCCTGAGAACAGGAGTAGTCCATATTTCCGTCTACAGTACAGGCACTCACAGAAATCTGCTATCTAGCACACACTCTTGCCTCAGTTCGATTCTCACGATTACAAACCTATCCAATCACACCTAAATGAAACCTTTTAAAAAATAAATAAAAGTCATCTGGTTGATTGTGGAGTCTCACAGGTCACTATTCTCATCTTATACATCTGATGTTATACAGTGTTGCAAAAAGAGAAAACATCCATATGGTTGGCCATTCAAAACAAGAGCCTAGTGGTGCAGCAAAAAGAAAGGTAAAAAAGAGAAACAAATGGTCCCATTGTCTATTTGTCCAAACACTTAAAAAGGTAAAGTAAATAATGATTTTAATAAGTACTTTGAACAAGCTGTAAATACTGCATCCCAGACTAACAAGAATGGCCTTACAGATAGTCAGGAGAGAGCTGGTATCACCACTTCTTGCAGCTTTAGCATCAGCGTTCAATTCTGTGGAGTCTGTGACACAGACGTGAACAGCAAGTGGCAGAGAGCAAGGCCACTGCAAGAGATAAGATGCATCAAACAAAGGATCATTTTCAGGTCTTTTACTTCATTTGGCCCCAACACGCTTAGGTACATATCATCTTTTTACGACAAAGTCCTTTTAAAAAAGTTTAATTGATATTCAGTAAGTGTGATATCACAACAAAAGTTTGAATTCCAGCAAATGTAGTGTTGCACTCATTAATCAGTTTGTTATATTTATCGCAATACACAAAACAGGAAGGTGAAGTTGACCAAATATAAAGTTTTTTACTTTTCTTTACTTTCATTTTTGTATCTTATTTGTTATTTCCCTAATTCTACCTTAATTATATGACAGTTGAAGATTTGTTGCTTGAACAGCAGATGTAGTCGGCACTTATTTTGTTTGAATCTAATAATAAATTTTACAGTTCATTCATTTGCTCAAAGATATCTGATGAACACATGGTGCTCGCCCAAATAAAAGTGCATCTAAAGCACTTGTCCTTGGTCAAGTTTTCACATTTTTTATGACTTTTCCATTCCACAAACAGTTACATGGAATATCATAGCAATAAGAATGGCTCATTGAATACCACGAAAAATTGGTGTATTTTAATAAGCCCAAAGTTTGACATCTATATATATAAAATTCTTTTCGTGTTTGAAACGGAAATGACGTATGACCACAGGTAACGGAACTTATGTATGACCACAGAACATATTATAATATAGGAACTTATTATTTGTGTGAGAGTTATTTTATTGATATTGAAAAGATGAAAAAGTAGCTGGGAAGGTGAATGTAAAGAAGAAGACAGCGGTAAAGCAAGTGAGATGGTTGGGTGCACGGAGAAGAAGTGCCGGCTAACCTCGAAGGACCTTCGGAGCACACGGCTTTACTTTGCTTTTATGGTGCGGGCGTCGGCCATGGACGGACGCTAACGCCGAGCCACCCGGGTGAGACGGACTTCTTCCTTTAACAAAGGAATCGTCGCCAGGCTGATGAGATCGCTTCTTTTACATCTAAATTCAGAATACGAGTCAGCGGAACGTACGTATCTGACTTGATCTTTGGATTCATTGCAGATTTCCTAGGCTGTGTGAATTTAGACTTTAAAACAAAGTTGATACAAAAGAGACTGGGGAACGTGTGGGGATTGTGTGTGTGTCTAATTTATATTTGTATACAGATGTAATATAGGTTTAAGTACTGTGAATATATTTGTGCTGTTTGTAAATAGGGTAATTTTCCGTTTCTTTTCCTTGCTTGCTTTCTTTCTTTGCTGTTTCGCCGTTTTCTGGGGAGTATATTATAGAGTGTTTAAGGGGGTGGCATATTAATTAGGGTTTGTGAAGTTATTATAGATTTGACAAGGATTTAGAGGGTGTTTACTGTTTTGTTTGATTTATAATATATTCTTTTTTGATTGTTTAAAGAATTTTTGGGGTGATTATTTCCTTTGTATAAATTCATAAAAGACGACTCCAGATGAAGATATCAAATTGGGGCTAAGGTTCGGTTGGGTTCCGTACTTAATAGAATTAATTTTCCTAAGAGTAGGAGATTTTTGTGTGTGCTGGGCTCCTCATTCCACTTAAGAGGAACGTGCTACACCTTGATAGTAAGAGAGATGAAGAAAACAGCTTTGTGTCTTTCTACTTTTTAACTGCGCTGAGCTGTAAATGATGTGAAGACAAGACTGCCTTCAGCGGCGAGGGGTCGTAAGAACAAAGTGGATGCTGGGAGGCGCGGAATGTCGGGCTTTTCCTCCGGGTCAGCAGCTTCGCAGTTTCGGGCAGCGTCCTCTCTTCTCGCACTGTTTGTCACACTTCAAGTGCCCCCTCGGCTCCTGGGACAGTGGAAATCTTTGCGAATAAGTGTAATCGGCGCTATCGAAGCGGGACTCTCTTGATAAATTGCGGTGCATGGCTACTTACTGTCCCTTAAGATGAATTCGGGTCATTAAAACCCCGCAACATTCAAGGTTGCTTTTGTGATGAATTCTTTTAAGAAAATGGAGGGTTTACATCTAAAAAGATGTACCGAGGGCGTCACGGTGGCGCAGTGGGTAGCGCTGCTGCCTCGCAGTTGGGAGATCTGGGGACCTGGGTTCGCTTCCCAGGTCCTCCCTGCATGGAGTTTGCATGTTCTCCCCGTGTCTGCGTGGGTTTCCTCTGGGCACGCTGGTTTCCTCCCATAGTCCAAAGACATGCAGGTTAGGTGGATTGGCGATTCTAAATTGGCCCTAGTGTGTGCTTGGTTTGTGTGTGTCCTGCGGTGGGTTGGCACCCTGCCCAGGATTGGTTCCTGCCTTGTGCCCTGTGTTGGCTGGGATTGGCTCCAGCAGACCCCCGTGACCCTGTGTTCGGATTCAGTGGGTTGGAAAATGGATGGATGGATGGAAGATGTACCGACCTCTTCATGTTAAGTATTAGACTTGGGAATTGTTTGGACCTTCTGCCCATTAAGAACGGAAAGGCAGCGTCCACATTTCTCAGAATAATTTTTCGCTTAAATCACAGGCACATAGTGCAAGGTTGTCAAGCAGGTAGCTTGCCCGAAACCACTGCAGTAGTACTCAATGTATCTTTACTTCTTAAATGTTAATGTTTGACTGTTTAATAATTTATACGCTTCTTATATCTTCTTCAAATTCTTTTAGCAAAATGTTTTACTACTTAATAATTAATTTTGATATAATTTCTATTTATTGTAAATGCTCTTTATTTGTTCAAAAACAACCTTGGTAATTAACACTTATTTTATAAATATTACATTTTAGTTTTTTCCCCTTACACTCAGTGAACGAAGCCACTGGGTAATCAGCTAGTTTTTATATAAAAAAATTGAAGACTGTAGTCTTGATTTCATTTTTTCTGGATTAACTTCAGAAACGTTCAGTGGCCTTGGAAGTCAATTATTGAATCGGGTTAATAAAATGTCCACACAAATGGAAGCACATCTTACAGTTCAACAAGTATTTCTACATAATATAAAGCATCTAAAATATTAATGCTTCATAGACTCAATAGTCTGTATGTTGAGCACAGTACAAGAGTTAACTTGATTTTATCCACTATTCTATATTGGAACAGACATGTAGTGTGATGTAAATAAACATTTAAAACACATAATAAATGGAAATGATGCTTAGTAAAATAGTAATTTAAAAGAATGCCTGCTTACAAACTCAAAACCTTAACTGCATTTGGGTGGTGAGATGAGGGGATGGTGGAAGCGTAGTTGCAGTATTCTCGTCCACTTTCTTTATAAACATTTTTCAGTTAATAATAGGGAAATATATAATAGTGAAAAATCAAAAGCACAACATTCGTAAACAGAGAAAGAACAAAACGCAGCCCTGGGACATGCCAGTCTATGGCACGCTCTTCATCTTTCCCAGACTTGTGGGAATGTTAAAATTTTCTCTGGTGTGAGCACACACTTGCAGATTCAGAATATGGGGTTTTAATGTCAATAGTGAACTTTGCAGGCAAATATAACAGAATAGTTTTCATATAGAGTACAAACAGCGAAGGACTGGTGTTAAGTACTAAATGCCTGAAATGTAAAGTAGCAGTTGAATATAATGAATAGTTTTGCCACAGTAATTACAGTCAAAATCTATTTAAACAAAGACAGCAATACTGAAAAAAATATAACTCAGCTTTCCCGAGGGCTGCAGTGCCACCTAAATCCTTGCAGATGCCCATGTTTACTATAACAAAAGGAAAGCCCTTTTCTACAACGCAAAATACCTAAAAATGATACCCCACAGATGGATGTTATTTTGGACAGTAAAGTGACCTCCCATAAACTCAATGTATTATTCTGTTAAATAAAATGGAAAAGCATCTCTTACATTTTTAATACATTCAAAAAGAGGTCATGTTAAGTTGTGTACTGTCATTAGGTATGTGGGTGAAACTTTATAAAAACTAACAAAACAACAGCATAGAAAAAAGTATCTTGAAGCAACGAATTAAAGTTCTCTCATCTGCCAGCTGAGTCAAAGACAAAGGGAATAAGGATGCTGAACTGATTCAGGGCTTTGTAACCTTGCTGATTTTCTTTTATATTCAGAGAAAGTAATTGCCAGAGCAAGTATAAATAGAAAAAGACATAAATAAAGCAGAACTGCAAGGTCTCCTTAACTCAGAAAAGCCTTATGTGGTTTTCTCTTATCAGATAACAAATAAAACTCTCAGAATGCAGTAAAAATAAAAAAAATGTTCTTTACAAGCTCAGTAATAGAATGTGGCCTCAATACAATGTCACATCTTGAAACTGATGATTTTTTTCAGAAATATGTTATTAAATAATTATTCATAAATAAAAAATAATATGTATATGTAATACATTTTCTCTCTGCTATTCCTCCCAGACGAGTGATGTCCGTCTCCCCTCCCGGCTCCACCTCACCTGGATAAAGGCAGTGCAGTTCCTTTTATTGAAGACCCAGAGGTACTTCTGGTTCCATGGCCAGCCCATTGGAAGCACTTCCAGGTCAAAGGGAAGTCAAATAAAGTAGGAAGTGCCACTTCCTACAGCACCTGCTGATGGCACTCTAAGACCCCAAAAGGGTTGCCCCACTGGACCAGTATTGCCTGCGGGTTGGGAGAGCATACAGCATTGATACCTCCCAATCTCTCCATTATATTGTCCTCCTGGCTGGTTAAGTAAATGAGGCCAATATGGCAGCTCATGCTTGCTGTCCATTGTATTATGATTAAAATGCAGACAACAAACATAAAGCAGACATGAAAATAATATAAATGTTACTTTGGAAACACTTTGGAGTAGGTGCTTTAAAAGCTTTCTATAGTGCACATTTTGCCTCTTGCCATGTAACACAAACAATACATGCACTACATGTATTGTCATTAGCATTGTTTAAGCCCTACCAAGTCCGATCAAACACTTTATTACGGTCTTATTAAACAGCAATAACTGACTAAGAGATTGCTGAAGAGGCTAGATGAGCTGGTATCATGGGCAAGAATGAAGATTTAGCCCACCAAATCATGGAGCCTATCTATCAGGAAAGGAGTCAGAAGCAATAAAGCAATCTTCTTTGCAGGAGGTAATAGGATCCCATTGTTGGCTGAGCAGCCCATCCAAATCCTGGGAAGTCAATATACCAAAACGTCTCAGTCAAGTAGATGAGCAAAGCAGTGTTGAAACAACTTTCAGATTACCCAACTAGAATGGACCAAAGCCAGCTCCCTGGGAAGTACAAAGTTGTGATGTTATCAATTCACACTTTACTAGTGGTTGTTGTGGCATCTGAAGTTGTGTGAAATCTCTCTAACAACAGCAAACAGAATGGATGGGAAAGCTAACTCATTCATTTGGAAATGGTTAGTGCTGCCACAATGTTTATCAGAAACAGGGCTCCTTCTGAAGAATGCTTTGCAGCTACCACTGAGATACATCAGCCTGGGGTACAAGTAGGAAAAGAACAGCCAGGTTATGGAGTTGAAGAAGTCTAACCATTAGATCATCAGGGGTGCAAATGCTCAAGCATCTACTGGCTGTAATAGAAGGCACAAGAAGTGGTGGACCAGGCAAATAGCAGGCTTCAGCGTCAGGAGGTTTTAGACAGGATACAAATACACTGGACTGGTCCAGGGGTAACAAAAAGGAGAAGAAGGATCTGGTTGTGGCGAATGTTAAAACGATGGAATAGGAGTGGTACAGGGTCAAAGCTGTAGCACAAGGACACCAAGGGAGCTAGACAACATTGAAATTGATATCTAGCAGGCCAATTAGATGGTCTGACCAACTTACACCAGTGGTCTGGTACTGAAGAAAGCTGCTCCTACTGCAACACACCACACACAGGCCTCTAACACATTCTGACATGCTGTAAGACTGCATTATCACAGGGTCAGTACAGGTGACAACCTGACTAAGTGCTGAGGAAGCTGGTTGAGATGTTGGAGATTAATAGGCAGGAGGCAAATAGAGGTGTGTCACCATCATCAGGACAGTACGCTTGGTTCATAAGGCATGGGGAAGTTGAAGTCATTACCTCAAGAGCTTTAATATGACTTATAGTATCTGGCAAGGACTAGAAGATTAAAGTTAACCTAGTATGACAACTCCAGTTCCCCAAGAATATCATCACATCAGGTCTGCAGTCAGACATGATATGGTCAAACATTGCCAACATAGTGTTGCTCATTAAGATGACATCCCAAGGGAGAGGAGAGTAAAAGCTGGCCACGAGAGGAAGAGAGCCAAATACTCTGAGCTGGCTGCCTAGTGCATGGAGGCCATGGGAAGACCCATCACTTGCCCTGTTAAGGTTGGATGGTGTGGGTTCATCAACATGTTAATAAGCCGTCTGCTAAAAGGCATGTGGGTTACTGGAACTAAGTAACAGAGAGCAAGAAGAAAACAGAAGGAAGAGACAGAGAAGGGTAGCTTATGGTAGTGGCTCAGGAAGAAAGACAAGAGCTGTGATGCTTACATCTAACCCAAAGGGCAACTACAGGGTATGGCAGGGAGACAACCATGCCAATGCTCTGCCACCAGGGGATATACCATGGTAAAGAGCGAAACATCAATGAATGGTGGTCTCTGACTGATTACTATGTAGCTAGCCAAAGGGCATCATTGCAGCTGCCCCAAGCAGAGATGGCATGCATGTGATAACATCCACCTGTAACTGATATTGGTAGTATCTCTTAAAAAATGTTGTAAGAGTAGAGTTACTTCAAAATAATATTACTCAAGTAAAAAGCAGTCATCCAAAAAATTACTCGAGTAAGAGTAAAAAAGTATTTGGTGAAAAGACTACTCAAGTACTGAGCAACTGTTTGATCATAATAAATTATTTATTTTTTAGAAATGTAATAAGACAGACAAAAATATAAAATAATGTGAAAATTCTGCTATTTCCAAATAATAAAATAAAAAATGAGTAAAAATAAATAACATCTTTACAAAATAAAGATGCACAAATAACACAAAGTTCCAAATCTCAGTTTTTCACAACAAAGCTTTTGAAGCCAATACCTACAGTAAGTAACATGTATGTTTGAACAGTGCAAACTACTTACAGTGGTAAGATATACTGTACACTGACAGTATAATACTGCATATTCACTTGCCCTCCAAATAGCACAGCTGATAGAAAATAACATTAGAACAAGACAGCTTGTGCACGTACAAGAAAATTATACTCGCAAACCACGGTTCCACTTGTATTCTTTCTTTCCCTGTCCACTGTCTGTGAGGAGTTTGTGCCACTATGCCGCCACAGTTTGTGTGTGGTCATGTGACTGCATGGCTACATCTGATTTGTGAAATGGTAGCTATGTGATTATTGTTGCTATGTCTGATTGGTGAAACGGAGTCTTGTGATTATTGTTGCTACGTCTGATTGGTGAAACAGAGTCGTCTGATTGGTGAAACAGAGTCTTGTGATTATTATTGCTATGTCTGATTGGTGAAACAGTCATGCAGTAGATCCACTGGCAGCTTCTCTCTGGCAAAAATATAGTGTATCTAATGGAAAAAAAGTAACGATTTGAGTGTTGCGCAATGTAGCAGAGTAAGAGTAGCGTTTTTTCTTCACAAATGTACTCAAGTAAAAATAAAAAGTATGATGCAGTAAAACTACTCTTAGAAGTACAATTTTTTTAAAAAGTTACTCAAGTAAATGTAATGGAGTAAATGTAACTCGTTACTACCCACCTCTGCATAACTCATGGATGAAATGATCCCCAGAGTGATTGTTTGTTCCAAATATGATTTACATGTCATAAGTGTTGTGCAAATTAGAATTTCATTGAATTTTGTACACATGAAATTAAACTTAAATTTGAACTTGTATGTATTTATGTGTCAAGGGTTTCAGTTATTAAAAACAGAGCCTAAAAATAGTATTCACTATTTTTATACAACACTGAATCATATCAGATTTCACTTGGCATTTTTGTCACTGACCAACGGTGACAGAAACAAAATCCTTAATGCCAAAGTGAAAACAGATTTATGTAAAATGGTCTAAATTAATTACAAATAAAAAACACACGATAATTGCTAGCGTAAGTATTAACCACTTTTAACATGACACATCTAAATTGTTATTTGTTCAACCAATCAGTTTTAGAAGTCACCAAATTAGTACAATGGGGACCACCTATCTGTAGTCAAGGGGTTTCAGTTTTTTGAAGTATAAATGCACCTGAATCTGGAGTGAAAAGCACAAATCAGGGGATGAAGACAAGGAAATATTCAAGTCACGGAATATACATTGGAATCCAGTTACATGAATCATTTAGGTATGGAAAGAGTATGGAACAACTGTAAATCTGCCTAAAGCAGGTTATCAACAATAATTGAGTGATCGTGCGTGAAAAAGACTAAAGAAGGAGGCCATTAAGAAATCTATGATAAGTTTGAAGGAGTTACTAGCTGAGACTGGAGAGACTGGCCAGACAACAGTTGCCCAGGTGCTTCACCAGTTGCAGTTTTATGGGTGAGCTGCAAAGAGAAAGCCACTGCTAAAAAAAAATTAACATAATATCTCAACTAGCGTTTTCCAGAAGGCACATGGGTGACTCTGAAGCCACCTAGAAGAAGGTTCATATTAGACCCTGAAAAAAATGTTTCCAAATACCTTGGAAGACTCAGGGTATCAGATCTTAAGATGAAATGCCACAGGGCTGAGCGTGAATGGAGAAAAACTAAATAATCAGTGCACCGTGGAATATTACAGGCACATATAGCTGACTATAACAAAACTGTCCGTTTTGAGTGGCAGTCCCATTTTTCTAAAATTATAAATGATAATGCTAAAAATGCTAGAGTTTCATTCTCAACTATTGATCATCTTTTAACCCCAATTCATTCAACAGAATGCCTCCTGGAAACATCTAATGAAGTTTCTGAGGCATCTGCAACATTTTTAAACACAAAATAAATGATATTAGAAATAATGTAATACATCCCTGCAAAATGAATCCTGTTGAATTTCAGCATGCTCTTTTTAGAGAATTAAATCCCTTCACGGAAACAGGTTTTCCTGAACTCAGTAGAATATTTTTTTAGCTAAACAAACTGAAACTAAATAGTCTCCTCTTGTTTGTCAAATTTCTTATGTTCTTATGTTGTACACATAATACACTTAATTTTATGTAACTGCTTATATCTGCTACCTTATTTGTTACAATACATACATGAGCAAGAACTCATAAGAAATAAACATTTATAGGTTGTCCAACCTTGAGTAAACTATCTGACGCAGAGTTAGAATTTCCTGTTTTAGTAATTGTCAAGGCAGATCCATATTACTAACTGAAGGTTGTAAACTGGATATGGACGCAGGGCGCATCGAGGCGCACGCACACTGCCGCACTGCAGCGAGCCCCAGAGAAAACAAACACGAGAGGATTCAGTGCATATGTGACTCACATTACAGTATTACAGTACGGAATCCCCAGACATCCACACTACAGGGCGTAAACCGGATATGGAAGCAGGGCGCAGGGCTGAACTTGCTGTGCTCCACTCTGCCAGCAGTCGGTGTCAGCAAAGGCAACGGAATCACGTCTCCACAAGACGAGACCTCTTTACTACAGATATGCGTATGTAATTAAATGACATTTCCCCAGACACACCCACCCTCCATGATATGTCATCCATCCAGATATCGGATGGAGCAGACACTGATTGCCATTCTTGGATTTCCGATTCGCTAGCGAATCGCGGGCTTACTTGTTTTGTTTAAAGTCCATCTGAAAATTTGGGCTTTTTTTAATTAAGGAAGAATACAGTAGAAAAGTTCTGACAAACACCATATATAAAATTGCTTGTTGTGTAGGACAGAATGCCATTACCCATTTTGCTATGCTGGAGCACAAGTCCTGACTAAGCAAGCTGCGGCCAAACAGTCTTAATAACTTTTTTTCACTAGGCCTCTCATTGGAAAGAAGCTGCCATGGCTTATCTGATAAGATGATCGATACTAGACCATGTAACATCCAAGGACGTTTCATGAAGGTACAAGCTAGACTGCCAAGTTCTGAACAAAGGACCACAGTTCAAGGATGGGAAACATTGATTTACAGAACTTTGCAACAGTAGTCAACCAAGAGGATGGACTTACTGTATGTGCACCCATGAAATCAACTAAAACCTTCCACTAGGTTTCTTCACCCAATCCCAACAGGATTTTTCAAAGAAATCCCTGATGTACTAATTAGTAGTGTACCTGACATAGTGAACTCATCATAAGATATGGGGGTCTTCCCAAATTGTCTAAAGACTGTAGTAGTTAAACTCCTGCTTAAGAATTTAAATCTTGACTCCTCTGTATTTGAGAACTTGAGACCAGTTTCTACACCGCCCTTTTTAAAATTCTAGAAAAGTATTTTTTCAGCAATTAAATGACTAAATAAAATGTCTATTCTTGTTATGTTTCAGTGAGGTTTTAGAATAAATCATAGTACAAATACTGCTCAGTTTAATGTAGTAAATAACTTACACAGAGGCCATGTATCTGTTCTACTAGACCTGAGTGCATCTTTTGACACCATAGACCACAGTATTCTAATAAATCACTTTAGTCAATGAATGTGCCTCTTGGGCAATGTCTTAAATTGGTTTCAGTCTTATGTAACAGGTAGAAAATTCTTTGTTAGTTGTGTTAATTGTAGTTCAGAGATCCATGATATGGTGTACCACTAGGATCTATTCTGAGTCTGCTGTTATTTTTAATCTACATGTCTCCATTAACCCCCATACATCATTTGTATGAGAACATGCTTTAAAAATAAATATCTATGTTGTTGTTCTATGATCTGATGAGACCAATATTGAGATTTTCTGCCATAAGACTAAATACAATGTTTGGCATAAGCTAAACACTGAATATTATCAAAAAAAACACCTTCCCCAATGTGGCAGCATCATGCTGTGTGGAGGCTTCTCTGCAGCAGGCCCTAGAAGGCTTGTGAGCGTAGAGGATAAAATAAATGCTGAAAAATACACGGAAATCCTGGCGGATGTAGTCTGTAAGAAACCTGCATCTTGGTGGAAGATTTGTCTTTCAAGATGACAACAACCCCAAATATAAGCTAAAGCTACACAGGAGAGGTCTAAAAATAGCAATGTTAATACCCAGGAATGGCCAAGTCAAAGTCACAATTTCAATCTAATTAACACTTTGTGACTGGATTTGAAAAAGGCTGGCAACCACAATCCCCATGCAACTAACCAGAGCTTGAGTTTGCAATGAAGAATGGAGAATAATTGTAGTGTCTAGATGTTTAAAGTTGACTGAGATCTGCACACACAGACAAAGGTGCATCAACTAAATACTGACTTGAAGGACGTGCATACTTATGCAATCAATTATTTTGTGTTTTATATTTATAGTATCTTTAGAAAACTTTACAGGGATCTGTGTTCACTTTGACATTAAAAATCTTCTGTTGATCAATGACAAAAAAGCCAAATTAAATCCACTGTGATTGAATGTTCTGGTCAGGTTGGGGAGCATGCACTGGTACAGTGCATTGCCGCACCCACTACACGATGAAACAGCACAAGATTCTGGTTGGCAAGCCCGCAGGCAGACACAGGGTCCAGTCCAACCCTCCAGAAATGACCATCTGTCCTCCGCAGCCAGGTGTTACATGGGTGTCCTCTTGGCCTGGTCCAGCCGATTGGGTCCTCAAATATGAGGATCCTGTGAGCTGGATCACCCTTGGGGAATAGCACCACATGGCCATAGTGCTGTAACTGACGATCCCTCACAATGTAGGTAATGTGCTTCATTCGGGACATGAGCAACCACTAATTTGACACAAAGTCAAACCAGTGCTACCTAAGGATTCTCTGAAGAGACACAGTACAGAAGGGGTCCAGTCTTTGTGTCAGGTCACTGGATAGCATCCATGTTTCGCAACCATATACCAAAACAGGAAGCATCAAGACTCTAAAGACTTTTTCATAGATATCGGGAGAGGCACATACCCCTTTCCGGTGACCTCATGACCCCCCCCATGCTCTCCCAATCCATCTACTGACTTCATAGGAAGAGTCACCAGAGACATGAATGTCGGTGCCGAGATAAGTAAACCTCTTGACAAGGTTGACACTGTCTCTGCAGACAGACGCACTGCTGATGGCTGTGCCTAAGAGGTCACTGAATGTTGTGTAACAATAAAATGGAAAATCTGCCAAGGGGAAGAATGCTTTTTATGGGAACTGCATACTGTGTCAATGGAAGTATAACAGGAAAAGCAAATGCATTTGGTTCACCACACACCAGTAGGGAAGACGTGAGGAACAAATACTTCATAGTTTATAACTTGGGTAAAAACAATATTTTGCATTTATCACTAATATTTGAAAATGTCAGATTTAACCAATTCTGGACATGAAAGAACAGGCAAAATGAAATAAAGTTCACTCCATCATACAGTATGTAGATATTGACTACAAAAAAATTTTGCTAACATACAAATTCTTAAAAGACCAAGGTCTATCCTATCTGAGATCTTCTTCCTGCCCGACTTCTCTGATCATCTGAAGTTGGTGCACAACTTACCATCTCTAGGACTGGGAAGAGTGCTACAGGTGGAAGAGCCTTCTGTGACTCATCTCCAACTGTGTGGGTTGCTCTTTCTCAGAATCTTTGAGAAGTTAAGTCAATAGCAGTTTTTAAAAATACACTTTAAAAATATCTGCACAATCCTTTGTATGACCTGTTTTGTTATAATTTACAGCTATCCTTTCATATATTTATTTAAGCGGTTTTTGTTGTGTTTGGTACTGCGTCCTTGGGATATGAAATGCAATATTATAAATAATAATTGATGATTATTATTGTTAGTTATTATTATTAATTATTTTGATGATTGTCCTTACCTTTGAAAACAAATTTATTATATACTGTAATAGCTAAAAATGACTAATTTTTAAAGTCTGTATGTAGCATAACCATGTCAAGGATTTTGATTGTGGATTTTTATCACAAACACCAATTTAATTTTGAAGCATACTGTACAGTTTTAGAGATGGAAAGAACAAAAAATATAGTCAAATAATTAAAGAAAGTACTCAGTCCATTTCAATGGATCTTTATACGCTCTGCCAAGCTTTTAAAAGTACAAGGATTTTAGATAAAGGCAGGAAATAATGCATATATAAAAGTCAGAATGTAATGGATGTCTGAAGCTCTTGTGAAATTAAAGCAAGCTATCTGAGATATGTCTAAAAAAGTAATGTTAACATTATTCAAAATTCTGGATATAACTTTTTTGATAATGACTGAGACATAGACATAAATGGTAATGTCCAATATAAATCAGACCAGCAGTGACTCTTTCGGAACAATCATTTGCTTTTTATCATACAAGCATGCCAAGCTGTATTGTTTAAAATTGGTCTGTTAACAAGCAGTATTATGATTATGCTTATTTGATTATTTGCTACTGCTCTGATGCACAAATAAAACAAAAAAATGTTGTAAAATATAAAAAGTATTCAGCCTACAGTTCCAGAGGAAAAAAAAACAATTCTGATGTTTTCTAAAATGGAAGCTTGACTTGCGCCTAGCAAGGTGACAGGGTTTGCTTTGAACATGTTCTTGAAAAATCTCAAGGGTCACACATCGGTAGTAATTTAATGTTAAAATATTTAACATACATCAGAGAGATGAATATATTATTGCCATAAATTTCCCAATATGTACAGATTAAAAGACTTTGTGCTCACAATCATTACAAAGTTCAAGATTACCGGCCAAGATTGTCTGAATTAAAGGTCTGGAGAAATAACATCAAATACAAATGTGCACTGTACATACAGGAGGAAACAATAATATTAACTTTGCTGGTTCACATAATAATCACAAATTGTACAATATTGTCAGAATATATTTCAGTACTTGTTTACCATGGTACTGGATAGTGGCAACACTGTGTATGTTGGTCGGCCCTACAAGTTAGAAGTTCACTCTGCTCTGTGCATGTGGCAGTACTACTACTACTTCTTTGACTACTACTAGCAGCAATACTTGTTGAGCTGCTTTTTACCATTAAACAACCCACTTGCCAAAGGTACAAATGGTCTCTTATATTACATTGTTTAACTCATCAGACTGGCAAAACATCATTTATAGTTGAGATGATGAGCAGGTTATTTAAGAATGTGATAAACTTTGACAAAGGTTTGTATATATCTCCACCATGGACATTTGAACAACTCCAATGACTCTGGTGGTTTCTTTATTCTTATGTTGCAGATTACAGTTTCCAAAAACACAGATCAAGCCATCACACAGCCGTTTCTGCAAAACCATTATGATTTAACTCAATTCTCAATTTTGAAGTTGCATTATGGATTTTTTTGTGGCACAGATTTATATTCTGACATTCATTTGTAATTATTTACAATTACTTTGTAGCATTTCCATCACCATATTGTGTATCCAAGGATGTTGCCATGTTGTGCAAAGGTGCCCATAGAATGTTGTCCTGTAGGTTGCGCAATTAACGTCATCAGTGCACCGTTATAAAGACCAGCACATTAAATGACTCATCCTTTGAGTTTCTAAACAAAAACACTTTGTGCAAATATCTAGTAGTGCTATTTAGATTTCCCAGTTCCTTACATTTGACTTTTGTTTCTTACTTTGATTCTTGGCTTATGATTTTCGATTAGACTGATTTGATTTTTGGTTACAACTTCTGGCTTATTTAATGTTTCCTCTCCTGGGGCCTTATGTATAAACAGTGTGTACGCTCAAAAATGTTGCATAAGCCCGTTTCCACAATCACATTGAGATGTATAAAACCTAAACTTGGTGTAAAGCCACACACATTTTCTCGGCAGCTAAATGCTTGGCGTACGCAAGTTCTCTGCTCGGTTTTGCAAACTGGCGGCACCCAGCGTCAAAGCGGTGCTTTTGTTCAACTGTGGTTTCCCTTTTTTTTAAGATCCACATCCCTGACGTGGCTTTATCAAATACACTGAAATTAACTGCACATTGTTTATTAGTTTATGGCATCTGATTGTAATTAACATGTAACAATATAATGGTTCACGGAATGGCCAAACTATTCAAAATACCATAGCTACTTTAGCATTGTTCCTTTCAATGCAATACTCAGAGTATTTATCTCACTGTATCTGAGTGTGGAATCAAAGCACTACAGCAGCTGATCGGAAAGAGAATTATCGGTATACAGCGCACATTCTATTGAACTGCTCTCATACGACAAACGCTTCAGAGCCTTTCCTGTATGGACCTCGCGGTCCAGAAACAGTTTCATCCCAAGAACTATAAACACACTCAATCAGTCCATCAGGTGCTCCTTGTAGAACTGTTTGTACTTATTAGTACAATCATCTCACTGTAAACTTGCGATACAGTTATAATATTGCACAACCTGAGCCACTTTATAAAGCGTGTATTTACATATGATGACAATAACATTTTTAAGATGAAATGCAGCAAAATATGTTTATTACATTATACAAATAAAATGTTAACATCATTTAAATAATCTAAATTGTTAATAATTAAACATGTGAGGACATGGTGGCACAGCGCTAGTGATGATCTGGTGCCCCATTCAGAGATTGTTCCTGCCTTGCGCTGTGTGCTTGCTGGGACTGGCGTGACCCTGGATGGATAGATGGATGGAATAATTAAACATGTACTACGAAGATATTTCAATGTTCCTTAAAAGTTTTGAAGAATCGGCATTCTGAGCTTACAGATGGCTTAACATCTGTTACATCTATTGAGCTGATTGTGTGGCAATTGGTAACTTGGAGAAAAAAAAGGAAGGACAGGAATTGGTTAGTACGTTTGAAAGAGACAGTACTGCTGCAGTAAATTATTTCATTGAAGGTCGCACACGGCGAGACAAGCATCTTGTGGGAGGCAGGAACAATCTCTGGACAGGCCGCCAGCTCGTCACTATCACGGCGCCACCATGTTCTCATGTTTAATAACATGCTTTTACTCCTATCATCATGAACATTATATCAAGTATACATCTCGGTACAGTAATCCCTCCTTGATCGCGGGGGTTGCGTTCCAGAACCCCCCGCGAAAGGTGAAAATCCACGAAGTAGAAACCATATGTTTATATGGTTATTTTTATATTGTCATGCTTGGGTCACAGATTTGCACAGAAACACAGGAGGTTGTAGAGAGACAGGAACTTTATTCAAACACTGCAAACAAACATTTGTCTCTTTTTCAAAAGTTTAAACTGTGCTCCATGACAAGACAGAGATGACGGTTCCGTCTCACAATTAAAAGAATGCAAACATATTTTCCTCTTCAAATGAGTGCGCCTCAGGAGCAGAGAATGTCAGAGAGAGAGAGAGAGAAAAAAGCAAACAAAAATCAATAGGGCTGTTTGGCTTTTAAGTATGCGAAGCACCGCCGGACAAAGCAGCTGCAAGGAAGGGAGCAATATAAAGGTAGTCTTTCAGCATATTTTAGAGGAGCGTCCGTATCCTCTAGGCCAGTGTGCGAACAGCCCCTCTGCCCACACCCCCTCCGTCAGGAGCAGAGAATGTCAGAGAGAAACAGAGAAAAACAAACAATCAAAAATCAATACGTGCCCTTCGAGCTTTTAAGTATGCAAAGCACCGTGTGGGAAGCATGTCGCTTGACAAAGCAGCTGCACAGAAGGGAGCAACGTGAAGGTAATCTTTCAGCATTTTTAGGAGAGCGTCCGTATCATCTAGGGGTGCGAACAGCCCCCCTGCTCACACCCCCTCCGTCAGGAGCAGAGAATGTCAGAGCAAGAGAGAGAGAGAGAGAAAAGCAAACAATCAAAAATCAATATGTGCTGTTTGATCTTTTAAGTATGCAAAGCACCGTGCAGGAAGCATATCGCTTGACAAAGCAGCCACATGTAAGCCCAGCAAGGAAGAGAGCAATGTGAAGGTAATCTTTCAGCGTTTTTTGAGGAGCGGCCATATCTTCTAGGTGTGCGAACAGCCCCCGTGCTCACAATATATTTGAGGAGTTGTATTTAACCTTCCTCTTATGTTAGCTTTCTGTTACTATCTCTTATGTTAACAGGTCGGTTTTGACCCGTGTCTTTAATCAGCCATATTACCCTCAAAACAATTATTTATCATCCAATTTTTTTCCTTACCTCTTGGTTACTTTGCTACACTTCTTTGTCCATTAAAAGAATATTTTTAATATTTTTGCTGTGACCTCATGAGCTTTTACTTTAACAGCATACCTCTCGCTTTCAATTTTAAAAAATAATTAAATGAACCTCAAGAGAATTATTTAAATAAATAAAAGGTTGTTATGTTACCTGACTATTACTGAGGGGTATTAGAACACATCTCTTAAATAAATTTGTTATATATATTTTTTATTATAATATTAATTACTATAATAATATCTATGGTGTTACGGGTCAAATTTGACCCATATATATTTATTTGAAAGAAAAAGGCAAAAAAGTATTTTCAAAAATAACTTTAATATAAATGGAAAGCTAAACAAGTAAATCTCAAAATGTGGATTTGCAAGGTCAAACAAACAACGAACAATCAAGCAAATCAAACCAATAGAAATGAGGCACTAGTTCCAAAAAACGTCTTTGTGTGCAAGAACATGCATGTGCATTTAGATGCATGTGTGGCAAAAAGTGACACTTTTAGTGTGTTCTTACAAATATATTTTTTGCAGTAGAAGCAGAGTACATCTGTCTTTCTGTCTTTATTGCTAGGGCAGACCTGACACCTCTTTCTTTTAGAATCAGGTGGCCTCAGTGGGGTTGTGGCTGTGGCTGTGTAGGTTGATGTTGAGGCAGTGCTGGCCGAAGAGGATGCTGGCACTGATGCTCTTTGTGTTGTTGATGGTGTGGAAGGAGTGCTATATGAGCTCTGCAGCTGTCTGACCAAGGCTGCAGCGGCTGGGTCCCGGGCCACCCGTTCCCTTCGCTCAATGTGTGCCATGACAAGGGAACTTCCTAACTCCTCAAGAAACATTCTCCGCTTGTTTTTTCTGGTTGAGTTCCACCCTAGGTGAATGTGGGTCCACAACACAAATGCATTGTATGCAGACACATCTAGAATGTTATAAAACACAACCATTGGCCATCTCCTGGTCATTCTCAGGCAAGTGTAGGTGGCAGTCAGCTTGTCCAGGTTGTCCACTCCACCTTTGTTTTTATTATAGTCCAAGATAATTATGGGCTTTTCGTCACTTGCTGATGACACAACTGCGTCTTTGTGAAAAGTGGACATAAGTATCACACTCCGGTGTTTTTTTGGACAATATGAAACAACCATGGTGGTGTCTGTAAAAGCAAATTTTGAAGAAAGTGGAGCCCTGTCCTTCACCTGCAAAATTTCGGCAGGCAGCTCAGGTTTATTTTTTTTTTTTACTGTGCCCACCATGGCAAGTTTCCACCTGAGAAGTTCTTGTCCAAGGTCATAGCTAGTAAAGAAATTGTCACATGTGATATTGTGACCCCGCAGTCCAGTAGTCATATCGAGGACTACACGTTTTCCTTGATTTTTCTCAGAAATGCCACTTGCATGTTTGCTTGTGTAAATCTGCAGATTTCATGCATAGCTGGTTTTTGCATCACAGGCTGCCCAAATTTTTATGCCGTATTTCCCTGGCTTACTAGGCACGTACTGCCAGAAAGGGCATTTTCCACGGAAAGGGACAAAACGTTCATCTACTGTTACCTCTGGCCCTGGGTTGAACATCAGTGGAAGGAGCTGCACCCACCTTTCCCAGACATCCCTGATGGGAGCAAGCTTGTCAGATTTTTCTCTAGTTTCTCTGTTGTCAAATCTAAGGACTCTTGATATCATTCGAAATGACTGAAGTGACATTGTTGCCCGGAAAATATTTCTGCCTGTCGATGCATCCCAGAGACTATCAGTGGCCTCATTGCTGGATTTGTAAACACCAGCAAGAAGAAGAACACCAATATAAGCATCCAGGTATTCCTCATCAATGTCATTCCACATGTCGCCATAAACCTTTTTTCCTTCAATGTTTGTCATAGCAAGCATGACTTTCTTTAGTGACAATGGCATAAACAAAACAAAACATGTCTTGATGTCACTTACTCTCGTCACAGCAAACCTTGTGATTCCAGGGGTCATTTTGATGACATTTGCAGCAGCTGCCCTGCCATGTAAGTTAGGAGGTACTGAGCTCCAACAGATGTTACCACTTTTGGATTTGAACGTTTCAGCAGAAGTGAGTGCAGCTTCAGCATCGGTGACCTCCTCATCAGACTCATCAGATGTGTCTGTGCCTTCTGGTAGATACTCTACAATGTCTTCCTCCTCGGAAACCTGCTCATCTGTATCACTATGCTGTTCTGTGTCCTCTGCCTCATTTTCAGAAAAGATATGATCCAGAGCTTGGCTTACTGTAAATCTTCTTCTCATTTTTGACTGCTGCAAACAGGAGATGTGTACTCTGCAAGTCACCAACGCTAAACTAAATTTGTCTTATGCAAGCCTTACATGTCTGAACAGGTCTGTCTTTGTTTGTTTGTTTTGTTTGTTCAGGTAAGGAGACACACAGGCAAAGAGAGAAGCCCCTCAAAGTGTATTTAGGATTTTTGTTTTGACCCTAACTATTGTTTTATAACCTTAAATTATAACTGGGTCAAAACTGACCCCACCAACACAAAGGTAATAATTTTCACCAGAGCATTTTATAATTTAGTACAATTGTTTTTTTTTTTGTTTTTTTTTAATTAAATACAGATTCCTGACAAAGTCAAAAAGCCTTGATGCAATAAACAAAATTAGGTAGTAGTTTTATGCATTTAAAAAGTAAAACGGGTCGGTGCTGACCCTAACACAAGAGGAAGGTTAATATGTAATACGCACTCTGGTTGGGTAGCCATCAGCCATCTGCCAATAGCGTCCCTTGTATGAAATCAACTGGGCAAACCAACTAAGGAAGCAAGTACCAGAAATTAAAAGACCCATAGTCCACAGAAATCCGTGAACCAGCAAAAAATCCGCAATATATATTTAAATATGCTTACATAAAAAATCCGCGATAGAGTGAAGCCGCAAAAGTCGAAGCTCGATATAGCGAGGGATTACTGTATTTTAATTATTCAGAGAGCTATAATATCACGAATGTAATGGATTCTGTGTCCTGTCGGAGGAAGAGAAAACCCGTTTAAGAAGCACATAGTGATTCACACACATAGAGCACATAGAAGAACATATAGAAAACACAGTATTTAATGTGCTACTTTAGTTATGATGGTATTTGAGAAGCTAGTAAATTAAAAGATTTAAAGATGAAGTTTATGATGTTTTACTTTAATGATAAAATAAACTACGTGATTAAAATGGAAATTTTGAGATTAAAGTTGACATTTCGAGCTTTTTTCCCACTGTGTGCCTATTTTTTTTTCTCTGTACCCTAATAAGCTTTCATATGACACTCAGACGGTGGGTTACGACTCGCCTTTTCACAGCGATTTTGATATCAGACAACTTCTTTTTTATTTCTGGCACTGTGCGACTTTGTGAACTTGAACTTTCGAGTTTCTCCGACACTCTATGTAACTCGATCAACTTCCTTTTCTTGTTTATAACACTGTTTAAACCAACAAATGGTATGTTTTCCTTGCCTCCACTTGGTATTCGCGGAAATTCTATTTTCCCCTGTGCTTTTGCCATTGCCTTTTCACAGAACGCTGAGCTTAAGGGCTATTTATATTGATTTGCATATTCAAAGAGGGTAATTCAGGGAGGAGTTTGGGAGTGGCAACAGGCAACTGACCGGGATTTATGGAGCGGAAAAACGTGGAAGTTGGTGTACACACAGATTTATGCATCTAGATTTTTTTGTGTGTACGCACATTTCCGATTTTGTCCATATGTCATGTTTTAGTGTGAATTCTACACACAGCGTTATGCATGAGGCCCCTGGTTACTTTCATTCATTTTGTTTGCCTTTCCTAGTGTGAGGCAAAACAACTGACACCTTGGGCTGATTACCTAGGCTAATAATTAAAACAGCTAAAAGTCATTTCTAACAAAAATGTAGAAGGTCTGGAACACATTGTACAGTTGTTTCAGGATAAGGAACTACCAGAAAAGGCAACTACTGGCCAGACAAATACATTTAATGAACTAAATAATCCCTGCACAATCATACTTTTCTGAGATTGTTTATAAAACACTCTGAACACAAAATTGCCAGAATGGAAATAAATTGTGAGCAAGTAACAATTACCTCATCAACCAATTAATCAATGGCTTTATTATTTTACATCTTCAATCAAATGTTGGCTAATAAGCTTCTACTGTTAGTATTCAGTATTATTCTTTGTAACCCACAGCAGTTTACTTAGAACTCACTCCCCACCATTACTGATATCACATATTATATGTATTATTTATTAAGCAGTATGCAATGAGTACTTGCATTTGCAGTTTCAAGAGAAAAAAAACACAAACACTTACCTGAGTGATTGATGTTAGAAGATAGCTGTGTCAGGACTTAAAATGACACCTTTTGCACTTTGATCTTCAAAAAGTGTGGAATGTAATCAGTGGCACAGACGCTGGTAAAAACGTAAGACGTGTTCAATGTAGCTTGACGACTTGACAAAATATTTAATGCGTGTTTTATAGAGGGATTACCGGCCACTGATTTTCAATTTATCTCTTCACACATCAGTACATTTTGTAAAATTTTCTGGACTATGTAGATACATGCAGCAATTCTGACTGTACACTGCAGCTTCCCGAGGGCTGGTAGCCAAGTTAGCTTAAGGTTGCTTATATTTTGTTCTTAAACTGTCTAAAATAATCACTGAACTGATTTGTTTTTTCAAAATGTTCATCAATCTGTAGTTTGTATTTTTCTTCATAGTCTCCTGGCCTTAAGCAAACAAAACACATATTATTCTTTACCTACCTAATATTTTGTTATTTTTTGTTGCCAAGAATCTTTGTTCTGCATTTAATATGAAAATCTTTCTTTTGAGAGGGATACTATATACAAATAAGTTGAACTGAATTTCCTGCCTTGGTTGCATTCTATGTAAAGTTTTCAAGTTCCCCGTGTTTTTAAGTGAATATTTCTTTGATAATACTCCCGTCCGTCTACAGACTAGAGACATGTTGTTAAGTTTAGTGCCATTTCCTGGAATGGCCATGCTTATAAGTGAACCCTGTATGAGATGCAAATTCCATAGAGTATGCGTATCCTGCAGTTCCTAGAATCTGTGATCAAAATAAGTAAGAAATTTAATTGGTTGAATATATTTCAGAAAAGCACACTGCCTGCCCACTTACTTAGGTATATGTTTTTTATACTTGTAAAAACTGCAAATCAAATAAGACATCGTATGATTTGAACATTTTAGAATTTCACAAATTTTGTTTGACACTTTAAGAGGGAGAATAGGTAAGACTATAAAGTGAAATGGCTCTGCAAAACATCATGCTGTTTCTACCAGATGTACCAACATCATGGAGTAAGGAATTGCAAGTCTAACCCAGGTGTCCATCATCAAAAAAAAAAAATTAGCCAACAACTGTCTTGTGTTTGGAAAGAGACTGTCGATAAAATGAACTGATGGAGGCTCACACAGCTTGAGAAGAGTAGCAGGTGTCAAGCATTTGCGTCAGAGAATCACCTTCCAGGATCACCTAAGGTGTATCTGGACAAGACCAGTCACTGTCACTAATGGTCATGTCTCCGTTTTCCCCTCACAGCTTCGATAAACCGTCAAGCAGCTAAGGAGGTCCTCACTATAAAAGGAAGATGCTCCCAATAGGTGGCATCTGATTTTGGACCTGATTACCATAAAGAGAGAGAGTGTCCGAGAGTATGTCCTGTTGAAGAGACCACTATAACTGCCTCATCATTCACCCTGCTACAATAATCATGTAACAGCAAATTAAATCCAGTGGTGCCAAAAGAGAATGTGTAGTGATTTTATGCTCCATCTTTGATCACACTATAACAAGGGCATTGTCACATTGTTTTGTAGAAGTAAACAAATTACTTAATAAGAGGTAAAGAGAGTAAATGGAGTCATTAGTGCTTAGCAAGTCAGTCTTAAGCCATCGTCATATTACACAACTTGCAGTTGAAGGGGTTGTCAAAGTCAATGACTGTGTTGCTAAACTCGCCGCCTGACTATCTTCATTTACATGAATAGAAATTGCTGGAGATGTTAAATGACTGCATTAAGACATTCCAGTTTTACATTTTCAGAGTACTGCAAGCTCATCCCTTTTTTTCTGACAACCACTAATATACTGCCTAATGGAGATGTATGAAGGATTAACAGATACAGTGTTCAGCAGCAATCTCTGTTTTGTTTTTTTAACATTCTATCGTATTATGTAAAACACAAGACATCAGATACTCAAGGTGCTCTTCTGTTTGCAAGGTCCAAAACACCTGCACTCCATTGTTCTCATTGCTGCATTATCTGCCTCGTAGTTCTGCGTGAGTGCTCATTGGTTGCCAGTTCTTATATACACACAGGCCTCTCCCTAAAATTTAAGACAAAGTCAAACATGGTTCGCTATGTCAGGATGAGTCGCACACTGGTGGGACTCAGTTGCTGGGTACATTAGCCTAAATGGCTGGTAGTCACAGAAGTGTGGTGCAACTGCCTCTGACTCATTAAGATCATGCAAGTAAAAAAACTGGAAATCACTGGAAGAGTCGTCTAATGTGACATGGCCTTCATCAAACTTACAAGAACCTACACCACATTAAACATATTATGAACATCAGGAAAAGTAGGCTTTTCAATATTGTTTTTTGGAGTGTCTAGGAAATGTAGACAGCAAAAGGAACTAGCAAATGCAAAATCTTTTAAAAGTCACATCTCGGAAAATGATAAGTAGCAAACCAAAAATGATTGTCAAAGGCCAAAACACAAAACAAAAGTTGAAGTCAAATATACAAGCAAAAGGTCTTCATGCTAACTAGCTATCTCTTAATGTTCTTTGCATTTTTTTATTGCTTTTAGGATTTATCCAGTGCTCAAATTATATAATACTGCTCTATACCTTTTTAAGCAACACAATGACATGTACTACGATGACATCTTATTAAGAGGCTAGCAACTGATGCCTTTGCTGTAAACAATACTGTATGCTTGAAATCATCAGAAAACACCATGGAACTGAGGCACCATGGTGATGTCAACTTCACAACAATAAAATCCATCCATCCATTATCAAACCCACTATATCCTAACTACAGGGTCATGGGGGTCTGCTGGAGCCAACACAGGGCCAACACAGGGCGCAAGGCAGGAAACAAACCCCGGGCAGGGCGCCAGCCCACCGCAGACAACAATAAAATAAACAATTAAAAAACAAAGTCCCAAAACTTGTAAAACAGAATAAAACAGTTTGGTGCCAAAATGAACATTCATCCTACTACACATGAGCTCACAACACCTGTTTCACCTAATAAGCCATTTGAAAGCTGGAAATACACTAGCACACTCATCTCACCTTTGTTTTCAGCATTCTCCTTAAATTCTGGTATCAGTTCACCCTGATTGTTCGTCTTTACTCAGATGTTTCTTCCAAAACTTGTTTATTAACATATTTCCATTCCCATTTTATTTCCGTTTTACCTGTTAGGTGTGAGTCACGGTTTATTTCCTGGTTTGTGTGTATTTTCTGTTTTATTTACATTTTGTAATTATTATTTTTTATGTGATTTCTGTAATGTTTGTTTATTATTTACTATTTACATACTGTTTATTTAAGTTTATATATGTTGCTTGGGATCTGTGGGTGGAGCCTACAGGTTTAGAGCCACCTTGATGTCACCGCCCACCACGTTTATATTCTGCTGAAGGAGTCAGCCTCCCTCCGGTTGTCACTGAGTGTTGTTAGGAGGTTTATTTAAGCATTTGACTTTCTTTAGATGTTCTGTTTTTTGCAGATTTTTGTGTCTATTTTTAGACTGGTTTTTGGATTGTGTATTGGAACTAATTTGCTCTGAATTGTCTTTTAAGGCAACTCCACTCTGCCTTCCGTTTTTTGGAATTTGACTATTTTTGTTACTTTTCTGAATTAATTCTTCATTTCTAAAGAAACTTTGTTTGGGTTGTCTCAACAAGCCAAAGGTTTACAATTATATTCTGCCTTGTAAGACAATTTTGTAAATTTTACATTTACATTTAGATTTATTGCTTTATCCAAAGTAAGTCTATAAAGAGACTATTAGTGAGACAGTTTTTAGACCTTCATAGGCTGAAGCAGAGTCGGTCAATCCATTTGGTGACATAGACGGCCGCATAGGGTATTATCATCTGAGGGGCTCCATTTATGAATGTTGAAGAGTGCATGCTGCGGACACTAAGGGAAGGGTCATAGAAATATGATCGTAATGAATGTAAACCGTTAATTAAATCAGGCCTGAGGGGGGCCAAAGTCATCAAACTCTGATGATACTAAGTGGGCACCATGACCTGCTGGGTTTCATTTGTGAAAGTAAAAGTGTGTATGCTTTATAAACTAAGCAGTATGCGCTCCTTAAAGTTCACACTATATGCACAAAAGGGGTGCATGCTCTGGACACCGAGTGGAACCACATCCCATGGGTCATCAAAGTCTGATAATACCAACTAAGGACTCTGAAGGGTGACATCCGTCAACATTGCTTTGGGTTCCAAATGAGCTTTTGACTGGCTCTGGGCCAAAGCCTGCATGTAGTAGTTGGGGGCTGGCTGCCTGGGGTAAGGACATATCTGGGCAGGTCTGTGGAGGCTCTGGCTTACTCTTTTGGGACTTTTAGTATGCCTTGCTCCCTTTTACCATTATTTTGACACCCATTCACAACTTCAGCTTTCCTTAACTGGCATGAGAATTCCTAGCAGATAGGAAAATGGTAGTCAAAGTGACAGACTTTGGCATCTCAACAACAGAATCTTTATTACCACAGTTTTATGGCTTGACCTTTCACAAAGACTTCAGAGAATGGAGGTTTATCTTCAGTTTTTGTTTACCTCTTCCTTAATTGCGATCTGGCTTTGGGAACCTACTGTATGAGCAATCTAAGAACTGATATCAAATTGCATGTTATGTTTATTTCATGCCTGTTTTGTGTTTTATTATTTTTAGTTTATTACCTATATAATATACAGTATGTACTTTGAAATTATTAACCACACTAGAAAACTAGAATACTGTACTCAGCCGTAAAATACATTGAATTTAATTGAAATTGTACTGTTTCTGAAGCTACTAAACTGTTAAAACAGAGCATTTGATTAGAGAATTTATTAAGTACAGAAACTAAACACATAATTACTTCAGAAACGAAATTATCAAAAAACTCATTATGGAAATAGAAATTATAGACAAATGGAAAAAAAAACGAAACCACAAACACAAAAACACCATGTATATTTGATGTTTTTTCAGTCCCAGGGAAGGAAAATAGAAATCATATTATCAAGTATTTATGAATTTGTTTGTTATAGTAATGCATAAATGGATACATTACCCTGCCCTCTTTGCTTTAATAAAATTATCTTTCTGTATTGGCTATCAGACTTTTAAATTCATCACATTTATTTCTAAAGCTTCATATCACTGGACCTCTGACATATTTGTAATACAATATTCCTTCTTTTGCTCAGTATGTGCAGCAAGGTATCTCTATAATCATAATATTTGAAACTTTATTTCACAGTGTAGGAAATCACATCTGGAGACTTTATTATGACCATAACTTTACCATTTAATTACTTCCTAGGCTTATGATTAATGTTTGAAGACCTATCTGAAATGCAAATTCAAAGAGTCCAGGGAATTTGTTTGCCTGCTGTTTTATTAATAAACTCTGAACGTGACCTATTAAAATAAAATGATTCTAATGTAATGTTTAAGTAGGAATTTTGAGCTTTTGGCAGGCTAGTGATAAGAGGGCAAAGTAGTCTGACAACTTTTATCTTTCTGAAACCAGCAGAGGTAAAACAGGTATTGCAATATAATTCAGCTCATCTTATTATTTTTTAATCTGACTGATATAGGAAAAAAAAAATTTGTAAATGCGAAAATATGCCAAATCAAATACATAGTAGATTTAATAAAATCTGCTGCTAACACTTTCACTTCTTTAGCTAAAGCATTTTAATGAATACAGAGAGCAGGCCCAATGAACTCCAATTAATGGAGAGCTATTTATGTGATCTGCTTCAAGAGTTTACACCTGAAAAAGATTCTTTAAATTATTTTAAGAACTTCCATCCATCCATCCATTTTCCAACCCGCTGAATCCGAACACAGGGTCACGGGGGTCTGCTGGAGCCAATCCCAGCCAACACAGGGCACAAGGCAGGAACCAATCCTGGGCAGGGTGCCAACCCACCGCAGTATTTTAAGAACTTGTCTTTAACAATTGCATTTCTGAAAAATATCTTTCAGGAATATTGTATGATTTATTTTTTTTACTAGGGGCCTTTTCCCCCTGCTCCAGCCTCTTCGCATCTCTGCCACTCGCGTTGTGAATTGAACACACAATAAGGAGATGTGGTCGGATCAGCTGCTGGCTTGCTGCTGCAGCTGCCTAGCTGCGTGTTCTGCTTGTTGAGCTGCATGTCGATCATTTAAAAGCCAGAAACAGCAGCTGTCCTTTTGTCTCACTGCCTTGTCTCATGGGATGTTAAAGTATCTTCGAGAAAATCACGTATCGTCTCCTTCCAAGCCTTCCAAGATTTTTTTTATAATAGAGAAATTTATATGGTTGGGCATAATAGTGGCTAAGTGATTAGTGATGTTGGTCTTCAGTTGCACCCCATTCAATGAACATGTGTTGTTTTCACATTCTGCCAGCATATACATGGCTAGTCTCAGGGTACCATAAGTCCACTCACTGTTCAAGTGGAATCTCTCCAGGCTCCAGGTAGAGTGTAACTGTTTTCCTTTTATACCTCAAAGACATTTTCTATAAAAAAGAGTTTTGAGTGTGTGAATGAATGTGCCATGCAATATATTGAAATTGCCTAAGGTTGGCTCCAGTTTGACTCTTGATGTTGATGGCTGATGGCTAAAAAACAGAGGGAAAACAGTTGGATGGTTATGTTAACAGAGAGCCCATGATAGTAATAATATGAATCAACCTCCAGTAGAGGGAGCATTCCACAAGTGCCCAGATATAATTATGCTGAGGAAACTAGACTGTATAGACATGGGTGATGACACAGGGAGATTGTTGTGTTTATTCCTGAAGTATTTTGGACTGGACCTTTGAGAATGTCTAGAACTCAATGAGTTGCCTGGGCTGCCACAAGGACCTCTGTAGGACGAGGTGCAAGATTTTCTATGAGGCAAACCTGACTCAGAAGTGTTTCTAGGGACTGTACCAGAAATAAGAATGAGATGAGAATATAATGCCATCCTGCATTCAGAGAATTTTGGAGCCTGAAGGACAGAGAATGAAAAAGAATCCTCTAGAAGACAGGTAGTCTGGTCAGTAACGTATCTTAGTAAAGATTAAAAATGTGATGAGTAAGGAGAGCTTTGTATTGTTTTCAGTGATATCTCAGCATTAAGGGCAAGTGAAGCATGGCCTATCTCATCCAAACAGCAGACGGTGCTGTTGTACAAAAAAATTTAAGTAGTAAACTCTCCTCAGTAATTTAGCATATTTTAACTTAGTCATCATAAACTCTTTCAATTCTCCATAATATGCAATTTCTTATTTAGAAGATGATTTCTTTTCAGAACGTGTGAAATTTCTTTTGTGGCTAGCACTGTAAATCAGGGTCGGTACAAGGAGTGAGATACTGAGGTGCTTTCGTAGGAAAGCATTTTCATTTAACAGACTTTTTTAGCATTATATTTAACATTACAAAATAATAATATCAAAACTGAGAGATAGTTTTGAAGCTTAAGAATATTGTCACGCATGTGTGCTTGTGCTAAATGGAGGATGTGACATGGTTCAGCCACAGTGTGCCAAAGTTAACGCCATACTCAGCTAGCCGCATCTGTAAGCCACGCAGCAGGTACAAGCATTCCTGGGACTTGCAGGGTTCTACCACTGGTTTTTCCAAAAGGGTGACGCCCTTGAGTGATTTAACTAAGAAGAGGGCTCCAAATATGGTGGTATGGGATGATGAAATGTAAACTGCATTTTGTGTCCTAAACGAGGCCCTTACATCAGCATCTGTATTATTGGATCCTGACTTTGTCGCTTTGGACACAGACCTGGGTGCTGTGCTAACCCATAGTGTCGATGGTGTATAACACCTCGTCATGCTCCTGAGCCGGAAACTTTTGGACCAGGAAACCAGGTATGCCATTGTGGAAAGGGAAGCACTGGTGATTAAATGGGCTATCCATCAGCTGAGATACTACCTCCTTGGCCGGGAATTCACCCTAGTCACCAACCATGCACCTTCACAGTGGATGTCGCTGTACAAAGAGATGGACCCATGTGTCACAAGATGGTTCTTGGATCTCTAGTCATTTAAATTTAACATTGCCATGGTTCCCTCCTTTACCAACTCCAATGCCCTTTCTTAGAGTCATGAACCTCACAGTTCAGGCCGCCCGACCCAACCGGTCTGGACTGAGGGAGAGGAGCCGTATCACACACGTGCATTTGGGAGACAAGTATAAGGTTCATAAAAATGCAATTTCACTTCCATCAGGGGCTGGCGATGTTGCCTAATGCCTTTTCTGTTCCTCCTTCTGCAGAAACAGTGACTAACAGTTGCAACACCAATGACGTCACTTTCATTCCCGACCGCCTGAACCTGCTTTGTCCTACCCTTGCAAGTGAAAGCTGGCTCTAACAATTCTTTTTGATATTGTTCTTTTTTTCTTTTTTCAATTTTCCAGTTATACAGGGCTTACCAAGTTGCTCCAACTCTTTATCTGTTTTGTGATTTATTGTGAAAACATACATTAAATTCTTTATTTAAATAGAGAAATGCTTTTATTTTAAAAGTTTCGAGCTGCACATAATGTTGATCACTTAGATTTGCCACACCACAAACTTCAGAGAATCAAATTGGCACATGCACACTTTAAAGCACAAGATACAGAACCGTGATTGATATTGTCATTCAATTTCAGATTTTCACGTAACATATTGTATATATACTAATTACGTAATTTTGTAGAATTTTGCTAATACCTGGCTAACGTTTTAGTCATTAAATGCCTCTTAACTTTGCATTGCACATGCTTAGTGGAAAAGAGCAAGTGGATTTTAGTTTGCAAGACAGTTTCATTGTGCTGAGGTATTTAGAGAAGCATGCAGGATGAAAGAAATAGCCGAGTTTCATTTCTGGATCAAACAAAAGAAGTGAGGAATTTCTGTATTTTTATTATATGTAATGCATACTGTAATGAGTACGAAGATGGAACAGACAGATACCACACATTAATAAAGACATCATGGATGCACAGGTTTGAACCCCCAGACAGTCAGGTTTATCTATTGCTTATCATCACTATGCAGAACTGGCAGATTGCAAAGTCCTAGCATGTCTATATAAACATCCAGATTTATTAGGAGCCATGGTGAACACTACCCAGATCAACAAATACACTACTAAACTCTGCAACAAGTCATACCTAATCTTGTGTTGTCCCCTCTGCATGCACACTCAGGATGGTCGCCAACTGTTCTTAAGTTGTGCACCTGCTAACTTGTGCCTTCTTCTTTGCCTTTTACCACTTGTGAATCATCAGAACTCCTGACTCCTGCCTCACAGAGTAATTCAACTCTTCCTTCCAGCTCCTGTCATGCACTCTAGGTCCTCCTCACGCAGGGTTCACTTTGCCTTCACCTCCTGCCACTAGAAATGCCAGACTTGACCCTCATGGTGTTCCAGTTGTAATAGATTGCATTGTGAGATGCCAGTCTCCTGGTCTTCACTCCCTATAAAGCTGTGATACAGACGGGATGCTTCTAGTGACTTGGAATCAATCAGATGGCTTATATTATCTTGTGTATTCCCCTGAAGAACATGGCCCAATCAGATTGTCAAATACTTCAAACTGCTGGCTGTTCCAATATTTTGTCTGTTTTATTATATTAAAGGTAATGTTTTTCATTTTTTTTCAAAAATAATATTTATTATATAGTTACATATGTCTTTCTTTGTTTGTTGTTACAAGGATACATTGTATTGTGGGAGTACTGTGTGGCAAAGCATGTATCACAATGTATATTGAATGTGAATTAAATGCATCGTCTCATGTTTCATAAATAAAGGTGCAACAAAAATATGTCTCTTCTCAGGTGGCATTATTATGTAGCATGCTGGCCCTGTTGGTAGCCATTTTCCAGGTTGCTTGGGGAGGACCTTGGACTCTTCACCATTCTAGCCACATGTTCCCTCACATGTGCAGCTTGAATTTTTCAGTTCCATACTGCAGTTTGAAGGCTATTCACCTTCTTAAAGTGTGACTTGTACTTGGAATTCTATGCAATTATGGTTAACCACGAGCCACACTCGGGCTGACATGTAATGATCCGCTTTACAATTTTTAGCCTGAATAACACACGGGACAATAATCTGCTGTGAATCTAGTGGTTCAAATAACATGATGCTGCAAAAAAATAATTAGGAATAGTTCTATGTGTTTGGCCACATGAGCGGAGCGGAACTTCCAACTACAACTATTGGCAAATGAAAAGCCCGACTGGGAGTTTTAGAATGAAATTAAACTCAACTATTGCTGCAATCGAGCAATAGTGATGATGATGTGAATTGGTCATCAGGCATTGACGCAAAAAGTAAAACCAATGCATGATACAGCACTGTTTGACCAACTGCTGTGACATGCCTGCTGAATATGGTAATGTGAAACTTCAAAGTGGTACAACAGTAGCTACATGACAAAAACACAAAATAATTGCGATGAAGTGCAAGAACAAGCAAGACGTTAGCCCCCAAAGTCATATTCATAATGTTGCAATTGTCAATGTCCATTTCAGGGGAAATATGGAAGTCATTAAGCTTTGTGCTATGGTAGCCTGCAATAACACAATGGACACATCGATCATGAGGATCAAGCACTGACATTCTACCCACTCATGTGCAAGTAACAGAATAAAAATTAAAAACGTTCACAAAGAAACAAGCCTGCTCTGTCCTGATTGCAACATTGGGCCTGCGTTGGTGACTGTCGCAAAACACAGCAGAACAAAGGATGCGTGCTAAATCTCCATCAGTATAGCAGTAAACACTGGACATCCCTTTTCTGCTGTATTTATGCTGATGTCTTGGTATTTACATGTTTCTGTTACATGTAATAACATTTTTCTTGTTGAAAACAACTCAACACTTGTCTTGTTTTTCTGACACAAGTATAGCATTAAGGGGGTTAAGCAACACATTTTGGGATACAATTTAAAGAGTACGTAAACTTGGACATCTTTCTGTTTTTGAAGAAATTGTCATTGTTGTTATGAAAATACAATTTAGCACTTTTTCAATGAAAAAATGTTACAGATTTATGAATATTAATTTGTGTTTCTGCTTTATGTGTTGAGAATATAACGTTGATATTGAGATATCGTTTAATGCTGTCATTTGGAGCTTGTACTGTATGACAATAGATTGATAGATCTTCATTTTGTGTGGTCTTTTATGGTATAATTCAGTTGACATTTTATCATCCTTGGTACAGGTATCTTAATAAATTGTGAAACTCAGTATCTCTCCACCACCCTCTCATGTGAGGTTTCCTGGAGGCCTTTTTCACTCCTTCGGTATACTCCAATGCCGCTGCCACTACTCCCCAGAGCTGGCCTAAGGATTTCTGGTGCACTAGACAAGATAATTTAATGATGGAGAAATCAAGGCTAGCGACAGAGGGAGAATAAGGTTCATATGACCAAGAAGGAGTATCCACATGATTTCCCCAGAACAGCTAAGGGGTTTGGTGCATCCAGATATGATGCAAGATGCCTCGTTTGAGTTTTTTGACAGATCATTAAGCGTTCTGAGAACGCCTGAACTGCTCAGAGACATAGTTTATTAGAATTGTTTAGATATGAAAAAAAAGAAATACAATATTTTAATATAATCATCCATAGGTCACATACCAGTTATCGCTGTGCCATACAGTCTAGTTTTAGTTACATAGTATTATTTGCCAGTTAGACATATAAAGCGACAAGGACAACTGTCCCTTTCATTGGCGGGGCAGGAATACTTTTTGTGCTTTGTGGAGTGCAAATTGTTTAACCAGCTCTTTGAGATCCATTCCCTGAGCTAATTGGCATTCAATTTAAAGAGTTGCCAAGCCATTTAAATGTTGTTGAGACACTGAAGACTGAAGATATGCTTTTATAAGTTTCAACTTGAAAAAACAATGTTCACCCAATGAAATAAAAAAAATCAATTTTACCACTGAAAAGGTTCCATAGCAGAATGTGATTTTTTGCGTTAATTTATTTTAATTTATTTTTAAAAAAGCTGCGGCCTTGTTTTTGTTGGCCTTAAAACGTGTGCAACCTAGGTAGTAGCTTAGCTTGTCTATACTTTTGGACTTTCAGCTTCAATTTTTTTTTTCTGTCACATCCCCTACATGAACATTCATACCACTGGCTCCACCTCACACCGCTCACTTGGAGTTAGAGGCAGCTTGATCTGCACTTACTTTCCTAAAATCTGTGAGCCAATCCAAGCCAGCATTCTTCTTAAGGCTCACCTGTAACCATATATCCAGGCCAAAAGAAATATAGCAGTAGAGCGGGCCTCGTAAGTCCTGCTGTTTAAACGTTTGATCAGTTCTTGCTCACTCACTAATGAGTTTGTCCCACCAGAATTTTCATGCCAAAGATGACACTGATTAGTTTATATAGATAGATAGATAGATAGATAGATAGATAGATAGATAGATAGATAGATAGATAGATAGATAGATAGATAGATAGATAGATAGATAGATAGATAGATAGATAGATAGATAGATAGATAGATAGATAGATAGATAGATAGATACTTTATTAATCCCAAGGGCAAATTCACATACTCCAGCAGCAGCATACCAATACAAAAAACAATATTAAATTAAAGATTGATAATAATGCAGGTAAAAACAGACAATAACTTTGTATAATGTTAATGTTTATGGGGTGGAATTGAAGAGTCGCATAGTTTGGGGGAGGAACGATCTTCTCAGTCTGTCAGTGGAGCAGGACAGTGACAGCAGTCTGTTTGTTGCAATTTGTGTTCTCCCAGTTAAACCGCTCCAAATTTTAATTTCCAAGTTTAATAAACAGAAACTTTATTTTTGGAATTTTGTTCTTGATGAAGTTATGACGTGGGCATGCTTCCCATCATACACGGCACTATGCTGCTCTGTCTGTAATGAACACTTTCTTAAACATTTTAGTGTTATTTAAATAAAGTATATACTCTTTACAGTATCATATATTTACTTCTGCTACATGTTCCCACTTTTTAGGCAGGTAGGTTTTCACTGCTTGATTTACATTCTTTTCAAATATTACTTGGCTTTTTAGAAGCATAATTTTCACTAATGGCAGTATATAATGACATAATTTCTAAATTTGCATTTTACTAAATCTTAAAAAAGTTCTGCTAACTTGACTATGATAAACAGATCAATTTACAAAGAAAAAGAGAATCAGAGTAGCGAGTGTCAGAATAACACAGTAGGATCATTTAAATTTATCAGGTTGTTAAGATTTTATTTTCATTATACTGTATATGTACTATTAATTATCTTGGCACAAGTCATACTAACCAGATTGATGCATATGATAGATATAATGTTTGTTTATTACATTACTATAAATCAAGTTAGTTTAAAAATTTTCATCACATGTTAAAATATTAAAGAAGATCTTACAATATCTACGCTCACATAAAGTTCAGCCTTCATCCAGTGAGAACGCTGTGTCAGTCTGACTTACTTTAAACTAATTTCTAAATAAGGAACCTGTTCATGACAGCCCATAATTACAATCAACACTTTTTTGTTTTGCTCATTTTCTTCTTTTGAACTTGAAATGGTTATCAGTGTGGATTTTTGAGAAACTGAACTACAGTTTCATAGGACATGGTCTAACTTACTGATATATCAAGAAAAGTTAGAAGTATAACAAGCTGGGTTGGTGGGGTTGGACAACTTTTCCTGATATTGATGTCTAGTTCTAACCTTATTTTTTTTATTAGTGTTAAGGATATTCTTATTTATTATTTTTTAGTGCTTATTCAAGTGGATACTTCATTGGTCTCCTTGAGTTTCTGCACAAAAAATGAGTCATACAACAAGAAAGAAAGAAAGAAAGAAAGAAAGAAAGAAAGAAAGAAAGAAAGAAAGAAAGAAAGAAAGAAAGAAAGAAAGACTCTATGAAGTCAAACTTATCCTGATAGTCACAGGAACACAAGGTAATGTCACATAAGGAGAAGAGCTGAGAAAAAATATAAATAAAATATTCATAAATTGAGTGAAAAGGGCTTCAAAACCTTTGTTCTTTTTTATCAGAATGATATAGGTAATAAACTGAATAATGAATAAAAATGTTGGTCCTGGGTTCGCTCCTGGGCCCTCCCTGCGTGAAGTCTGCATGTTCTCCCCGTGTCTGCGTGGGTTTCCTGTGGGTGCTCTGGTTTCCTCCCACAGTCCAAAGACATGCAGGTTAGGTGCACTGGTGATCCTAAATTGTCCCTAGTGTGTGCTTGGTGTGTGGGTGTGTGCCCTGCGGTGGGCTGGCACCCTGCTCGGGGTTTGTTCCTGCCTTGCGCCCTGTGCTGGCTGGGATTGGCTCCAGCAGACCGCCGCGACCCTGTGTTAGGATATAGCGGGTTGGAAAATGACTGACTGGCTGACTGACAAATAACTGATGCATATTTTCTGCTGATGACTTTGTGTTGTGTGGCACCAAAAAGGAGGAAGCAGCAAAAAAGTATGTCTCTATTATATAAAAAAATCCTGAGACGAGAGGAGACTTTTTCAGAGAGATAATTTCCTGTCCTGTGAGACGAGACTTTGTGCCAAGAGATTTAGGAAATAAAAGACAAAGAGTAGATGACAAAGTAGAACGTTGTAAAGAGGTTCAAAAACATTGGCACGATACACATGCAGAGCAGGTTAGAGATAATAAAAGTACTAAAATTCGAAAGTCTCAAAAAATGATAGTAAAGATCGAATTAACACAAACAAACGGAAATTATTACTTGGTGAAATAACGGAACAGCGGAAAGAGATTGAATATATGGACATAGGTGATAGGACAGAAGTATGTACAGTAGATATTGTTTGAATTTAAACTTTAAGTCGGAGACTTGTAGATCGTCTAATTCGTGTTGCCATCAGGGAAAAGTAGTGTTTCTTCCCAATGAAGAGGCCTATCTGCGAGAAATAAAAGATTTATTGTTGGGTGAAAATGAAATCCATACATGTGAACGGCACAGACGCGAAGTGGCTGGCGCGTAGAGCAGGCTGGGGGGTTGGCAAGCAAAGTGAGCAGGGGGCAAAGCCCCCTAGTACTTTTAAATATTTTAGACTTAATTGATGTATCCCCAGGGCAGCACAGTGTTACAATGGTAGAGACCAGGTTTCATGTTCCAGGTCTGCCCTGAGTGGAGTTTGCATGTTCCTCCCATGTCTGCGTGGGTATCCTCCGGGTGCTCCTGTTGCCTCCACAATCCCAATTCATGCTGGTTAGGTGGATTGGCAATGTTAAAGTGACCCTAGTATGTGGTTTGGGTGCGCATGTGTGTGTGTGTGTGCTCACACTGTGATAGACTGCCCAGAGTTTGTTCCTCCTTTGGGTCCTATGCTAGCTATGCGACCCTGTTCAGGACTAAGGGGGTTAGAAAATGACTGACTGATGACTGATACATCCCTACTAGGGAAACAACTGCCATATGAAACAATTAATGTATCATCTTTCTTTTTCTAAATATATTTATTATTTCCTCTGATTAGGTAATGAAGTCATCAAAAAAACTATACATTGTCTAGAAATCATGCTTAAATTCACCGTTAAAGTAAACAGAGCTGAAAAATAAAAGTAAAAGAGAACTCCATTTCGATTCCAAAATTTTCTGTTGGTATGTTACAGTAAAAGTAAAAATTCAGGTAAATTGGTTTAGGATATTATGGCCATACAACAGCAGTCTCACAATTTTTGAATGGTGCCAGTCCATCTGTCTTATTGGCTAGTTAAAGGCATCAATCAAGTCTTTCATTTGCATTTCTATTCATTTTTGCAAAAAAAGTACACTTTTATCATGATATATGTAGTCCTTCCTCATAGTCATTCCCTTGGCATCGCATCATTCAGCAGTACCTTGCCCACATAATGAGCTAAAACTGCCTATTCTTACTCCTTTATCTCTTGAATTAGGCTGCTCCTTGCTCTGACAGCTGCAATAACTAACCACTACAGCTCCCCTTCTGTGTGTGTACAGACATCTGAAATCTCTAGTCAGTTTGTTTGCTGGAATTCAATTTATTTCTGGAAAAGTAATAGCTGTCTAGCAATAGTATTGCTCCAAATATGCAAGGAAATGTTTCTGAGGTTATTGCATTCTAAAAGATATAACAACCACCATTGGGGACTTCATAGATTTTGTCTTTTATTACTTAAATAATAGTTGTTTTTGCTATCCGGAAGATTGTCATTTCTTGTAAAACTTAGAAAATAATTTCATAGTTATATTAATAAATTCTCAGTGTAACATACCATTGGTGGCATCTTTTTCATGATGCATCAAATCGAATGAGACAGGATCATGTAAGACATTAATCAACCAGTCAACCACAGTATTAAATATTACAGTTTACAGGAAGTATTGGCACCTTAGAATAGTTATTTAAATTACAATGCAAAATAAAATCATTGAAGTTTAAGGAACAAGCATAGATAGACTTACTGTCTAAGTAAGCAAAGGTTTACAGGTAAGAACAAATTTACTGAACTGTAATCAGATACAAGCATGTAATTAAAACCTGGGGTCCATGCTGAGGCAACACATATAAGGTTGTGCCGATTACCATGAACATTTAAAAATCTCCATATTATCTCTTTCTTGGCCATCTCCCTTTTGGTTTGTGGTGTCTCCTGATGCTTGGCAATACAAACACAACTAAGGATTCATTGCAAAAAGAATAGTATTATCTACAATGATTTATGATTTGTGAATTTCCCCTTGGGATTAATGAAGTTATCTATCTATCTATTTATCTATCTATCTATCTATAGGGTTCCATTAGGGTTCCTGCTTTGTGCACTATGTTGGCATGATAGACTCTATATGCTCATCCCTATATCTGAATTGGATTAACTGGGTTCAGTATTATTATGAGTTTGTTATTATATTTGGTTGATGTCTTTTTCCAATGTGACTTACAGGATAAGAATATGTTACAACTGTTTACAGTAGGAGTACAGGCAGGTTAAGTGACTTGTCAGCTGTGGTTAAAAGTCTGGGTATCTATATATATAATTCACTAAGCCGCCAGCGAGCAAGACACCCATGGAGCACGCAGGACAGAGCCACGCCCACCAACTCTAAGACCATTGGATATGACGACAACTCGCAGAGCCACGCCCACCAACTCGGACGCAGCAAATCACAAAACAGGGCGTCATTCACGTTCGTCTCTGCTACACTCCACATGCACCTCTGAGCCACGTTGACTTTTGATTATTCTTTTCGGTTATGACGCACAACCGTGTCCATCATCGCAAACTTGTTTTACACGACATGGTCTTAGAGTTGGTGGGCGGGACTCCGTCAGTTGCTCTTGTGAGTGGGCACATGACCAGGCAGTGTGTACTCTTCGAGAACGAGGGTGGACGCGGCAGGACCATCTAAGAAGAAGCATGTTTGTCGCAGATGTGAATCGCTGTATGCAGCGTGTAATACAGTTTGTTTGTCGCGGATGTGAATCGCTGAATGATTGTGCGATGGCGGTCCTCCAATTTTCAATTGTATGTTGCCTTCTCCAGAGTTCCATCTTTTCATTCACCTACAGTTGTATCCTCAAACCCACCCCATTTGGACAACTGTGTCTTTCAGGAAGTGTTCACCCATCAATACATAATTATACGGCGTATGCTAGGCCATGGGTTGGCTAGTTACATTTAATTTGTCTCTTATCATTTGTTCAACACGTTTTGTCAAAAACATAGTTTTATTATCTGATAATATAATCAAATCTTTCTAATAATAAATCTTTCACTTTGGCATATGTTGAATTTTTAGCTAATGCTTATACTATATCTAGGATTGACTCTTGTGAGGATTTAGTGGATGGTCTTCCAAAGTCTGTTCTAAACAAACTGCAGGAAGTTCAGGACTCTGCTGTTAAAGTTCTCACCTAAGACAAGCCCTGGGAACATATTATGGCAACTTTAAAGGATCTACTTTACCTTGCAATTGAATCTCTTATCCACTATAAAATAGTTCTGCTAACTTACAAAGCTGTAAACGACCAAGCTCTATCTTATCACTCTGATCTTCTACACTTGCATGTTCCTGCCTGCCATCTCCAGTCATCTGAAGTTGGTCTTCCACTTACCATTCCTAGGACTAGGAGAGAGTAATATTGGTTTTACAGCTTCTGTGTCTGACCTCCTACCTTGTGGAATGAGCTTTGTCAGAATCTTCTGGAAGTCACTGCCAGTTTTTAAAAACAGACATAAAACAAATCTGCTTGCAAAATCCTTTGTATAATCTGTTTTTTTAAATATTTTACTGTGATCCTTTTATGTATTTTAACTATTTCTGCTTTGTACCATATCCTTGCGCTATGATAGGCGCTTTACAAATAAAATGTATTATTATTTTTATTATTATTACTGCTCAGGGTTACTCAGAGAGGAAGAGATAGGGGCTAATTTAGCAACCTTGTGGTTTTAAGTGCAACACCTTAGCCAGTGCTCACAGGAAATCCCAGACACATTAAGCAAAAAATGCAAAATAAATGGACATGACTGGGTACAGGGCTTGATCCCTGGATGCCAGATCCGTGAAGCAGCATTTATTAACAAAGCATCCCTGTGCTGCCCTGGAACAATTGCAATAAGGCAAAAAAAAAAAAGTCATTAGGTTATTGGTTTCTGCAACATGACAGAGGAATTCATTTTGCTTTTGGTGTATAGAATTGATTTCTGCTTTCCATCTAAGAGCAACTCAATTTCAACTGGTATGTCTAATAAGCGTTTCTTCGTTTACTTTGTAGAAACCTACTTAATTCACTTTACCAGTGTTTTTGAGCAATAAAAACACTTAATGTTCCTGAGAAAAAATCTCTGTGCTCATGAGTCCCCATAGCATATTGAACTAGATTTGCTTGCTCATTTTTTAATTCACAAATGCTGTAATCCCGCTGTTCACAAAGAACTGCTCTGAGCATTTTAAATCTGGATTCATTTCCACAGTGCAGAGTTTGAGCATAATCTTCCCCAATTTAAATTTTATATACATATTTAAACACTTTAATTCATGGAGGAATTTGCTTTGTGCAGATCTTTGTCCTGCATTTACTGTTTATTTTAAATCTAATTTGTATTTTTTATGTTATCTTCATCATACAATTTGTATATTAGCTGTGGATTTTTTAAATGCTCTGAATCTGTACTCAGTGAAGAGTGCTATACAAAAATAAACTGACATGCCTATTTTTATACACGTTCTTAGTGGAATATGACATATTTCAAGTATTTCCCTGTTTTTGAATATTTTTTCATTAGCCTAGATTCATTTTTAAATTATTTTCTATAAATGATCTGTTTTCACTGCATGTGCTTGTGTCAGTTTTTTTCTGTGGATACCCCAATTATCCTCCCATACCCTAATGACACCCATCCATCCACACAACTTTCACATATTAGATTCATTCTTGAGTCTAAATTTACCCTATTTGAGTGAATGTGGACTTGTGTGTGAGTGTGACCAACAATGGACAGATGCTCCAAGCTAAATCTTCAGATGACATTTTCGTTTCTTCTTCAGTTTAGATCTCCATTCTCAGATATAGTTACAAGCTCTGACATCACAAGAATAAGTGGCTAAAATGAGAGACCTGCGCAGGGTTGCTTGGTTCACTTCCCTTGGTAGAACAATGAGCTCAGCAGTATGGGAAGACCTCAGAGGAGAACTGTTGTTCTTCTGAATCATGCAGAGCCAGTTGAAGTGTACTAAAAGTATAGTTAGAACATTCCTTAGGCACCTCCCACAGCTGGTCTACCAAGCACAGTTCACTGGGAGAAGACCTAGTAGCAGGATCAGAACACCATGGAGAACTTCCCTTTTTTCCAAAGCTCAAAGAGTCCTGGAGTTCTCCAGAAAATCTACAAACTCTTAATAAGAATAGGTTGTTGTGGTCTGTCAGCTTAGAATTAGTGAAAGTTGAAGCCCATACGGAGCCTTAGGGGTCCCTTTCTATATCTGGAACATCTGCCCCTTGAGTTACCATAATGGCACCCTTTGGTGTCCATAGCGTGGCTGACAAGCATTTCTGGAGTGTGCACTACTTAAATTACATAAATGTGACCCCTTGGTGTCCAGAGCGAGCAGCCTTTAACTTTCAGAAGTGGCACCCTAGGCAGCCTATGCCACCTAATGATTGGCCAGCTCTGCTCAGCCTACTGTGAAAGTGAAATACATACTGTATCATATAAGGTTACCAGTTATGTTTAAATTAATTTTAAAAACTGATAGATACATCTCTTTCTAATGAAATATATAACAATGAAATAATATACTGAAACATGTTCTATTGCTTGCTTCAATATCATCATCATCATCATTTTCTTTCAGTTTTTCCTTATAATGGTGACAGAAGTAACTTGTTGGGCTTGGCTGACAAGGCCTCCTTATCACCAACAACTTTTTTCATACATTCCTGGGGCATACTTACTCCAATTATAATCAAAATATATAACCCCTGATGGGTCTGCTCCACAGTCTTCATTCAATATCCTTGCCAAGGGATGTACCCAAGAACATCCAGGAAACCGGCAGTTTTATGCCAAGGTCCTTGAGTATCAATAACCTCCTCACACTGTCATATAGAGTAAAGCTAGCAATCATTCACAGAAATGTAATTTTTGCTGCTTGTAAATAAGATCTCGTTTTTTTCAGTCACTACCAAGGGTCTGTGGCCATAGATAAGGACTGAGTTGCAGACTGACTAGAATAACACAAACTTCTTCTGAGTTAGTGCCACTATGGACCAGTGCAATGTTCGTAAAATGGCTTCCACTGCACATATTTGTTGATCAGTAATCTCTTTTGCCCTCACTCATGAACAAGAATTCTTTAACATGGGCCAACTACTCATCCCTCACCTGCACAGAACAGACAACTTTTGTCAGGAGACGGCAATAACCTAAGGTTTGGAGGAAGCACTACTTCCTCATCCTAGTAACATAACAATCAGCTGTGACCCAGTAATAACAGTGTGAAGAGTCCAAGAGGATAATATCTGCAAACATCAGAGATACAATGCTTATGTTCACAAACTGAGCACCACCAGTAACTCAGTTGAGTCTTGATATCCTGTATATGAAAATGATATTCAGGAGAGGAGATAAGAAGCACCCTTGGTTGGGCTCAACATCCACACAGAATGGCCTTTACTTAATACTAAGCATCTGAACCCAACTCTCAGTGGAACGGTATGGCACAAACCAGGGGCTCTATAGCTCCAAACACTTTCTACAAAATACCACAGCATACACTGACATAATTTTTTTCAAAATCTAAAAAGAAAATTAAGTCAAGATTGGATAACTCCAACTATTCCTAAATGATCTGTGCAAGGACAAGAGATAATCCACACTTTCACAGCTAGGGCAAACATCGTGAATCTGAGTTTCAACAATTGTACTGAGTCTCCATTTCATTATTGTGAAACAAACTTTTACAGGGAGGCTGTGGATTTTGATCCCCAACTTTGGCTTACAGTTTATATTAAGTACACAATTAGTTAAGATTTCGGTTTACACATAGATAAATTATGAATATTGAATTAGTTGTTTTCTGTTTTTTTCTAGAAAATTATAACCAAATTCTAAACTCTGCCTCTAGCAAACTATATTCCACATAATATACACAGTCTATAAGCTGTTTTCACTCCCTTTTTAAGTTTTCACGTTTTATTGGTATACAACATTGAATTATAATATTTTAATTTAGCTTTTTGTCAAGTGTCAAAGTGAAAAAGAGGACTCTGCAAAGTGGTCTAAATTAACTATGGATATAGAACAGAACCACAACACAAGTCGTGTTTAATGTGACACACCTAAATATTCACTGGTGTAGCCAAGAGGTTTTAGAAGTCACCGAATTAGTTCATAGGAGATCACTTGTCAGTAGTTGAGGAGTTTCAGGTGATTATAGTATAACTGCACCTTATCTGGAAGGTCCAACGTTTGGTGAGTCAGTATCGTGGCCTAACCTACACAATGAAGACAAAAGAACACAGCAAGCAACTCTGCAAAAAGGTGACTGAAAAACAAGTCAGGGGACAGAGACAAGAAATATTCAACTCACTGAATGTCCCTAGAAGTCCAGATAAATCAGTTATTAAGAAATGGAAAGAGTGTGGCACGGCTGTAAATTTACTTAGAACAGGCCATCTACAAAAACTGAGTGATCATGCAAGGAGAAGACTATAAGAACAAGAACTCAGTGACTAAATTTGGAGATGCTGTGCAGACATCAACTTTCATATGGGTGCTAAACTTTAAGGAAGAGTAGCAAAATGAAAACACACAAGGCATCTCATCTAGAGATTGCCAGAAAGAACATGGGAGAATGTGAAATCTGCTGGAACAAGGTTCTATGGTCAGATGAGATAAATCTTAAGCATTTTGCCATTAGATTAAATACTGTGTTTAGTATAAAACAAACACTTCAGATTATCAGAAACACACTAGGCCCACCACAAATCAAGGTGGTAGCTACATGATGCTTCTCAGCAGTAGGCCCTGGAAGACTTGAGAGTATAGAAGGTAAAATGAATGCAGCAAAGTACAGGGAAATCCTGGTGGAAAATCTGATGTAGTTTGCAAGAAACATGCGTCTTGAGAGTAGATTTGTATTCTAGCTAAAGAATGACCCCAAGCATAAAGCCAAAGCTACACAGGAGTGGTTAAAATCAACTATGTTAATTCCAGGGAGTAGCAGAGATGTTCCAAACATCCAAGTCCAGATCTTAATCCAATTGAGAATGTGTGTGTGGAATAGAAAAAGCAGATAACTCACAATCCTCATGCAACATAATAGAGCTTGAGCAGTTTTGCAAAGCAGGATGGGGGGAAAAAGTCAGTGCCCATATGTGTAAAGCTAATAGAGACCTGTCCACACAGACACATGGCTGTCAATGTTACATTTACTCAATACTGACTTGGAAGGCGTAAACACTTATAAAATCAATTTGTTGTGTTTTGTATTTGCGTTTAATTTAGACCACTTTGCAGTGATCTTTTTTCACTTTGATATTAATAATAATAATAATACATTTTATTTATTTGTAGGTGCCTTTCTAAACACTCAAGGACACCGAACAATAGATAAAATACAGATTATAAACAAAACTAAAATACAAAAATTAAAATCAGACAGAGCAATTGTAATCAAAGAGAAAAAGCAGTCTTAAACAAATCAATTTTAAGTTTAGATTTGAAAAGTGAGAATGATTCAATATTTCTAAGCTCAGATGGTAGTGAGCTCCAGAGCTGGGGAGCAGAGCAACTGAATGCTCTGCTCCCCACAGTGGTAAGATGGATGATGGGGACAGTCAAGTGGATGGAGGAAGAGGATCTAAGGGTGCAGGAGGGAATGGTAACATGGAGGAGGTAAGACAGATATGGAGGGGCAAAGTTGTGGATAGCCTTAAAAGTTAACAGAAGAATTTTAAATTCAATGCAGAACTTTACTGGAAGCCAATGAAGCTGCTGCAAGATGGGAGTGATATGCTGAACAGAGGGGGTTCTAGTAATGATACGGGCAGCTGAATTCTGGACCAGTTCAAGCTTATAAAGAGATTTGCGAGAAAGACCAAAGAAAAGGGAATTGCAATAATGCAGACGAGAAGTGACAAGGCTATGAACAAGGATAGCAGTGGTGTGGGGAGTGAGGGAGGGGCGGATATGATTAATGTTACACAAGTGGAAATATGCAGACCGGGAGATGTTATTGATGTGGGACTGAAAGGATAAAGTACTGTCAAGGATGACACCCAGACTCTTAACCTGTGGGGAAGGAGAGACAGAAGAATTATCAATAACAAATGAAAAATGATCAGTTTTGGATAATGTTGATTTTGTACCAATGAGGAGAACCTCAGTTTTGTCACTATTTAATTTAAGAAAATTTGAAGAAAACCAGGATTTGATTTCTGCTATGCAATCAATAAGTGAGGAGAGTGGAAAGGAAGCAGTAGGTTTGCTAGTGAGATAGAGCTGGGTATCATCAGTATAACAGTTGAAGCTAATGTTATATTTATGAAAGATATTACCAAGGGGAAGGAGGTAAATAATGAAAAGGAGGGGCCCCAGGACAGAGCCTTGGAGCCCACCTGAAGTAACAGCGGTGGGCTGGGATGTGAAAGTTTTAAGCTGAACAAACTGAGTGTGGCCTGAGAGGTAGGTCTGAACCAATCTAGTGGAGTGTGGGTAATGCCAATTGAAAGTAATCTATTGAGAAGAGTAGCGTGACAAATAGTGTCAAAGGCTGCACTCAGATCAAGGAGGATGAGAACACTAATTAAACCAGAATCAGCTGCCATAAGAAGGTCATTAGTGCCATTTCTGTACTGTAGAGGGGACGAAAACCAGACTGGAACTGTTCATACAGATTATTTTGAGATAAATGAGAATGAAGTTGAATAGCCACTATTTTTTCAAGAATTTTGGAAATGAAGGGTAGATTAGAAATAGGACAAAAATTACTGAAATTAGTCGGATCTGCACCAGGTTTTTTCAGTATTGGGGTTATTGCAGCAGTTTTAAAAGATGAAGGAACAGTTCCAGTAGTGAGAGAAGAGTGGATTAAAGCAGAAATAAGAGGGACCAGAGAGGAGAGGCAGACTTTGCACAGAACTGTACGGAGGGGGTCCAGTTGACAGGTGGATGGCTTAGACTTATAGACAAGATCTGAGATTTCTGAGAAAGTAGGAAGATGAAAAGAGGAAAACGAGTGAGTTGGTGGGTGAAATTCAAATGAAGTACTGGAAGAATCCGTACAGAGAGACTGATGAATCTTTTGGATTTTTTCATTACAAAAGGACATAAGGGAATTGTAAAATTCAGTTGAGTAAAGGTGAGAAGGTAAAGAATCCGGGGGTTGTGTGATATTGTTAAGTAGTGAAAACAATGACTTGGTGTTGCCTTCTTTGGAAGAAATAATGTGAGTATAATAGTTAGATTTAGTTTGGGTAATACAGTCCTTGTAATAAAGTATATGGTTTTTGTACATCTGTTTAAAAACTCTTTTTCTGTTAAATAGTGTCAAAAAACAAAAATCAAATCAACTATGACTCAATGTTCGATAATAAAATGTGAAAACTTCCAAGGAGGTGAAGACTACATAAGCCCCCTTCTTCTCCAATGGTCAAGCACTAACTGCCCAAAACATAGTAGTTGATATTCTAATTAATGTTTTGTATCTTCCCATCTTTATATGATTTTAACTGCATAGAGCATAACTATTACAACAGGAGGAAATTATTTTGCAAACTGTGTGCAGCCTAAAATTTGTTTTTTATAATGTATTTTTAGATATTATAATTCATAGCTACAACTAGCATGACAAGTTATTCATTTTTAAGGAAAAGCTTATTATAAATGCACTTAAAGAGTTTTTGTAGTGTGGCATTTGGTATAAACAACCAACAGCAAGAATTACATATTAAAATTGTAAATGTCATTCTATTAATCCTAATTGCTTTCCAGTGAACTTTGTTAAATTCAGGTTTTCATTTAAATAAAAATGCACTCTAGGAAAAGGCCTTTCATTTGCTCTGCTTCTCAGAGAATGGCCTCGTTTTGATGCAAATATTGTAGAATGTACAGATTTTATATCTTCATGGTGTTGGGGAGGCATGTCTTTTATTTTCAAGAGGGATGTTGTTATATGTATTGTGAACTAAAAAAAATGCCCTTTTTAAATATCTTTATATCTTATGCATATGAGGGTTACTGCCTATCATTTGATGGGAGTAAACAAAACTTGAAACATAATCAATTCTAAATTAATTCTTAATTTATTTTGCAGAAATGTATTTTGCAAAGCTACAAATTCTAACTTCTCAGACACAATGCAGTTTGTGCAGGCTTATAGTCTAGTCAGCTTGATAATAAGAGGACAACCAATGTTTTTAATCAAATTATTTGTTTAATTTCAATTCTTACATTCCTGTTTCTTTCATTAATAATCTTATTTTCAGTATAAGAGTCCAAAGGAGTTATTTTTGTACACAAATTACTTCTTATTGAGCTACCTGTGAAGAGCTGTCCTCCATTTTCCTTGTTTCCTTTGAAGAAGATGACTTAGTGGTGATCACATGGGGTCAAATAAAACTGAACTAGCTTCTGTTTTATAGACTTGATTACAGCTTACTCCTCAGCTCAATTGTAATGCATCTCAAGCAATGACGAGATTCAAAATGCATATTTAATAAAGCTGAAAAATAAAGCAAAGATACTTATGGATTCCTACTTAGTAGTGAGTAGCATCAAGAAACATAGGTATTTAAAAAAATCTTTGAAAAGGAGAATATGCAGTTGGGTGTTTCTATATCACAATATTAAATATAAACACAATATCCACCCTTTCATCCAGTTACCAGGTCACGGGGAAGCCATTCTGAGTTGCACTGATTGAAAGGCAGGCGCCAAACCTGAACACTGCAACAGTTCATTATAGCACTGACACCCACACACCTGTTCTCCATCATACTGGGACAATTTAAAGGTGACAGCTAACCTAAAGCACAACTTTTGGAATGTAGAAAGAAAACTAGTGTACACAAAGAAAAACCCACTCACGCACGGGGAGAATGTGCAAAGTCTGTTTGTGAATGGGATTTAAACCTTTACAGACAACAAACCCAATTTAATGGAGCAAAAATTTCATGGATTGAAAATCAGCAGCCACAAGGCCAGGTCTATAAAATAATGATAGGCCACATTTTACAAAACAATACCCAGTCTGTCTTAACATCGTTAGTTAAATTATATGTTTTTCCATAGATATTAAATTACTTTCCATCCATATATTACATACAAGGTTTCATCTGGTTTTCATAACTCTCCAATTATACAGACTACTTTTTCACATTGTTCTGATACAACTAAGAGCATTGCTAGCCTTCAGTATTAATTTGGGGCTTAGCCTCACCTCTGGGACAACTAGAGGGATCCCCCCTTGGAGTTTTTGCCCTGTTTACATCCTTCTCCCTTGAATCTTTGGTTCTGCTTTTGTCTTTCATCCTTGGATTTTTTTTGTGCTATTGACATCCATCCTTTTGGAGTTCTGGCATTTTTGACATTCACGGGTAGGGTTCCCCCTTGATGTTTTCTCAAAGTCAATGGCCAATATCAGAGAAACCAGGGCAGGCCTATAGAAGTTCACAACCTTTAGGCATACATGTTTAGAACAGGTAGGGTTAGGCCCTTCGAAAAATCTGAGACTAAACATCTGAGATCAGGAGCTCAAGCCCCGGAAGCCCCCAACCCCTTACACCACTGATAATAACCAGTGAAAGAATGTATTACACCCACCACATACGAAAAATTTGAGAATCTGTTAGTATAGAAGAAAAGCAGTAATCGGGCAGTGATTGTATTTGTAAATATCATTGCAAAAAAAACAGATTGAGTTACGCTAATGTCTCGTAAATGCTCAAGGACATTATTTACATTATGCCCACTTCCTCAAATGATTTTCATTTATTATTTAAAAAAACAGCAAGTCAATGTGAATCAAATGAGCTTTTAAATGAAAGTGATCAATTATTTATGATCGATGTGAGTGGATAATTAGTTAAATTAATCTAATTGAAAGTTTAACGTTTTAGTGGAAATCTGTAAACATTGGGACATTGAGGACAGACCGTGTTCAGTTTTGGCCAACAGTTAACATACCGTATTATAACATGTTATATTAACATTTCTGGGAATTTAAAGTACTCTTATCAAAACACTTTTTTGATATCTTACCAGTATATACACTCCAAAAACAAAAGAACTTCTGTCACCCCCTTATTGGAGTGAATAGAAAAGCATTATAACATTTCTGAAATACTTCACCAATTGGTATGATTTTGACTCGTTACAATTTATTGGAGAAATATACACTTTTTCTAAAGAATTGAAACTGTGATGACTCCAGAACACATTCTAGTTTCACATCCATGTTTCTCCAAAGTACAATATATCAAAATAATTGGCACATTTGACAAACCAATAAAAAAGCTACTCTCCATGTAAATTCCCCATTTTATGTTTAATGTTATCTTCCATTTAATTCCTAAATGTCTACGTGTTTTTCATTGTCGTCTAACTCCCTTTCTTGCTTTAAAGTGAATAAGGTGACAATAAATCTCGTTTTATCACCCTAATCAATAAGGACAGACTACAAAAAAACTCTTTAGGTAAAAAATATTGAAACAAGTGTTTTACATACACAATAATAGGTTCAGACCACTGTTAATTAAAACAGTTTGCACAATTTTTAATGAAGTTCTTTTCCTGCAGCTCTAAATAATGATTGGGCAGGTGACCTACAGTACAGAAAACCCAGAGTCAACAACAAAATGAACACTTCTGATACTATAAAAGCAGTCAGGTCAGGTCAGGTCAGGTTGGGGAGCATGCACTGGTACAGCGCATTGCCGCACCCAACACAACGAAACAGCTTGAGATCCTGGTTGGCAACTCTCCAGGCAAACACATGGTCCATTCCCATCCTCCGGAAATGACCCTCCATCTGCCGCAGCCAGGTGTTACGAGGGCGTCCCCTTGGCCTGGTCCAGCCTCTTGTGTCATCAACAATGAGACTCCTGTGAGCTGGATCACCCTCAAGAAGTCGCACCACATGGCCGTAGTGCTGTAACTGGCGCTCCCTCACAATGCAAGTAATGTGCCACATTCAGGACTCCAGGAGCAACCACATATTCGACACAAAGTCAAACCAACAGTACCCAAGGATTCTCCAAAGAGACACGGTACCAACGGAGTCCAGTCTTCGTCTCAGGTCACTGGATAGCATCCATGTCTCACAACCATATAGCAAGACAGGAAGCACCAGGACTCTAAAGACTTGGACGTTCGTCTTTTGCAAAGATATCAGGAGCACCACATACCGCTTTCCAGTGACATCATGACCTCCTATGCTCTCCCAATCTGTCTACTAACCTCAAAGGAAGAGTCACCAGAGACATGAATGTCACTGCCGAGGAAATTAAAAAGCAGCCGTCATCAAACTAGTAACTACCATCAAACTATAATTTGGATTGTAGTCAGGTGGGGAGTTTACACTACTGAAGTAGAAGTGTGACCAAACGCCATCTACTATGATCCTCTTGTCTTTATAGAATGTCACATGTAATTGTATTGCGTCTCTATTACAATTTCTAAGCCTTTTTCTTAATTCACAACACACCGACATATTCTTAACATTCTATGAAACTCCATTTCTAAACACATCAACTACATTTTACACATTTAACCCATATCGTCTGTTAAAAAATATAATTTTAATTAAACGTTATCTGAATTTGCTAACCTTGAATGATGACAAATTAATAGAAATTAATTTGAGTCTACTGCCTTTCTTCTCAACCCATCAAGCAAGTCTACTAAATTGTCACAACAAATACCTCACTGTTAAAAATGATCTTTAATAAAGATAAAATAAAGTGTGTAGTTAAAAATCCATGGTACAGCACTCAATTCTCTTTAGTTCAAATCCAGTGTGGGAACACCTTTGCTTACCTAGAAAAGCACTTTGATTGGAGATTTTATACATTATTTTAAATTTCTAGATATATGCATTACAATAGAAGATTTCTAATACAGCAATTAAATGCATAATGCTATAAACAAAAGATGAAATATCAGCCAAATCAAAAATAAAATCAATCCAGTAAATTACATAAAGAGTTACGATTCATTGAGTTAGTTCTTCTAAAGCATAGTGAATTCAACACCTCCTTACATGTAGTAGACTTCTTCATACATGCGTCTTCCTTCAAATGACCATCTAGTGTGAAATATATAGCCAGTGCTGGGATTACTTTTCTTTACAGGTCCAGATATGTTAAGTTTAAAATTTAAAGAGATACAAGACTAGGTAAAGCCAACAAGAGTGGTCGATAAGATATGACAAAGAACAGGTTCTCTTTAAATAAATCTAGAGACTGGACAATTAGCCAAGTGTTGGATGTGTAAAAAGGCTCAAGGCTAAGAGAAATATTAAGCAAGCTCTTTCCTTTAAAAAAAATTATTTGAATTAAAAATTCAGGATGACGAAAACTAACAATGACACTTGGGCGTTGATATTTTAAAATGTTCTTTTTAAAAATGACATATTCTGTTTCTAATGGTAATCATTAAATATCATGTAAAATGATAATTTAAAATAAATTATTCAACCTTTCAATATTTTCAAAATATTTTATATAATTCAGGTGTGAAAGCAATTATTGCAACTTCTGGATGATTAAAAGGAATATCTCAACTTATGAATTTGAAAAGTGGGATTTACTTTTTAATGTTCATACAGGAATTCGTTTCCTAGCATGTTATGCAGTGCTATTTCCTGCTGCCAGTTTAAACTGTGAGATCTTCAACTGTCAGATGAGATTGAAGTCTGTCATATGGAAACATTCAGAAACATTTTCTATCTATATTCACTGAACAGTGTTACTTAACATAACATTGGTGGAATTTCATTAAGCATTAAGGAAGGATGAGGGAATGATGAATAATGGGATGTTAATCTGTTCAAAAACCAAAAGGAGAAACTTCCACAAATATATCTGGATGCCTGCTCATAAATGTGGGGGCTGTGCAGCAACTGTTTTGTATGTGTGTAGAAATTAAGGCTCAGAAAATATAATGGCTATAGTCTGCTGACCTTAGTGGAGTGAAAAAGTAACACTTCAAAGCGGAAGGATACAGCTTAACAGTATATACAAGAATAAGTACAAGTATAACGAAATGACCACTTGTTAATATTCTACTTTAATAGTGGCATCTGATCACCAGTTAGCATCTCATGTGAAAATAATAGAATTCACTTTGGGCATTGCTTTTTTATTTCATTATTTTGTTTTCAGTAGAATATTTCAAAACATGGGCGTTCTTTATTTTTCATTAATACAGAGAATTGTCCATTAAAAAATACAACAATTTATTAACCCTTTATAGTCAGTCTCACTTTTGTCCATTTACTGTTAGTTTAATTTAACTGGCTATAAACTTCATCATCCTTCACTCAATATTTACGTTCCACCCCTGAAAGTGAATTTTTATAGCTGGAGAGTTACATTGTACACATATGTTATAGCAGAATAAGTGGCAAAGTGCAGTAATGTTTTAACCAAAAAATTCACTTTGAATGTTATTAATATTTCCATAGGCATTGAAATAAGCTGCTATATACTATAAAAGTGTCAGTAAATTTGTTAGAAACACAATGAAAAAATGGTTATAAATATTTCGTAAGGAAATTATGCTATGTAGCCAAACTACTATCTTTTGACTCTGAAAGAGCCATAGTCCACCACACTCTTGCATGAGTTTTTGATTTCCTTACAAGATTAAAAAAAAAAGGTTTCTGCTTGGACAAGGACCTAACCTTTATTTGCATCCATTTTTTGTAAACACACACTAATGTTACATGTGTATGCAAGTGTGTAATTCAGCTCCATAATTTAGCCAAGTGACCGTGTCAAAAAACACCCAAATATGGCAAGTGAAAATCTGAACGTTTACTACCTAGGAGCCAATGATACATATTTCATGAAATTCTCTTGCATATGCTAATGTTTTATTTGCATTGTAGATGGCTGGACTATGACTTGAAGTATTCCTCACTTTAAACTGAAAGTCATGTCATTATGCCTTTCCTAGCAAACATTGCGTTCATATATCTGTATCACATAACACTGAAGTAACATTCATCTTACTGTGATGACAGCAAGTAGTCCTCCTCCACAGAGCCGGGAAAAGTATGGTTCCTATTGAAATGTTTGTGTGTCTCCGTTGTGCTCTCATGCCATACGAGGGCAGATCTACACCTTATGCAACTCACAACCTTTTTTTCTCTGTGTTCACAGTAAAGTGCTCCCAAACTCTGTAAGTCTTAGGTCATACTGTCTTTTCTGGTTCTTGCTTACTGTCTGGCTTTTTCCAAATGCACTCACAACTGAATAAAGTAGTGACGCAATTGCGTGGCACAAAATTCTCAGCTTAATGACGTAATCAACTAATCAATGAAAGTAATCGTTACCAATGTTTTTTTAATAATCAATTATTATCAATTATGATGATTAGGTGTTGGAGCCCTAATCAGGACGGTCAAGAAAGCCATAGGAGAGCAGGTGTTGCTTTGATATAGCAATTTGGCAATTCGGTCATCTTTGAGAAAAGAAAGAAAAACAACACAACATGGTATTGGGGTATGCAATACAACCTGTTAATTATTTTAATTATAGCAATGAACAAACAAATCAATTTATGAAGTTTTATTTTAAAGTCTGCATTATTGCTTGGTCCTGACACTGGGACCAAAACAATGGGTCTGAGTTGAAAGGGTTAAGTCATATCCTAAAATCATTTACTGTAAACTAAGTCAAAGCCTTCCCAACTACAATTATATACACACGTACATTTTTGCTTTGATTGGTATTTTATTATACTAAACTGTTATTTTTTCTTATTAACTATAGTACATTTTTATGTATTCTGAATTACTGTCATTGCAGCATCAGTGAATATTTGAAATGTATGCAAACTACAAAGTAGTCAATTGAACAACTGAACTGAAAGTAATTATTTAACTAAAAATCATGAGTCATCAGATGACCATATGACCTACATTTGCATTCTTGCTGTAACTGAGTAGCTGATGAATATTAACTTCTCCTAAATCACATGCTTATGCTAACAATAGTAGTATGTATTTAAATAAATCCCAGGTCAACTACCACCGAGTGCATCCTTGCATAACACTCTCCTCAATTTTTATTTCCTCAGATGCTTCTTTCTACAAAAACATATATTTTGATGAACATATCACTATGCATGAAGAAATGCATAACCATAATAAATTAAAAAAAACTAATTCTGTCAAACACACATTTTTATTGATAATCTTTACAGCTTGAATAAAAATACACTGAAATGCACAAAATATGAATGATAAATGAGGGCACAAAAGAAAAAGTCTCGTCTGATTTACACTTAGTTGGCAGGGTTTTGCTGGTTGTAATATGCATACAACACAATCCACGCATACTGTACTTGGTTAACAGGTACAGCTGAACAGATCTGACCAGTCTGAGCCTCTTCCTTCCAGTTTAGGTTCCTGTGCCCTATAGTCTGCATAGTGACAGACATGCTGCTCAGACAGGCATGTAAGAGTTTCACTATTCTATGTTCAGTACTGATACTAGTGTTAATACTATTACTACTACTACTACTCTGCAAGAATGTGGAAGGGACAAAATTTGCTCTGAGTCATAGAATTAAGGAACGTCCTGTAGTAATAATTGGAAAGAATATTAAACACTATATTTTGTATATTTCAGTATTACATGCACTGCTTTGCGCTTTGGATGAATGTGTTCTTTGTTCTGTATTGATCTCACATGTGTTTCCATTGTATGCATGTCTGTCATGTAACTATACTTGGAGAGTCATCAAAAACATCAGTGTGAAATTCCTTTTATATGAGCGTATTAGGTCAATAAATGTGGTACTGACAATAAACTGCAACATTAATAATTAACCCCCAAATAACATTTGATATCTTGATTCTAAAATACATTTTGTACAACAAGTCAGTTAATGATATACAGTGCCTTCAGAAAGCGTTCAGAGCTGTTTACTTTATAGCGTGTGGCCAGGGCCCTTGCCCGACCGGGACACGGGAGAGCAAGCGTGGCCAGAGCGTTACCTCCCCTGGGACGCTAGATGGCAACCCCCCCCGGGTTGCAGCAGTGCCTCAGCCTCACGTAGGGTTTCAAGGGAGTTGGAGTTTGGTGCAGCCCTGTTGGGATCCGCAGGTGCCGCCAGGGGGTGCTGCAGCAGTAACTGCTGAGCCATTATGGGCAGTTCTTCCACTACATGCTGGCGGAAACGAGTCATCAAGCACCTGGAGCATTTCTGGTTGCCTTATAAAAGGAGCCAGCAACCATTACTCAGGAAGCCAGAGTTGGGAGGAGGAAGATGAAGCTTGACCGGAGGAACAGAGGAGAAGAAAAAGAGGAAGAGAAAGAAAGGAGGATGTGTTGTGTTTGTGCTGTGCTGAGACTGTGTTGTACTTGTGGGAAACAGGGGAAGGTGTTTCCCACAATGTAAAACGAAAACAAAAAATCAGTGTGTGCCTTGAACTTGTGTCCCACGATTGTCTGTGTGGTTCAAGTGGCCGTGCCAGCCTGGGTGGTCCACAACCTTTTACACATTTTTTTATGTTACAGCCTTATAATGACAATCATTTTTTTCCCCCTCATTAAGTAACAATTGTACAAACTGTCATAATCTTGTTGGAAGGTAAATATTCTGCCCACTCTGAGGTCCTGAGGGCTCAGAAGCTGGTTTTCATTAATGATATCTCTGTACTTAGTTTACCCTCAACCCTGGTTTGTTTCCCATCCTCTACTGCTGAAAAACAATCCGGCAACATAATGCTGCCACCACCATGCTTCACCTTTGGGATTGTTTTGCACAGGTGGTAAAGGTTTTCTTCAGACGTGACTCTTAGCATTTAACTCAAACAGTTCAATCTTGGTTTCACCAGATGAAAGGATCTTGCTTCTCTTCGCATAAGAGTCCTTTCTATGCCTTTTTACAAACTCCAAGCAGGCTTTCATGTGTCATCTTGTCACTCTGCCATCACTCCCAGATTACTGGAGTGTTGCTTTCTGGAAACTTTCTGGAAGTTTCTTCCATCTCCACACAGGTGGAGCTCAGTCAGAGTGACCATCAGGTTCTTGGTCACCTCACTTACCAAAGTCCTTCTTTCCCAATTGTTCAGTTTGGCTCAGCAGTCAGGAAGAGTTGTGGTTGTTCTAAACATATCCCTTTTAAGAATTATGGAGGCCACTGTGCTCGTGGGAAATTTCATTGGTGCAGAAATATTTTTGTAGCCTTCCTCAGATCTGTGCCATGACACAATCCTGTCTCTAAGCTATAAATTCAAGTGCCTTGACCTTCGTTATTGCTCATTATCAGCTGCGGGACTATATATAGGTAGGTGTGTGCTTTTACTAATCATGTCCAATCAACTGAATTGTCCAAAGGTGAACTCCAAGCAAGGTGTAGAAACATCTCAACGATAATCAGTAGAATGGGATGCACCTGAGCCAAGTGTCATAGCCAAGAGTCTGAAGACTTGTGTTAACTTGATATTTAAGTTTTTTATTTTTAATACTTTTGCAAAAATTCTTGAAATCCTATTTTCACTTTGTCATTCAGAGGTATTGAGTGCTACTTGATGAGGTAAAATATAAATTATTTTAGTTTAAGGCTGTAACAAAACAATGTTTAAAAGTGAAGGGGTCTGAATACTTTGAAAAGGCAATGTATAATACTAAACTGATTTTTAAATTGAATAGAGAAGCCTATAACATCACTGTTGCTTGAATAGCATCTGTAGCAGATGCTCATTTTATCATAACTTATAACAAAAAAATCACAAAAAAGTTCTTGTTTGCCTACTTTGATCCTTCACCACCTATCCATCATTCTTAATTGTTGACAAAATACTGTACCAATTTTAGACTAAAAGAGTTATACTTTTTACTAAAACACAAATATTAGAAATGACCTGAATTATGGATAACCAAATATCAAGGGGTCAGTGTACATTTTACTTTCATTATTTAGGCAGCCAAGCACTTGTGTTCCTTCAGATTACTTTGATGCACAGATTCTACACTGAATATGGCTTCAGACACCCTAATGCGTAACACTATATGTATCATAATACTTTTAGTGAAAGACCATATGGTTTATTGGCTACATTATTTTACAACACAAATTCCATTAAGATTGTCACATGTACAAAGTACAGTGAAATTCTTTCTCAAAAGTCCTGGCAGCAGGCAAAACACTCTTTGCAGCAATTATAAACAAGAATGGCAATAATTAAGAAACATAAACTGTTTTCCAAAGAAGAAAAGCCCACTTAGTACAGCAGCCATAAAAAAACATGCATGCTGTTAAGTCCAACAGCTCTAAAACCTTAAGGAAGGGATGCGTGTAAGGTTTTTCAAGAATTGTGACGTTCTCTGTTATTAAGTACATATAGAAAAATACAGCCTTACTTCATATGTGTCTATTTGCACAGATAAAGAACAATTATGTACTTTGCTATAACCTAATGACAAATCTGCCAAAACTCACCGTAAGTATTTACAATTCATCAGGCTCCAGCCCCCTCCTACACCTACTATTTGCAATTCAAAATGCTGAAAGCGCTAGGAAGAAAAGCATTTCCAAATCTATTACCCTTAAAACTTGGGAATGTAATCTATGTGCCTGAAGGCAACATTTGAAACCCCTGATTCCTATAAACAACATCATAGCAGTCTGCCTAAAATTATATATCAACGTATTTTGGAATATTTTAACATAACACAAAAATATTCTGAAACTAGAGAACAGCCAAGAAAAATGACACCTTTTATTGGCTAACTAAAAAGATTACAATATGCAAGCTTTCGAGGCAACTCAGGCCCCTTCTTCAGGCAAGATGTAATCCTGCATCTTGCCTGAAGAAGGGGCCTGAGTTCCCTTGAAAGCTTGCATATTGTAATCTTTTTAGTTAGCCAATAAAAGGTGTCATTTTGCTTGGCTTTTCTCTACATTCATAATGGCTAACACGGTACAACACCCTAGTACTTCTGAAACTAGTTAAGCGATTAGTATGGATTTTGGCCCATGATAGGTTATATAGAATGCTAGCAGTTTAGAAAAATACAATTACTTATTCTTCTGCTGGTCCAGTCATTTCAGAACTTAAAACATATAACATTTTACAATGTCTGTTCAGGAATTTTAAAGGATAAGTTTGGTATTTTTCAAGTTATTTCTTCTCAATCATGGTGCAGTAGAACCCCAATTATCTACACCTTGATTAACTGGGGTTATGCATTATCTGAGGTGAACCTGTACGTACAATACACTACGTTTCTTATAATTCATAAAAGCTTTGCTGTGAAAACTGTAAATACTATACTTTTAAAAGTGTGAAAGTGAATTTTATTTGTTTTTATTTAATTTCACTAAGGCATGAAAAGAGGCTTAAAAAACTGGCAAAATTTTTTACTTGTTGTAATTTTTATTCCGAAATGGTCGTGATCATCCATTTTATCTGAGTTTTGAATTATCTGGGGTAGCATCAGTCCATATTAATAATAATAATAATAATAATTAATTACACTTATATAGCACTTACCTTGCTACTCAAAGTGCTTTACATAAATAGGGGGGAACCACTTGAACCACCACCAATGTGTAGCACCTACCTGGATAATGCAACAACAGCCATTATTACACCACTAAGCTCACTGTACATTAGCTATTAGGTGGTGAAGTGGTGAGAGGGCCAGAGGATGGTTCATGGGCCAGAATGGTCATGATAGGCAATTTAGCCAGGACATCGAGATATACCTTAATCTTTTCGAAAGATGCCCAAGGATCTTTAGTGACCATAGGAAATCAGAACCTCGGTTTTACATCTCATCTAAAGGACGGCACTATATCTACAGCGCAGTGTTCCACATCACTGCACTGGAGCACTGGGATCCACACACAGGCCACCGGGTAAGCACCCTCTGCTAGCCTCACCAACACCTCTTCCAGTAGTAACCCTAGCTTTCCCTAGATTGTCTCCAATCCAAGAACTGGCCGGGCCTGAACATGCTTTGCTTCATGTGGATGACCTGTTCTGAAGCACAGGTGGTATGGCTGATATTTGGGGTTCTAAAGCATATATTCATTTTCCACATTAAAATTCTGTTCTAATGTGAAGCATTTTTTTTTTTACAAATCTTTAGAAATTTAGCCTGTTCTTGTATTTTAAAATGGAGGTGATGGAGTCAAGGTCTTCACTTTAGAACACAATTTCATGCAGTAAATTAACAAATGCCATGATTGTGAAGAAATAACTTTGACTTGAAAAATGCTGAATTCATCCTTCAACTACTAAAAAATACAGTTTCCACACTATAGTAATGCAAAGTGAGGGTGTCATCTACAGCTTATTCAACCATCTAGTTACTAAATCCAGTTGTCCCATTAAAGGGTTGCAAGTAGCTGAAGACCATTGAATTCATTAGAGGTTAAAGAAGACGTAGACACTGCAGAAGATGCAGACAGACACATGAATACTGGACCTATTTATAGTCTTCTATTAATGTAACAATAGCAGCTTAACTAGAATCTGAAGGGCCCTACTGTAAAAAATAAATTAGGCCTCCCTCATGTGAAATTAAGATAAATCTAAAAAGAAAATTAGCACCATTAATAATAATTCTTTATATTTATTTAGCGCTTTTGTCACTATTCAAAGTACATTTTCATAGTGAATAGAAAGCCACTTCAGCCACACACCTGAATGTTGCGACGGTAGCCATTATTGCGCCAGTACACTCACCACACATTAGCAGTTAGGTGGTGAAATTATGAGAGAGAGAGAGCTAGCCAATTAGAGACAGGGGATGATTAGGGGGCAAAAATTACTAGGCCGTGATGGGCAATTTAGCTTGGACATTGGGATACACCCTACTCTTTATAAAGGATGCCCAGAGATCTTTTCTAGAGAGTCAGGACCTCAGTTTTATGTCTCATCCAAAGGATGGAAACATTTTTACAGCACAGTGTCCACATCACTGCACTGGGGCATTGGGATCCACATTCAGATCACTGGGTAAGTGCCCCCCTGCTGGCCTCACTAATACCTCTGCCAGGAGCAACCCAAGATTTTCCCTAGGTGGTTTCCAGTCCAAGTATTGGTTGGGCCAGGACATGCTTAATGAAATATGTCAAGCATATCAGCTACATAAAAGGCCAATAGTCATAATTAACCTTATGGAGTTGTAGGAGAAATAACACCATTAACCTTTTCATTACAATGTCAAGTAGACAAAACGGGCACAATAATGAAAGAGTAAGATGGATTAAAAAAAAGAGAAGATACCTATGAAGCATTGTTCTTTCTGTTCAGAATTTTCTGTACTTTTGTTGGTTCTTTTAGTCTATAGCCCTCATTCATCCCCCTTTTTAGCCCCAACACTCCTTTCCCAACAACAACAGCAACTTTCTCTAAACTCTTTACAAGGTTTTCAAAGTTTTTTTTTGTAAGGTATCTTTAATTTTTTGCCCTCACTTCTCTTTCCTATAGCTTACACACTCTTTGCCCAACCACTACTGGTCACTTCAGAGTTTTCTTCATTTTTCACCATTTCTTCTCTTGACTGTAGGTCTCCACACATGCCTGGAGTCACTTCCTCTATTGCACTTTCCCTAAGACTTAGCACAGCCAGTGGTTTCACAATATCATATATTGGCAGAACCATAGCACCACGTTATCTCAAAAGTTAGGGGTTTGTGAGGTAATGTTTAGTGTGAATGGTGCCATAATCTCAATTCAGTTTTAGGACATGACATCAGTACAGTTTTAGAACAGAAGTTAAGCTTTGGGGATAGATAGATAGATAGATAGATAGATAGATAGATAGATAGATAGATAGATAGATAGATAGATAGATAGATAGATAGATAGATAGATAGATAGATAGATAGATAGATAGATAGATAGATAGATAGATAGATAGATAGATAGATAGATAGATACTTTATTACTCCCAGTGGGAAATTCACATATTCTAGTAGCAGCATACTGATAAAAACAATATTAAATTAAAGAGTGATAACAATGCAGGTATAACAGACAGTAACTTTGTATAATGTTAGTGTGGAACGTAAGATTAGGAGTTAGTGGAATTGGGGTTTAGTGTGAACAATGCCTTGAGCTTAGTTCAGTTTAAGAACCTAACATCAATACACTTTTAGGATGTACGTTAACATTAGGGGTTAGTGTGGTTAGGGTTTAGTAGGAACAATATCCCCATTCTCCATTGTACCAACTTTACATCTAATGTGAGACTTTCAGTTCAACATGTGCCTAGCTAACAGTTTTACTAATTATTGTATATTTTTTCAAAATACATGCATATCACTCTGTAATCGCCATTTGATGTTTACTTTTCTGTCCACGTGTATAAAACTTCTGTCATAAAACTGCTGTTCTAAAAGAGTACCGACTTTATGTCCTAAAACTGCAGTGCTGTGGCCGTGCAGACACTTCTCAATGGTTTGTCAGAACATTCTTCTTATCACTGCAACTGGCAATAGACAGCTCTGGAATATTGTGTTCCCTGCCCCAGATGATGACTGCTGAAGAATATCCTGGAGCAGCCAATTCAGAGGAAGGAAAAACACTCAGCCAAACTAAAAATTCAGTGCTGCTGCAATAGTTGGGTGTTTTGTGAAATGAGCTGAGTGGCATGCCCACTGAAAAGGCCCTACAGAGGACACAGATGTTAAAAATGAAGCCTTGCAAAACATCAACTGTGGGTTTCACAGTCCCATGAGCCTCGAAGCAATTCCTCCATCGGAACTATGGTTGCACAAATTTAGGACATAGCAAGAAGCAAATGCATTCAGAGAAAACCCATAGCAATACAGAGAGAGCAAGTAAACTGCACACAGACACTGACAGAGTAAAGAATCAAACTAGTGTCCCTGGAGCTGTGAGGCAATGTATTATACAATGTAAAATTACAAAAAAAATTGCAGTGTATAAGTAACATTTGTTTTACAACTCTGGCCTTGCTATGTGACACTTATTGGGCATCTTCATAATCCGGCGTCTGGTGACTTCAAAACTATCAGGATGTATGTCCTTTCACAGCTTTAGCCTCTGCGAGATCAATAGCACTTGGGTAATTCCAGACAAGAGTACTTGATTGATAATGAGAATGAGAACTGAGCCGATTTCTGGCTTTGATCTCATCAGCGACATTTCATTTTAGAACCTGTGCTGGGCAATCATCAAGCCTAGAAAATGCAGATTGTGAGTCTTGAGCTTTATATGTGAAATTCCAACATGGTTGTCCTTTATTTGCACCTACAGGTGGAGCCCCTGTGTACCTTCTTCAAAACATCATGGCAGACTAAAGAACTCTAACTAAAGAACACATAACACATTTCAATAACTTTTCATTTTCACCAATCAGCATTAGACACGTCTGAATTATGTAAAGTCCCAAACTAGTTAAACATATTAAAGTCCTAGGTACAAGAAATAAAACATCTAATATGTAAACTGTTATCACAGAACAAATCACCAAGTTAAATTTTATATATGATCTAATTTTCGAATATAAAGTGTGCAGGTACACATGAAGTCTGGATGTCCTAGTTTAACAGGCAGTTTCAAACACCTTTTTTCTTTTCCGTTTAGAACAATAAGGAGGCTGTGGTGGGTTGGCACCCTGCCCGGGATTGGTTCCTGCCTTGTGCCCTGTGTTGGCTGGGATTGGCTCCAGCAGACCCCCGTGACCCTGTGTTCGGATTCAGCGGGTTGGATAATGGATGGATGGACGGATGGATAATAAGGAGGTCAGATTGGGGAGCATGCACTGGTACAGCGCATTGCCGCATCCACCACATGACGAAACAGCTCGGGATCCTGGTTGGTGACCCCCCAGGCAGAGACACAGCCCAGTCCCACCCTCTGCAAATGTCCCTCTATCTGCTGCAGCCAGGTGTTACGTGGGCATCCCCTTGGCCTGGTCCAGCTGCTTGGGTCCTCAACAGTAAGGATCCTGTGAGCCGGATCACCCTCAGGGAATAGCGCCACATAGCCATAGTGCCGTAAATGACGCTTCCTCACAATGCAGGTAATGTGCCTCATTCGGGACTCCATGAGCAACAAAGTCAAACCAGCGATTTATTTATTATTTTATAATAAGCATTATTAAAAATATACAGTAAGAATAATAACATTTTAAGAGATATTTTTAAAAGTTCCAAAAAAGTACAAACCCATAGAAATAACAAAGAAATTCCAAAAACAGAAATAAAAACTGTGACAAATTTTTAACTGTTAATACTACAGCAGCAATAAACTGAAAATGTCAATTTAAACCACCTCCAAGATTCTCAAGAAAATAATTATAGTAATATGTATAAAGGGCAAATGAAATAAATGAACATTTTTGCCATTTTTTTACAAAAGAGGAAATAAATTGAATGTCTGAGACAAAACTAAAAACAAGCCCTGTTTTTAAAGATTTTAAGAGAGTGACGTCAATTGTGATTTAGGAATTAGGTGCATTACATGCATTACATTGACAGTCAGAGGATCTGAAAGGAATTTCAACACAGTGCTGAAAAGAAGATATTTTTTATAACCCATTAACCATTACTTTGAATATAAGATGAACAAAATGAATGGAAAGTTGCAAATGTGAATGCAAATCGATGTGAAAAAAAAATAGCCATTATATACCAACATGATTTGCCTCGAACCTGTTTAAAATAATGGAAACTATTTTATGAGATAAATTTTATTTATATGAAAGAAACAATATAAAATATAAAATGACAACCAGAAGAAGATGCTGTCAGACAGTCTAAGATTATTTGAGAGCATACTGATTTTCATAAGCCATTTGCTAAAGTTCTGCACAGGACATGAATGCTTGACCTATAGACCACTGGAATCAATGATAAATGGTAAAACAGAATTTAAAGACGAACAAAGTGGACACATTCATTCAGGTCACTGGCAAAGACACATTGGTTTTGTATTGTTACTTTTCTAATTTACATTATTGACATGTTTTCTGTTATAGAAAGAAAATTATGAAATTTGCTTATGGTAATAAAATTGTGAGGATGTCAAATATTAAGGATGTAGCAAAAACAATTAAGAGGAACATGAGCTATTATTCAAAACTGGACAAAAAGAAAATATAATTCGTTGTAGTCAAGCAACATTCATGTTAAATGGACAAAAGATAAAGTGGGTTTTGTTGACCAGATCTTATCACCCTCAGAGCAATGAGCATTAAAGGGGAACAACACTGTAAGATATCCATCCATCCATCCATTATCTCCAAACTACAGGATCACGGGGGTCTGCTGGAGCCAATCCCAGCCAACACAGGGCATAAGGCAGGAAACAAACCCTGGGCAGGGCGCCAACCCACCACAGGGCACACACAGACACACCAAGCACAATTTAGGACCGCAAATGCACCTAACCTGCATGTCTTTGGATTGTGGGAGGAAACCCACGCAGACACAGGGAGAACATGCAAACTCCACACAGGGAGGACCCAGGAAGCGAACCCAGGTCTCCATACTGTGAGGCAGCAGCGCTACCACTGCGCCACCGTGCCGGCCCACTGTAAGATATATAATTTTGAATTACAATTAAGAGACCTTATGCTTACACGCTCTAATGGACTAATGACACATTATTTCGAAATGTGTGAAAAAAATCAAGACTGTATTTGCTTACAGTTTTGCACCCAGTACTGTTGAAGGCTACACTTCAACTCTTTGTGATCCTGTAATAAAATTGCAGGACTGGGAATGAATGAACATAACACAGACATCATAAAGCTGCACTATATTAGGCGCACGCAATAACAGCTGTCTGTTTTTTCGGTATCTAATTGTGTCATTCAATGACAAATTTAACTCATTTGCCAGAGAGGAGAAGCAATTCATTGAGGGTATTTTGTTGAGGAAGGAAAAGGGAAAAAAATCTCAGCAGACAAATGTTTAAAGTCCCTCTGTTGCCTCTGAAAATTGGAGCTGTGTGCCCCTGGCTGGAGCCACGGCGATGCAGGCTAATGGCATTTGCTCTATCTGTAATACCTCAAAATTCTTTGGAGCATTGACACTCAACATACAATGCTAAACATTGTGTTACAGATTACCTTGCAGACATGATCTTGTCACACTGTATGCACGCACATTTGGTGCATTTTTATTACACTCCGAAATGTGATTTGACAAGATCCAGAGGGGTCAGAGCTTCAGGCACAATACAGGAACCAATTGTGGATAGGGTGCCACTCCATTCAGGAAGTAGTCATGAGCACCCCAACACTCAAATGAGCCTAGCTTTGAATCATAACTTAACCTAACAAGTACATCTTCCATTAAAGCATAAATCAATGCAACAGCAGACTTATTTGACATGGAATCTTATATCCATTCATCTCTTTAACTAATCTTTATAAAAGCTGGTTTGCTGTAGAAAATGACAGTATCAAGAATTGTGTAGGAGCAGGGCGCCGGCACGTTAAATAATGACACAAGTCCCATATTTGCCACCCCCATACTATAAATATAACTTGGTAGTTTCAAACTCTGTAAACTAAAAGGCGCTAGGAATATTTAACTAAAAACATGCAGCTCACATTTAAGGCACATTTAACAGACAACAGACACATGTGACTGACACTTAAATATCGTTCCAGAAATTAACAAAATGTAACAAAATAACACAATCAGTATAAGCACAATGCGATAAGTGACAAAATGGATGATATTATCATGTACTGACATGTAATTTGAAATGTGCATGAGATATTTTGATTCTCGGGCACTGCATTATGAAAAATGTTTCTGACAGTTTTTAAAGGTACTATATGGATAAGCCACTGGATATGTATATAATTGTAACATTTTATATTTAACTCTTACTTTTTATATTCTATCATTATTATTAGAAAGGCACGATAGATAGATAGATAGATAGATAGATAGATAGATAGATAGATAGATAGATAGATAGATAGATAGATAGATAGATAGATAGATAGATAGATAGATAGATAGATAGATAGATAGATAGATAGATTGCATCCGGAAAGTATTCACAGCGCATCACTTTTTCCACATTTTGTTATGTTACAGACTTATTCTAAAATGGATTAAATTCATTTTATTCCTCAGAATTCTACACACAACACCCCATAATGACAACGTGAAAAAAGTTTACTTGAGATTTTTGCAAATGTATTAAAAATAAAAAAATTGAGAAAGCACATGTACATGAGTATTCACAGCCTTTGCCATGAAGCTCAAAATTGAGCTCAGGTGCATCCTGTTTCCCCTGATCATCCTTGAGATGTATCTGCAGCTTAATTGGAGTCCACCTGTGGTAAATTCAGTTGACTGGACATGATTTGGAAAGGCACACACCTGTCTATATAAGGTCCCACAGTTGACAGTTCATGTCAGAGCACAAACCAAGCATGAAGTCAAAGGAATTGTCTGCTGCTTTGAAGGTCCCAATGAGCACAGTGGCCTCCATCATCCGTAAGTGGAAAAAGTTCAAAACCACCAGGACTCTTCCTAGAGCTGGCTGGCCATCTAAACTGAGCGATCAGGGGAGAAGGGCCTTAATCAGGGAGGTGACCAAGAACCAATGGTCACTCTGTCAAAGCTCCAGAGGTCCTCTGTGGAGAGAGGAGAACCTTCCAGAAGGACAACCATCTCTGCAGCAATCCACCAATCAGTCCTGTATGGTAGAGTGGCCAGACGGAAGCCACTCCTTAGTAAATGGCACATGGCAGCCTGCCTGGAGTTTGCCAAAAGGCACCTGAAGGACTCTCAGACCATGAGAAACAAAATTCTCTGGTCTGATGAGACAAAGATTGAACTCTTTGGTGTGAATGCCAGGCGTCACGTTTGGAGGAAACCTGGCACCATCCCTACAGTGAAGCATGGTGGTGGCAGCATCATGCTGTGGGGATGTTTTTCAGCATCAGGAACTGGGAGACTAGTCAGAATAAAGGGAAAGATGACTGCAGCAATGTACAGAGACATCCTGGATGAAAACCTGCTTCAGAGCGCTCTTGACCTCAGACTGGGGCGACGGTTCATCTTTCAGCAGGACAACGACCCTAAGCACACAGCCAAGATATCAAAGGAGTGGCTTCAGGACAACTCTGTGAATGTCCTTGAGTGGCCCAGCCAGAGACCAGACTTGAATCCGATTGAACATCTCTGGAGAGTCTTAAAATGGCTGTGCACTGACGCTTCCCATCCAACCTGATGGAGCTTGAGAGGTGCTAAAAAGAGGAATGGGCGAAACTGGCCAAGGATAGGTGTGCCAAGCTTGTGGCATCATATTCAAAAAGACTTGAAGCTGTAATTGCTGCCAAAGGTGCATCGACAAAGTATTGAGCAAAGGCTGTGAATACTTATGTACATGTGATTTCTCAGTTTTTTTATTTTTAATAAATTTGCAAAAACCTCAAGTAAACTTTTTTCACGTTGTCATTATGGGGTGTTATGTGTAGAATTCTGAGGAATAAAATGAATTTAATCCATTTTGGAATAAGGCTGTAACATAACACAATGTGGAAAAAGTGATGCGCTGTGAATACTTTCTGGATGCACTGTAGATAGATAATGAAAGGCACTAAATGATGGATAGATAGATAGATAGATAGATAGATAGATAGATAGATAGATAGATAGATAGATAGATAGATAGATAGATAGATAGATAGATAGATAGATAGATAGATAGATAGATAGATAGATAGATAGATAGATAGATAGATAGATATGAAAGGCACTGTATAATAGATACTTCATAACAGGTAACACGCCTGAAGCCAAGGATGTTTGATCTGCTGCTGGAAGAGGTGTTGTTGAGGAGTGCTTACCCAGTGGTCTGTATGTGGATCCCAACACCTCAGTGCAGTGATGGAGACACCATGATATAAAAAATTGGCACCATCCTTTGGATGAGACATAAAATGACTCTCTGTGGTCATTAAAGATCCCTGGTCATCTTTTAAAGACAGCAGGATGTTTCCCAATACTATTCTCTTATCTTTGGCAAAGTCAGAAGTTTTTTTTTTTTATGTTTTTTTGTTATTCTTGTGTGTGTTTGAGGGGGTTGCTGTTGTTGTTTGTCAAAATATTTCCATATTTCTCAAACTTCTGTAAAACTAAATTTCCCACTGGAACACATAAAGTACTGTCTAACTATGTATCTTATACAAGATATGTTGCCTTCTATTAGCATGATTCTAACTTCCCAAGAAGAAAATATATGTATATGACTGTAACCAGAAATGTCCATGCAGCCAGTACACTATACAAAAACTCTTCTTTAATGTAAAACAAACCTTTTCCTCAATATTTCCTTCTTCCAGTACAATATGAAATGGAGCTGAGACCAGGAACATCAACTGTGTAGAAACAAAATCTACTATCAGGGCATTCTGGGTGTGCACCCAGTGACGGCAAGGGGCTTTTTCACCAATTACAACCAGTTGATATAATTATGGAGCATTCGCAAATTGAAATGACCAAGGGGGTGCCACCCCCCCCACCCCCCATCCCCCCCCTTCGACACTCAATGAAGCAATAAAGTATAAATGGGACATAATTATCAAGGGGGGTCTGATAAAACAATCAAGTCTTACACCAAAAGCAACAGTAGGAAATACCATGCTGCATCACATGACACAGTGTCTGCATAATGCATTTTCAAAAGTATGAACAATTCTCTTTTAGGGAGCCAATTCACCCAGAGGCTTGTAGGGGTCTTAATCCAGCCTTGACCGATCATACTGTAGGACAAACTTTCTTCTCAGCTTTCTGTTGTTTTCAAGAATTTAGGTGAATATGAATGGCAAGCTTGTTGGGCTGAATGACTTTTTCTCATGAAAATTATTGTAATGTTCATTTAGTTACACCTAGCCAAATAAAAAAATGAAACTAACTTGCACATCTTTAGTATATATGAGGACTCCAGAGTATCCCAAGAGAGCACATACTGATACTGTAACCATTACCTAGACCTGACCCTGGGTCCCATGAGCTCAGACACACAGGAAATATATGCTGTAATTTCATCCATCCATTATCAAACTCACTCAATGAAGTTCAGGGTTTGGGGAGACGCACTTTATGCTGGTATTAGATAGAATGCAGGAACCACTGGATGTAGTGCTCATTGGACAATTACCAGTCTTATTTAAAATAATACAATACAATCTTTGTTCTGCTGGAGTCCAGGCAGATGGCGCAAGTGCATTGAGAAGGGTGGAGACTACATTGAGCAATAACATTATCAGTATTGTTAAGGTTCATTCCATTTTCTAATATTTCCCATTTTCTAACTTTACCTTGATTCCCCCCGCATATAAAATCCTAGGCGAATAAATACTTTTTATAGACGCTGTAAATTCTTGTGGATTTCCTCTAATAATGTCAGTCACCTTCCATATTCAACAGGAATGCTGGTGAAGTTAAGCCAAGACTACAAATCAGAATGGATAGTGGTGAAGCTGGCACAAAATATTACTGGCACAGTGATACACAGTTCCCTCCTGTTCAGTATGCATTACAATTGAAGACCTCAGCCTTTCTGAACAGTCACTATTCTAAGTATTCTGTTCTACCAAACCGCACAGGACCTTTGCCATATTCAGAGACCATGTTATTCCACACATCACATCATATCATTTGATAAAGCATTTAATGTATTCATTGAATGTTAGTATCATACTGCTGTCACTAGTTTGCAGGACACATTCAAGGAAAATGTTACAGTACTATGAGCACATGGCAATTAATTTGAAATTGATCTTAAACAGCAACTTTAAACTGGCAAATCCATTTGCACGCATCAACCGATGAGCATGAAGGAACATGCTGCTTTATAAGTTTTACAGCTGCAGCATTAAATGCTGAGAAAAGAGTAAGCAATCATCCACACATCCATCCTATTTCTGGATAGCATTCTTGTCATTACAGAGCAAGTTGTGCCTGTCCCAGAACAAATCCAAAACAAGACAGCGATCAGCCTTAGATGAGAAACAGATCACATTCATAGATACATCAACATTGACTTAAGCCAAGCCAATTTAAACTAATTAATTAACTGGATGGTGCACCTTTGGAAAGCGAGATAAAGGCCTAGAAGTCTTTTGAATAATCTGCAGAGAGTAATCAGGTCTATTTCCCTGGAACTATGAGCAGCACTAATAACTGTGCCACCATACTTCCCTTTAGGATTTTCTTATAATGAAACTAAAGAAGAGAAAATCAGCTTCTTGGCTTTTTCATGGTGTATCATTGTTGTGAGGCAGCATTTATAATACCGACTTAGATAAGTAGCTTCTTAAATGTTGCTATTAAAAATCTGTATGACTAGTGAGATTCATTTTATTTAAATTCCTGCAGTTTCTGAGAAACCTGCATTTTATCTCTGTGTGCAGCACAGTTAAATGTGCCACGGCATACTGTACATTATAATCGGGTTTTTAGAAAACTGTTAGCACAGACAGCAAAATCCAGCTAAATCAAAATCTCTGCTATTACTGTTTGAAATAGAAAAAAAGTTAGTAAGAGCAAGTTAAAAAATGTAACATAAAAAGAGAAAAGTTTCCAAGAATTATAATGACGATGTGTATTTTAAATACTGTGGGATAAGCATTTTTACTACTTTAGACCTCTTTCTTTATTTCTTTTTTCTTTTCTTTTATAGACTAATCAGTTAACACATACATTGTGTCTTCTGAATCTACTTATTGCTTGTTCATGGAAATAGTAAATGGATGGAAAATGCTGGATTTTATGTCATGTTTCTTTACTCAGAAAGACGTTTTTGATTACGATTCATTTCAAATATTAAAGCAAATAGCAGTAAGTTGCCCTGGACCCAGAGTTTGCCTTTCCGATCTGAATAAATAATTTACTAAAAGATCAGCAGTGACTTATTTCCATTATATCACTATATGACGACTACAAGAGTACACTCGCAACACACCATCGCACACAGCCGTTCAAACTGAAAATATGATTAGCACATTTCAATTGGATTTGCACTATCAACGTTAAATCATTATTTATTAGCTTGTCGGAAGTCCATAAAACTACCTTGACAGGGTTTAAGTTAATAAGAGGTGAGCAGATGCTGTCAAGTTGAGTTAGGACCACCCGTAACATTCCTTCTTTTATGACAGAATTAATATGTTCTCCTGTGCTGATTTCACTGATTTCACCTTAAGGGATGGCATCCATGTATTTATTTATTTATTTATTTTGCATCATAAAGTCTGCCGAGGCTGACAGGGCAATCCTGCCAAACTTTAATAGAATGTCAAAGACAAGGCAAACACAAGGTCTTCAGGAATGGAAATTGCAGTCAGTGGATTAATTTCGGTCAAATCCTTGCTGGCTTAAAGAAGAAAAATGATTGACAAGCCAAGTTTTTTGCCTTCATGCATGTTAGGCACAGTCACACTTTGCATCTTCTATTAGCTTACCATTTCTGGATGGCAGTATTTATTAGATATTATTTATGTGAAATGAATAAGAGAAACTTCAGCATTGCTCTTCTTTTGGAGATATTTAGCATGCTAAAAAATCACAAATTTACCTTTCAACTAAAAAAAATCATATTTTCTACACTTATAATTGCCCATATGCTAAAAAAATATCTACTCACCATTCTGGAGGAGGCAGTGGTATTAACCTTCTGGTGGCTGGCAATGAGGACTGACATTGTACCAAATTAAGAAAAAAAAATAGATCAATCAGGCAGCAAGTTTTACACGCACCCTTGAAGTCCACTTAACAATGATTTTTTTAATATTGTTATTATTATTTTGATTTTTTGCTGTGACACCCTCACAAGCAGCTTCTCCAGGGAGTCTGTCGAAAATCCTCAAATATCCAGTCTTAGGGTAATTTAATCCATTCAGGGAAGCACTGCCTCACTGTATCTGTCTCTCCTCTTTTTTTTAGCAAACCCCTCTCCCCACGTCTGGTGTGGGTTCAGCACCTTCAATAAATTGGAGCTTGACTTAAACGCACAACCCTGCATGTCACAAGAAGACATCAGAGAATATGCAAGGTGCAAGGGATCCTTTGTACCTTCCCACAAGTACAGCGAGGTTCAGTGTTAAGGATTTTTTTTTTTTTTTTTTGGTGCTGGCCTGCAATGGATCAATTCAATCAGTTTTACTGTTAGGTTGTGATAAAGCACCAGCAATATTTATGCTGTATGCCTTGCACATCGTAAATTATATCAGCTCCCCAGAAGATAGATCCCTGGCGCAATATGTGATGGTGTTTTATTTATGTAGCATTTGTGCCTAAGTATTGAATCTAGTACCTAGACTGAATAACCAATTTACCCTACAAGGTGGAGCCTGTGTACTTGAGCTACACGGCTGGAATAAAAGAAACAAAAAGCAGATATACTGCGAAAGAATGGTGGAGAGGGTGGGCTGGGGGGGCTGAGAGCGGGTGCAAGCAAGCTTGATACATCTGATTTCATTAACAAGTCAATCAAGCTCTTGCCTTTATATTTGTCTTGTGCCACTCTGCTTTTCAATTTTTCTGCTTATTGCCTTCTGTACTTTATTAGCTGATCCCTTGACCAATTCATAGAACACAAGCTAAGCAATAATGCAAGTATCTAAGACTGCATTGCCTAATGACAAAAATCCATCATGCTACTCCTGTGCAAATGAAAAAGTCTATGGATATTCAAAGCTCACACAGAACATTAATTTACAATATGCAATAGAGAGAGGTATGATAAATTAATATTTTAAATAATTTAACCGCAACAAAAAAAAATTGTGTTTCTAATGCAGTGCATCTCACTGCTAGGTGGCATTTTTGTCACAATGGATTTTTCCTCTAAACCGTATTAAAAAAAAAAAGTCATTCTCAGCAAGCGTAGAGTATTTGACTGAATAAGTATTTCAGCATAACTAAAGAAAAAATTCTCTGGTGTGCGGTGAAAATGATTCAGTTCTGTCTTAGGTAAGCAAAAACAGACATTTATATATAGAATCAACTGCTTTGCCTCTTGAAAATAATATTTGTTCTATTCATCCATGATTTTCCTTATGAGGAAGAAAGTTGCTTTTAAAGTTAAAAAGGAAACTTTTTAATTTAAAACACCACAAAAGAATTTCAGACATCTGGGTGAATATATTTTTACAGCTGGGGGTACAATGGTTAGGATCATCTGCTACAGAAATCATGTATGACCCAGATATTCCCAACCATTGTACCCCCAGTTGTAAAAATATATTTACTCAAAGTCTGAAGTTTTTTTTTGGATGTTTTATTATGATAGATAGATAGATAGATAGATAGATAGATAGATAGATAGATAGATAGATAGATAGATAGATAGATAGATAGATAGATAGATAGATAGATAGATAGATAGATAGATAGATAGATAGATAGATAGATAGAGTCATGCACGTGCACTTGGAGGCAGCTTAAGGGCTCTGGTAATTATAGCATCCCACCGTATCAGGGGTTGGCCCTGTGTGCTAACGACTTCTCCATTCCATACTCTGTAGAATGGAAGATTGACGGCTTTTCCATCATTGATGTCACTTCAATTGTCCGCCATCCTGGCCCAACCCCTTCCTGCCTGGAACCCATATGACCTGCAGTTCGTCCATCTCTGAGTCACTTCTACATTGAGCTTCCACCTGAAAAGATTTTTTTTTTTGTTTTTCATTATACAGAGTCACAGACAAGCCCCAAACCTTTTTCATGTCTGCTTCTTGTCTTACGATAGATAGATAGTGTGGTGGGCGGCCAGGGCCTTTGCCCAGCCGGGACGCCCCTATGATAAAATTATAAAAATTTATATAGCACATTTTCATACAAAAGATGTTGCTCAAAGTGCTTTACAGGATGAAGAAAGAGAAAAAAAAGAAATAATGGCCAGGGAGGACAGAAAAAACAAAAAAAAACTCTAGACAGATGAAGAAAAAAATCAAAATCTGTAGGGGTTATAGGCCACGACACCACCCAGCCCCAGTGGCGTAGCGTAGTAGGGGCGGCCCGCCCCGGGCGGCACTTTTAGGGGGTGGCAAAATTTCACAATAAATTATAATAATATCTTGTAAAAATTTGAACCATACCTAAATAAGGGGGCGGCGGAATTTTCCTCCACCCCGGGCGGCTGACACCCACGCTACACTACTGCCCAGCCCCCTCTAGGCATTCTACCTAACATAATCGATCTCAATCAGTCCTCATTGTTTTCAGGCTTCACATGGAAGAATTTGATGATGATGGTCATATGGACTTCTGGCCAGATGTTCTGCCGGAAGAGAATCCGAAAGCACTTCTGGGTGCCCTTGCTGTACTTCCGCCACACCGAGATACTGTATGCTGTCGGAAAGGGATCTGAGAGCACCTGGAGTACTTCCGGGTCCACTATAAAACAGGCCAGCTCATTCTGTTCAAGAAGCCAGAGTCGGGAGGAGGTGAACAAAGCTTGCTGGGAGAGGAGTGGAGGCAACAGAAGAACAGAGAAAAAGAGTGAAGAAAGGACTGTGTTTGGCTTCTTGTGCTTTAATGTACTGTGCTCTGTAGTGGGGAGTGAAAAGAAACACTGCCACACTTGGAATAAAACGTGTGTGCTGGACAGTATTTGCATCTGCCGGTTTGTGTCGGGTAGGGTGGCTGGTATGCATCATGATAGATAGATACAGTGGTGTGAAAAACTATTTGCCCCCTTCCTGATTTCTTATTCTTTTGCATGTTTGTCACACAAAATGTTTCTGATCATCAAACACATTTAACCATTAGTCAAATATAACACAAGTAAACACAAAATGCAGTTTTTAAATGATGGTGTTTATTATTTAGGGAGAAAAAAAATCCAAACCTACATGGCCCTGTGTGAAAAAGTAATTGCCCCCTTGTTAAAAAATAACCTAACTGTGGTGTATCACACCTGAGTTCAATTTCCGTAGCCACCCCCAAGGCCTGATTACTGCCACACCTGTTTCAATCAAGAAATCACTTAAATAGGAGCTGCCTGACACAGAGAAGTAGACCAAAAGCATCTCAAAAGCTAGACATCATGCCAAGATCCAAAGAAATTCAGGAACAAATGAGAACAGAAGTAATTGAGATCTATCAGTCTGGTAAAGGTTATAAAGCCATTTCTAAAGCTTTGGGACTCCAGCGAACCACAGTGAGAGCCATTTTCCACAAATGGCAAAAACATGAAACAGTGGTGAACCTTCCCAGGAGTGGCCGGCCGACCAAAATTACCCCAAGAGCGCAGAGATGACTCATCCGAGAGGTCACAAAAGACCCCAGGACAACGTCTAAAGAACTGCAGGCCTCACTTGCCTCAATTAAGGTCAGTGTTCACGACTTCACCATAAGAAAGAAACTGGGCAAAAACGACCTGCATGGCAGATTTCCAAGACGCAAACCACTGTTAAGCAAAAAGAACATTAGGGCTCGTCTCAATTTTGCTAAGAAACATCTCAATGATTGCCAAGACTTTTGGGAAAATACCTTGTGGACTGATGAGACAAAAGTTGAACTTTTTGGAAGGCAAATGTCCCGTTACATCTGGCGTAAAGGGAACACAGCATTTCAGAAAAAGAACATCATACCAACAGTAAAATATGGTGGTGGTAGTGTGATGGTCTGGGGTTGTTTTGCTGCTTCAGGACCTGGAAGGCTTGCTGTGATAGATGGAACCATGAATTCTACTGTCTACCAAAAAATCCTGAAGGAGAATGTCCGGCCATCTGTTCGTCAACTCAAGCTGAAGCGTTCTTGGGTGCTGCAACAAGACAATGACCCAAAACACACCAGCAAATTCACCTCTGAATGGCTGAAGAAAAACAAAATGAAGACTTTGGAGTGGCTTAGTCAAAATCCTGACCTGAATCCAATTGAGATGCTATGGCATGACCTTAAAAAGGCGGTTCATGCTAGAAAACCCTCAAATAAAGCTGAATTACAACAATTTTGCAAAGATGAGTGGGCCAAAATTCCTCCAGAGCGCTGTAAAAGACTCATTGCAAGTTATCGCAAACGCTTGATTGCAGTTATTGCTGCTAAGGGTGGCCCAACCAGTTATTAGGTTCAGGGGGCAATTACTTTTTCACACAGGGCCATGTAGGTTTGGATTTTTTTTACTCCCTAAATAATAAAAACCACCATTTACAAACTGCATTTTATGTTTACTTGTGTTATATTTGACTAATGGTTAAATGTGTTTGATGATCAGAAACATTTTGTGTGACAAACATGCAAAAGAATAAGAAATCAGGAAGGGGGCAAATAGTTTTTCACACCACTGTAGATAGATAGATAGATAGATAGATAGATAGATAGATAGATAGATAGATAGATAGATAGATAGATGAAATTATAGTTTCAATGTGTTTCAATTACCATACTGTTATTTTTAAGATGTTTTTAAAGCATCCATTATAAACCAGCTATTAAATGTTTGCTCGGTTTATTAACTATGGCATTACCAATGATGATTTATAAATAAAATAATGCGATTCTTGAAACATGTTGCTCTTAATTTAAATTTTTTATGCCATGTTAAATGGATTATAAAATGTTTTATAATATGCAGAATGTTAATGCCTGCCTATACACTATATGGCCAAAACTTACAGTAAAAGTTAATGTGTTTCAACCTTGCCCATTTTTAACAGGTAAATAAAATCAAGCACATAGCCATTCCTTCTTTAGGAAAATATTAGATATTGATATTAGATATTGGCGGTAGAATGAGTGATACTGAAGAGCTCAGTTTCTTTAAATGTGGCACTGTCATAGGATGCCACCTTTGCCACAAGTCTGTACATGAAATTTCTGTTTTGCTAGATTTGCTCCAGTCAACTGTATCCTAAGTGCTACTATTGTGAAGTGGAAGCAGCTAGCAGCAACAACAGCTCAGCCACAAACTTACAGAGCGGGGCTGCTGAGTGCTGAAGTGCATAGTGTGTAAAAAGAGTTTCAAACAGCCTCTGGAAGCAACATCAGCACAAGAGCTATGTACTGTACTGTACTGGGAGCTTCATGAAATGAGTTTTCTGGCAGAGCAGCTACACATAAGCCTAAGGTCACTATATGCAATTTCCCAGTATTTGCTGGAGTGGCGAAAAACACACTGCTATTGGACACTGAAGCAGTGGCAACGTTTCACTGCAGTGATGAATCACACTTTAATGTGGGTAATGTCATCCTTCACATCGTCTATAACTCTGTGATGGCCCGTGTGATTTTCTAAGTTATGGCATGCTGGACTGGCTAGTAACATCACTTCAAGAGAGGCCCACCAAATTAACAAGTCCCTTGGTTCCAGTGAAGGGTACTGTTAATGCTGCAGCATACAAAGACATTTTACACAATCATGTGCTTCATGCTTTGTGGTAACATTTTGAGGAAGACTCTTATGTTTTAGCATGACTGTGGCCCTATACACAAAGCCGGATCCATAAAGACATGGAGGAACTTGAATGGCCTACACAGAGCCCTGACCTCAACTCTATTGAACACATATGGGATGAACTGGAACACTGATTGCAAACCATTTCTTCTCATCAAACATCAGTACCTGACCTCACAAATGCTCTTTTGGTGTAATGGGTTCAAATTCCTACAGACAAACTTAACATTTTGTGGAAAAAGTGGATGCTATAATAGACACACAATAAAAGATTTGGAGAGTATGTTGTCATTTTGTTATCATGCATACTGTATTTTTGTTAATTACCTGATTACTTTAAAACAATCTCTACAGGATATTAAATTAAAAGATTAGAAAACAACTTTAGTATTCTTGACTTTCTAACTATTAAAAAGGCACCATTTTTACACTTTGAAAATATTTTTATTCGTTTATTTACAATGTTTAACCCAATTAAGTTTAAGCTTTGAAAATAAAAAAGCCTTTTAGTTACCCGTTAGTGACTATCCATTTATTACTGTGGTATCTAGCAAATAAAGCCCCAGAGATCAATTTGTTCCATCTTTTAGCATGACGAGTGGCTGAAAAGCTTACACCTCATTGTTACTTCAGAAATAAATAACTGTTATGTGATGTTTTACAAATAGAATCATGTTTAGTGTCATGAGATAAATCTCATAATATTGAATTTTAGACAAAATGCCAAGTGTTAAAGAATCTACGAACAGGATTCGTTTCCAGCTACAATTTGCTTCAGGTATAAGTGGTGTTTTCTTTTCTTTCTTTTTTATAAAAGGTAAAAATAAAGATGGCTGAAATTATATCAAAAGATAATTCTTTTCTATACAAAACAGCAAATGTGGCATTCTTGTTTATTGCAGGGCAACAAAGTAATTAGCTTAATCAATTCTTGTAATATAAAGAAAATGAATAGTAAGAATGTTTTAAGTGAAGCAAGATGCACATAATCAATATCCTAATTGTACTGACTGGAATGAGTTCACAGCAACCACTGAGGGGACAAAATTTACATAATTAACATAACAACAGTAACTGGTTACATCAAAGGAAACATGTTGGTGATGGTGCAACTGTCAGAGAAAGAAGGACAATGCCTAACCAGCAGACACAGATGAACAGCGAAACTTGTCTTCTGTTCAAAGCGTGTCATGCAACATTTATATCTGGTAACACTGAGAGTGGCCATCAGAAACTCCAAGCCTGCATCAAGATAGCAAACAAATGACAGGTAGAAAATGACTCCAATAATAACTCCAAACCAATGTGCATGTGCCAAGGTATTCAAGCAGTAACTGAAAAGTCACATGTGTTATAATAACCTTCTATGCTCACTTTGAATAAAAAATGAATATCCAGCACAGCCACAGCTGCAAAGGTTGAACATCTTGTTCATAAAGGAATTCAGACGGTCTTTGGTAAGAGTGAGCACTTGTAAAGCTGCAGACCCAGAATATATCTCAGCCACCTACTAAATCAAGTCCTAATCAATTCTCAGGCATTCTTTAAAACATACTTATTAATTTGCTTCTCTTGCTTGAACAATGGTAACTATCTAAAAGTAGTTGGGAACTCCACTCTAAGTAGTCTACAATGAGTTGTTATCCTTAACAGAGTTTGGGATCCATCACTGGCAAACAAAAGGATGTGAAATAAAAGCTTGTGTGTCAGTCAAACTGGTGTGTCTCTGAAACTCGCTGGTCTCTTCTGATGGAATTGTGTTGGTTCTTCTAGATTATTAAACCTGGAGAGTGAAAAGGGTACGATCAGAGGCAAGTCAGAGGTGACCTCAGAGCTCCTTTTCCAGGTTGTAATACTCATGACAGAATAGTGACAAATACACAATTTGTGATGCAACCTCAAAATATTTCTCTGCTTTTTCCTTGTATATCACACCCCATTAAGCCTGCAACCCACTCACACATATAACAGAATGTGAAAGACTGCATGACTGTGGCCAACCTCCCTATTATTGTGGAGTGCTTCAAATGGTTTTTACAACCCACATTAAGACCAGCATCCCAGACACACTAGACTTGCATCAGTTTGCCTACTGAAGAAAAGGTACAAAAGAGTATACAATTTCCATGGCCATCCATGCAGCACTAATAGACGTTAATGAAAAGCACACTTATGTGAGAATGCTCTTTACAAATTTTAGCCTGATATTGTGTGCTAAGGCTAGAGGCTACACTCAGGACCTTTAGACTGCATAACACCCTGTGTACAATGGAGCCAGGACGTCCTGACTTGCAGACCTCAGGTTACATCCACACTAGCATTTTCACATTGTTTACCATCCATCCATCCATTTTCCAACCTGCTGAATCCGAACACGTGGCACGGTGGAGCAGTGGGTAGCGCTGCTGCCTCGCAGTTAGGAGACCTGGGTTCGCTTCCCGGGTCCTCCCTGCGTGTAGTTTGCATGTTCTCCCTGTGTCTGTGTGGGTTTCCTCCTGGTGCTCCGGTTTCCTCCCACAGTCCAAAGACATGCAGGTTAGGTGGATTGGTGATCCTAAATTGTCCCTAGTGTGTGCTTGATGTATGTGTGTGCCCTGCGGTGGGCTGGCGCCCTGCCCGGGGTTTGTTTCCTGCCTTGCGCCCTGTGTTGGCTGGGATTGGCTCCAGCAGACCCCCATGACCCTGTAGTTAGGATATAGCGGGTTGGATAATGGATGGAGGGCGGCACGGTGGCGCAGTGGGTAGCGCTGCTGCCTCGCAGTTTGGAGATCTGGGGACATGGGTTCGCTTCCCGGGTCCTCCCTGCGTGGAGTTTGCATGTTCTCCCCGTGTCTGCGTGGGTTTCCTCCGGGCACTCCGGTTTCCTCCCACACTCCAAAGACATGCAGGTTAGGTGGATTGGCGATTCTAAATTGGCCCTAGTGTGTGCTTGGTGTGTGGGTGTGTTTGTGTGTGTCCTGCGGTGGGTTGGCACCCTGCCTGGGATTGGTTCTTGCCTTGTGCCCTGTGTTGGCTGGGATTGGCTCCAGCAGACCCCCGTGACCCTGTGTTCGGATTCAGCGGGTTGGAAAATGGATGGATGGATGGATGAATCCGAACACAGGGTCACGGGGGTCTGATGGAGCCAATCTCAGCCAACATAGGGCATAAGGCAGGAACCAATCCCAGGCAGGGCACCAACCCACTGCAGCATTGTTTACCATCCACGTTAAAATGAAAGAAAGCATGTATGACACAGACATTCATCTACAGGGAGCATTTGTGCATCGGTGAAAACAGGAAGAGAAAGTGTACTCTTTGAAGGGGTGGTTATGTCGCTGGCAACTGAAATAATTACAAAACCGTAGTGACAGGTAAATGACTTGTCTTTTGTGATGTCTGAAACTTTCAAGTTGTACAAAATGCAATTTAGATGCATACAGGTTAGCAACACAATGAGCACCATGGAAAGCAACTCCTCTATATACCCTATGTTGGAATATCATTTTGAAAACTCTAACCCTAACCGTGTATTAGCTCTCCTCTTATGGGGAAAAGCATCCTCCACTAACCCTAACCATAGGTCAACCTTCTGGTAGTTTTCCAGTATACACATTTGTGTGTTACTAAACATGACATAAACTCAATTGTCGAGCTAGATGATGACACAAAAGTAATAGGCAGGATTGTCAGCAATGTTGAGAAAGCTTAAAGAGAGACAGTTGAACTTCACATAAAATGGTGTAGTAAGAACAATTTTTCTCTCAGTGTTAGCAAAACTACTGGACTTCACATATAGGACATCTCTCATTGCAAAGTACATAAATTATAAAGCAATCAGATTTCTTCTTTCCTAATGATCCTACAGTCATATTTTGCAGTAACAAAATTTATGCAAGCAGTATTCATTTTGGAGGTTTCAGTAGCTGCTTGAAATATATCAAGCAAAAGGCAACAGGAGACATCATGCTTTCAGTGCGCTAAGTAATAACAAAAATTAAATCTGAATGGAAAAGGTTCACCAGATATTAATGCAAACTCTTGGCAACGTAAATGATTTCACAAACACTGTAAAAAACATTAATTATTTTAATTACGATTTTCAGTGGCAATCTGCCATTAGTAACTTGTGCAGCATATACAATTTGTAGACCGTGACAGACAGGTTATTTCCAAAAACAGATTTTTTTTTTTGGAGAAGCTACTGTATTTCTTTATGTTTAAATAGTGTAGTTGTATTTAGGATCCTGTATGTTGTATCTGTAACATAACAACATAATGCTCAAGTGGTTTATGAATACTCAAGCAATAAAATGAAGGACCAAAATTAGGCATCACTCCAATAAGAAGAACTGCTTTTGCTAATGATATAGTATATTGCCCTGTAGTGATAAAAAACATCATACTATATTAAAAAGCAAGCTGCAATTTTCCTAAAGGTACCAGTGATCTGACCAAGATCTTTATTTGACAAGAGGAGAAAGGAGAAGCATGGCAATGTCAAAACTAAAATCAGCAACAATGTTTTTTTTCATTTTTTTTAAATAATAGCCAGTCAGGAATACAAAGATGGGAGAAGAAAGTATCAAGAGGAGAAAAATTCCCTTGCACCAAACTGAATGCCATGTCATTTTCGAACTTGCTTAATCCAGACCAGGATCGCAGGGGGTGCTGGAGCCTACAACAGCTAGTCATGGGGGTAAAATCAATTCAAAGAAATCTTGCCAGTGGAATAGAGAGCAGAAGGGAAGACTTGATAGGCACAGTTTAAGGGGAAGAGAGTGATTCCTTGTAACACTTAATGGAAAAAGTCTGGAACAAATAAAATATGGGAATTCATTGAATCTGCTGTTTGCTTTAGAGAATCACAAAAGTAATTGAACAAAATGGGAAACAAGCTAGGATTGGATGCTAGTGTACCATGGGGGCGCTATCATGGAAACACCTACACTCAGTTTTGCTACCAGAATTAGTGATCAGCCTTACACATACACACATTTATGAGGTGTAGGGTGAAATCAGACAGTCAGTAGGTGATTAGTGAGAATCATAGCACTGTGCCATCATACTGCATTTACCCAAAAATGATACAAGTAAAAACAAATGAAATGAAGAAAACTATATTTACGATTATAGCTCACTAATTGCAATTACTGCTTTTAGAGAGTTATATCTAAATCACCAGCACCTGGTATTTACATGAACATGTCCTGTCACACACGTACACATGGGAGGCAGTCAAGGGGCTTAACTAAGGGTAAAACACCAGGTCAGGGGTTGACGAAGTGCACTAATGTCTTTTCTCCTTCCTCTACAGATCATCAGTAGGAAAGACCACCTAAACCCCAAGCAGGTTCCACTTCTGTCTCCACACCACGCCCTACTACTGACCTTACTTTCACCTGTTCCCTGTTGGACCCTCCTCTTCCTTCCCGTCGCCTATAAAGACAGCCACTTGCATTAAGTCAGTCCCATTTTGGACACAATCTTTTGAGATTACTCGGCAGCACTGCAGTTTACTTCAGTACATCATTTAGAATATACAGGGTGGAACCTCACACCTTTCCTTTGTTTTGTGTCTCTTTTACAGTCCATAATTTTTGTAAATTGCCTTGATAACTCTCCCATAATCTAAATCTTATATATTCACCAGCCACCACATACTACTGTCATTTTTTTTAACTTACTGTTTCTTTATTTTCTTTATTTTCCATATGAGATCTGTCACCTATTAGAATAAGAAATATACACAGATTTGAAGCTCTACCTGGACACAGTGAAACTAATCTGTATAACAAACCAAAATTATTTACACTTACAGGGTTCAGGTACCCATTTCTACCGTTGTATCTAACATGATAATTCAGATCTGTGCAAAGAACAACATTTTGCAGTTAAATTAAGATATGAAATCGGATGAATACTAGTGTAATGGAAAAATGTGCTTTTCTCTTCATGCAAGTCAACTTCAGTCATTAAAAAAATATAAAGAAAAACCTTGAAAGATGTCAGCCAGTGGAAGGAAATGAACAATAAGAAGGCTCACAGGGGTGAATTTGTCTTGAAACAACAATTGGTGAAATCACAGAAACTTGACAAGCAACAACCCCTGGGGTATAAAAGAAGACAGCAAAGAAAAATAGGCACCTAAACTCTCTATAAACAATTAATTGAGCACTTTACCTGATGAAGGCTCAACAGCCTAAACTTTGTATTTTTATTAAAACTTACTTTTTTGAAGTCTGGAATGAGTTTACTCATTTTTTCTTTATGTAAGAGGTGCTGTACATAATTATAATTGTACACTTCTGGGTATCTTATGGATTTTGGTCGGCTGATCCAAAAAATGACCTTAATATTTTTCAATCACATACCATTTTATTGCAATCACTTATTCTTGTGATTTGCTTTTATATTGTAAGTATATATACACAACAACTACAACTAGAACATCTGTGGTGGTCTAAAAGTAGTGTCAATGCTGCTAGGAATGCAGCTTGGATATACCAAGTTGTTTAATTTGTGAATGGGACAGCCATGCTAAAGAGTTTCATTACCCTAAAAACAGTTGACTGCTCCTTAAGCATTTTAGTTCCAGGGCAGAAAAGTGTGGCACATAAACCACTTGTCGACCCAACAAAGATATTGTTGCCTCATCTCTAAATATATAAAGTCTAATGTCTGTCTGTCTGTATGTCTGTCCGCTTTTCACGAGAGGACTACTTAACAGATTTAGATTGGGTTTTTTTCTATAGTTTGCTTAAACATTCCAGTTGATTTTGCACCCTCTCTCATTGAGCTATGTATCATAGTTTGCTTGCGGTACCAATTTATTTGGGCGAATCCGAGAGACACGCAGCATGCTGAAGGGAGGGGGAACCTTACCTCCGCTTAAGTAGCAAACGAGAGAACTACTTCACGCATTTAGATCGTTTTTTTTTCTATAATTTGCTTGAACATTCTGGTTGATTTTGTGACTGCTCTCATCGCGCTAAGAATAATAGTTCGCTTGCAGGTGCAATATATTCGCGCTAATCCGAGACAGAGCCTGGAGGCCGAGGGGAGGGGGAAGCATGATGTCATGAGTGGGGAACAAGGTAAGGCTCTCCTCATTGTCCTTTTTCACTAATACACTTGCAGAGCCATGGGGCATGGCTAGTCTTTATATAAAACTTGGACTGATGAAACATTTAGTGAAAGTGATTAACAAGGATATTTGAGACAGATGGTTCCATGAATACTTGATGCTAAGATTTAGCAAGGCATTTTTGTTGGACCATAAATGAGACACATCATCAATGACAAGTGGTTTTGAAGATCAGAGGAAAGCACATGGAAGTCATTAAAGGATGCTGTTAACGATTTTCTTGGCAACTACAGAGCACCAAACTAAATCCAGCTAATTGGCAACATGCTTAAAACATACAAAGCCATGAAGTACAAAATGTCGGTAAAGATTCACATTTGGACTTCTTCCCTGCTAATTAGTGGTAAACGTGGTGAACAATTTCATCGGGACATGGCACTGACGGAAAAGCAGTATCAGGGCAAGTGGAATCCATCAACGTTCTCTGGCTATTGTTGGACACTGATAGTACAAGCAACAGATGCGGATATAGACATAAATCAGCAGCAAAACATAACTAGCCCAGTTGACCTAATGCAATGTGTTGGCATTATTAAGTGACTAAACATGCTAAATTAATAAAAGTTCTTTTCATGTTTCTTCAAATTCCTATGTCATACACTCAATCTGGTATTACAAGGGGCATTCAAAAAGGTTTCCACACTTTTCATTTTCGTTGGAAGTGGTGAAGGTGGGAGGAGTAGTAATTGGTCATGTCTGAGAGTGTCATGTGACTAATTCTGTTTGGCAAGCTGGCTGCCCTTGCAGTTTAGTATAAGAGTTGTCATCCTGTGGTGAAGATGGCTGCGAAACTTATCAATTGTGCCAAAGAGAAACAGCATTCTGTCATACGCTTTTTGTGAGCAGAAGGTGTTCCGGGAGCACATCTCCACATGTGTGCTCAGTATGGCGGTAAAGTTCTCACTCGTGGAGTCGTCTATGAGTGGATTGAAATGTTCGAAAATGGCTGTACTAGTGTGATGGATGCAGAGCACTCCGAACATCCAGCTATAGCCACAACCATGAGGAACGAAGAAAGAATCCTGGAACTGATTCGCATCAGTGGCTACACGCTCAACCAAAAACATTTTTTGCTGATGGCATTAAAAAGTTGATACGACGCTGGGAAAAGTGCATCGCAAAGGAAGGTGACTACGTAGAATGTAATTTAAATTTTTAATTAAAAAAACTTTTATAATTAAATAAGTTGCACAGAAGAAAAATGATATAAAAAGTACCTTAGCATGTGAACTAGGACAAGAGAACACCAGATGTATATTGTATGTCTGTTCTGTATCTCTCTTTAACTTGAGTTTCTTTCTAAAAATGTTGAATCAACTTTGGTTAACTTTGGAAATCCTCTACTTAACCAATGTGCAACTAAAACATTAGAGGTCACATTTGCTTTTGACAAGGGTAAGGAAAGAGCAAAAATCTGACTTGCAAACTGCTGTGCTTCATACCTCCTTGACAAAGAATTATATAAGTAGGTCCAGAATATGAATGAGTGACATGCTATGCGCAACCTGTATATTGATTAAAATCAGATAAAATAATGATTAACTAGTAAATGCCTGGGTAATAAAATGATTCATTCTTATTGTACTCTATCAATGTAATATTTTCCTTATTGTTTAACAAAATAAAAAAAGGAAGAGCACCACTGCAGGGTGGCAAGATGTATTTTTTTAAAGAGTGCCTAGGGAGTAATTATTCTGACAGTAGTGTCATAAGAGAGAGGTCATGGGGGAGAGGCAAGTGACTAAGAAAATTCCCTAGACCTATCAGTGGCAGCAAGGGAATAATGCTGCATCCTATGGAAGACATTTTATGAGCCATCAATTAGGAATCGGTGCTCAGAGGGCTTCATAAATTGCAACAGTTTCAATCTAATATTTCAATTTCCTGTTCTTCTACCTACAACATGTATCTGTTTTGAAGGCATGTGGGCTCCCTTCTCTGCTCTTTCCCCTCACCCTCTTCATAAAATATGTCTTATACGACACCTCAGTACTGAAAAGCAGTGTCTACTATACATTTAATGCTGTGTAACATAGCTTATTCATCACCATTCATAAATGGAGGTAATGGGATCTTCACTCACCCGCCTTCAAACTGTTTTCAAAAACATTTATTTAGTTTCCAAAAAACTTAATTATCAACAGACCCAATTTAGGGGTTGTCCATTGGTTATTAATTAGTCCATGTAAGCATTTTGTCATGGATCTGTATTGTCATTCTGTATTGTTCCCTGAATGTTTCAGGCAGTTGTTCAATACATGGTTTTGCAATGCCCTACAGTTTTCAATTGCTGGTCTAATGTTTTGAATATTATGGTTTTGATTCTGCTGATATCTCCTTTGAATGTCATAATGAAGGGACTGGCATCCCAGCGGAGATGGATGGCAATTCCTTGCCTGGATGGGATTCCATAATGGAAGAATGTAGATAGACACTCATCCCGGCTGTTCTGGTGGCCAGTACCTTTCCTTGCCAGAAGGTCATAATGGAAGGACAGAGGAGGACTGCTTTTCAGGGCCATGTATTTCCCCCTGTACACAGGGTGGCAGCATCCGTCTAGTGGAATGCCACTTTGCATGCCTGCAGGGCATATTGGGAGTTGTAGTCTTGATGGGCAGCCCTGATGAGGTACTTGGGTGCCTCCAGGGGGTGCTGCAGGGACATGTTACCACTTTTGGTGGGTTCTTCCTTCTGCACTGAAAGTGATTCTGACGTACAGTGCTGTGGCAACTAAAGTATTCTTGGGTCTGGCATAAAAGAAGGAGAAGTAGAAGGAGATGGAAGTTTTATTTTGAATATTATATAGTGCTGGACAAACTTTAATACTCTTAAAGTTTTATTGAAAAACAAACCTTTAATTTAACCTTGAATCTGTGTTTCATTGAGTTGTGTCAGTTGTTTGGAACTCCTAGTGGTCACACCCTCTTCTTCCTTAAATTGACTTGCTTTTTTAATCTATCTACACTTTCCTTCATCCGGCAGAGGTTGTTTGCCTTAGGAACAACTGCCACAAACTGAAATGTACATATTATGATGTAGGGTTGTGACTGGTTTACCATTAATTATGTTAAAACTGGCTCAAAATTAATTCCTCTCTAATTCTACTTTTCTGTGATATCAATTCAAATTTGATCACAAAAAATGGTATTGGTTCTAAGGGGTGGAGGGGTATCTGGGGTCTCTCTGAAAGGCCTTAAAGGTTTTAGAGGCTATTCCTAGACCTAAACTTATCGTCCAGGGGAAGAATTAAAGGAAGCATTTGATTTGACTGGTAGGAGGAGATGAGGAATATTAACAAGAGAGACAGACAGATAGACAGTGGTGTGTTTTTGGTGAGGGGGTTGTTGGTAAGCAGACAAGCCTTTCAAGCTAGTAGATATGAGGTGAGCTTGGCTGCTGCAAACTGAATGTGAGAGCAAAGTGCTTCAATCAAGTGTCCCCTTTTTATTTCCCTTGTCCTTCTGTCTTGTGACTGTTGCTTGATTAATGTTGCAGAGCAGCAGGCACTGCAAGGAGGGTCCAGGGACTACACTACAGAATAATAGAGCAGCTACCGAACTGGATCCTAAAAAAAAAAAAGACAGGAATAAATACTCAAGTTAAGTCCAGAGAAACTACCGGGGGTTTCTCTTCTCTCTTTTTGTGACCCTCCTTTGTGTTTTTACTTTAATAAATGCATTGTTTTTGTATTTTCATTAGTTACATTCTTGATTGGGAGGACTGCTACAAGAGTTTCTTCTATTGTTACACCACTAATGGCATAAAGAAGAAAACAATTACTTAAAGAAATGTGAAGTACACAGACAGCCACCCTTGAGTACTAAATGGGGCTTTGTATTTCAGAAAATGAGCCTAAAGAAGTAAAGAAAGTTCCATTTATAAATCTTTATTCATGGTGACTGTCTAGTCAAAAGCTTAAGGCCATGTCACAGTAGATGACTTTTCCAGTGATATCAGTCATAGCGTTCATTTACATAGTCTTGGTGAGTCAAAGGACCATTGGCAGTGCAACTGCCATGAAGGCTGGACATGTAGTCTGACATACTCAGTGACTCAGTCCAACCAGTCCATGACCTGCCCCAGCATAATCAAACACATATGATTTTGTCTTCTGTCATAGGGATGGGCTTCTCACCTGGAAGTACAATGCATTTTGAAAGAAAAGTCAGAAGCCATTGATGAGGAAGGACCAGGAGAAGAGACCAGAGATCAAAGAGAGATAAACAAAACCAGAATGGCTAACCCAAAATCAAAGAATAGAGCAAAAGTCTAATCCCACAATTTCACAAAAGAACATGTGTCTCACAAATAAATTCAATCTCAGATGAACTAGAGGTATCAGAGGTGATCTTTATATAGTTGCATTGATGATGATGTCATCATACTGTCCCAATGCATTTCAGATGTGTTACTATGGTAGTGAAGTGTCCTAAAAATCTCCAAATGGTGGCATCCTTTAGGAAACTAAAATGGCATTGAAAATACCATTAAAAATGTATAAATGTGTAAGGTCTCCAATGGAAAAAACAGATATCAGAAACACATTTTCTGAAACAGAAAACCCCAGAAAAGATGCATAATTCAATTTTAATGCTTGAGGAAATTTTCAAACAAATTAAATATAAATGTGAATTACCGCAGAGCAATACTACAATGATGACAAATAAGAAACATGGGTGTTTTGGACCTCACAAACAGAAGAGAAGTTTCTCTGTTTAATGTGTCATGTTTTATGTACCATGAGAGAATGGAAAAAAGGACTTAGATTGCAGTTGAACTTGTTGCACCTGTTAATCCTTCTTATAGCACAAGAAGCACACTACTGTCCATCAGAAAAAGGGAATAGAACAGCTGTGCTTTGAAGTCATCACGTCATCACTTAAATTTGACTTCCCAGTAATCTTTGGTCATGTACACTGACATGATAAGGCAGCAGGATCAGCAACTGCAGTCAGCAAATGCTTACTAATCTCACATACTCCTACATACTCTCCAACAAGAAGTCACATAATGTGACATTGTTTTATTCTTCACCGAAACAGCTACTCTTCACCTACACTGTAGATGGTCTAATTATGTTATTCTGGGATAGATAGATAGATAGATAGATAGATAGATAGATGATAGATAGATAGATAGATAGATAATAGATAGATAGATAGATAATAGATAGATAGATAGATAGATTAGATAGATAGATAATAGATAGATAGATAAGATAGATAGATAGATAGATAAAGGATAGTGCATCAGAGAGCGGATGTGCCGCATTCTTCATAATGGCACTCAGTTTTGTGTTAATTCTCTGCTCCGCTACTACCTCCAGTGGGTCAAGAGTACATCCCAATCAGCTTATTGATTTTGTAAGTCTCTCTTTTAGTGATATTACCAGTCCAGCATACCACAGACTAGTAAATCACACTGACCATCACAGAGTGATAGAACATGTGCAGGATGCCAATGCCCAAATAAAAGGAATGCAGTCTCCTAAGAAATAAAAGAGTGTGCTCTACCTTTTCTTATATACTTTCTCTGTGTCATGAGTCCAGTCCAACTTGTCCTTAATGTTGACCTACAAGTACTTGTAACAGTAAATCACCTCCACAATCACTCGGATTGAATAGTGATCAGGCGCAGAGGAACTTTGGTACAGTGAAAGTGCATAACCAGTTCCTTGTTTTAGCTGATGTTGAGTTGCAGAAAATTATCAAAGTTCTCCACCTGAGTCTTACACTATGTATCATTTCCTTATCAATATACCCCTTTAGTGAAATGCCGTCACACAATTTGCACAAGTGACTTGGCCTGGTGTTGTGTTTATAGTCTGAGGTGTACAAAGAGCACTGAAAATCAGACATAACTTTTTCTTGCATTGCTCCAGTGTTGCTTATGTCCTTGAGCCTCACAAACAGACCTGGTGTACATGGAGAACCCTAGAATTCAATGTAAACAGTGTTCATGTGATTAAATATTTACTTTTTTGGAATATCCTAGTATTTTAAGCAAAAGGCATTCAGGTTACACATGTTATTCAAAAAATATTTTCTTAAGTAATTGTTAGCCTATAAAATATTCATAAATGTAATTCCCATGAAATATTGATTTTGGTTAGGAGGTTGTGTCATTTGTCTTGCATTATAGTATACTTAATTATTATGTGAGCTAAGACTGCTTATTATACTAATAGCATTCTGTGTGGTCAGCATAATACCTAAAACGTTTTGGTTTACTTTGAATATACTACTTAAACTTGCTTTCCTTTGACAGCCTTCTCTGACCTTTGCCTGAAATTTCTGTCCTTTTTTAATAATAAGATTGACTGAATTTACTCTGAATTTCAAAAAAGGTCCACTTGTTCAGTCAAAGCTGTGCCCATCTCCTATCTTAACTGGAAGCTGTTTATCTAGTTTCCCAATGTTGGACAATCCTGTAGTCCATAAACTTGTCATGAGTGCCAGGCCATCTACCTGTATTCTAGACTTCATGCCTTCTTCTTTGCCTTTTCTTCTTACTTTTATCATCAGTATTATCAATACATCACTTTATACTGTTTTTTTCCCTTCCAGCCTAAAGACAGCTGTTGTCACACCTGTCCTCAAAAATCTGGACTTGACCCTGAGAATTTTAAAAACTACTGCAATTCTTCCTTTTTTTAGTAAAATCCTGGAATGTGCACTTGCAGGTCATTGGAAAGACCATCTTGCCTATAATGACCTGTTTGAGGAATTTCAGTCTGGTTTTAGGGCCAATTACATTACAGAGACAGCACTCATGAGGGTGACTAATTATCTCCTAATCACATCAGAATGCGGATTTTTAACACTAACAATCTTTTCCGACCTCACTGCTGCCTTTGACACCCCACATCATGACATTTTTTTTGTTTAGACTTGAGAATAAGTTAAATATTGCTGGAAATGCTCTCACATGGTTTCATTCGTACCTTAAGGACCGACAGCAATGTGTTGCCGTTGGTAGGTTTAGGTCTGATCCATCTTATTTGTTCCAGGGTGTCTCGTAGGGCTGACATCTAACACTGGTTGTCTGAAACTTTCTCAGACTGATCAGTGATAAAACTTAGCCTTTATTACATCTCCAGGAAATTTAAAGAAAACAGACAATTTCTCAGTAAAAATCACAGGCTTTATTACATCCTAATTTGCATAGGTTAAAAATCTTGGTGTTATTTTGATCCTGGACTCTCTATTGATCCACATTTTAATAGTATTACCAAGGTTGCCTTTTTCCACCTTTTGCACATTTCAAGACTATGTCCATTGCTCTCTATTATCTCTATTATAACAAAGATGCTTAGTCATGCTTTTGTCGCCTTTCGACTTCACTATTGCAATTCAGTGTTGTTTTTTTTCATCCCTGTAAATAACTTACAATATGTACAAAATTCAAAGGCAACAGTGGTTACCCATTTAAAACCCATGGGATTATGTTACTCCTACACTCCTGAAGTTATATTGGCTACCTCTTCCTCTCCCTCTCCACATTCTTTTTAAACTTCTCAGTTTAATTTTTAAGGCTTTTCCTGGTCTGGCCCACCTTACTTGTCCATGTACTCCATCATATTGATCTTGTTCTCCTGACTCCTTGATGTTAACCATTCCACTGTACAGATTGTGCATTATGGGTGACCAGTAACGGCGTACTGCATGATAATGTGCAGTGAATACACTTGACTTGAGCATTCCTAGTTTTCATACTCTTTCTCTGTACATTTAGCATTCGTTTGCTCAGAGGTTGATGCGTTTGCTGCTTCCTGAGCAGCTCTTCTTTTCTCCACCCTAGGAGCCCACTTCTTCTCTTCTTTTCATCTTCATCTTTTCGTGTTTGTCAATGTTTGTGTTGCAATTACTTAGTATGTTTTCTTTAATTTTTCACTTAAGCTGGCACTTATGTCTTCAATCTGTCCTCAAGAATGATTTAAGATATGAAGAGGTAGGGGAAGTGACGGCAAAGGTGGTAGGGGATGAGAATGGTGCCCATACGTATGTGCCACATGGCCGTCCTGCTTGCCGCTGCCGAGAGTTGATTCTACAATAAGATAAAATAAAAATGAAAAGAGAAATAACCTTGGAGGCCAATCATCACCCCAAAAGCGGATAGTAGATATCACGTAGTATACGTGTACCAAATTTCAGGTCAATAGGTCAAACAGTTTGCGAGCTACTAGTGATTTAAAATCCTGGACAGACAAATGAACAGCCACGGTAGCATATTATATATAACGATAGGGCTTTTAGTGTATCAGAGTCACAGTTATGGAATGCCCCTGTCTTTGGAGCTCTGTACATGTACCTCATTTTCTGTTTTTTTTAAATCTAAACTTGAAGCCTATGTTTTTAATATTGCCTTTTGTTGTTCTCATTAATTTTGTTTTTATATTGGACTGTGATTTTATGTATATTGTTGTACAGTATCCTTGGCTACCTTGAAAGGCACTTTTAAATAAAATATATTATTATTATATTATTATTATTAAACAATCACTTAAAATCTGAGAAAAACTAATCATAAATATTGCTTGCTTTGAGGAGGTGTTTGCAATATTATATATGAGCAGGAAGCCTCTAAGGATGACTTTAGTGAGATATTTCGTTTACATTTCCTACTATTAATTTCCCCAAAGGAAGTGGAGACAATGATCAAGGTTCTTGTATCATTTTAGAACAATACATAGAGTGCTTACCAACAAATAAAACTGACGTTTCATTTATCAACCAGAAAAACTCACCATCACTGCAGTTGGCATTGTGCATTTTATGCTGCAAATAGAGTTTCATTGTCTTAACCACGTGACAGAAGCTATATGATTCATTGTGCCTGAAAGAGATCATTAATTTTTTCTAAACATGTGCTTTATAATAATGTGTGCTGTGTCATCATGTTGTAAATTAAAAGAAAAACAAGCGCTCATATTCTTTACAGATTATGAATGCTCAGAACAATAAGCAAAACAAACACTTATGGAGCTCTCTTAATTGCTAGATTTCAATGTAAGTTCCACCTCAAGTTTATTAGCAATTAATTTTGAAGAGCACACTTGCTATGTTAGTGGGAAATTAAAAAAAAAAAAGACCAGCCCTATCCTCCCCATTTGATTGACAAGCTTCTGTGCAGGAAGCCTGAGAAACGTATTTTGTTTGGGTTGGTCAAAACAGAGAAAACCTAATTATGTCCCACTAAAGTCAGCTTGGTGAAAAGCTCGCTTCGATACCCAAAGGAAACATTGGTGAGTTTATTTGGCTTATATTGCAAGCTTTGTGTATCTGTAATGACCCCCTTGGTAAAGCTGAATACAAGTTTGAATAATGGACGGGCTGCTAAACCTGAAAGCTTGCAAAATAAACATTTTATGACTGCCTCAGCAGGGTATGAAATCATTTCTCTAAGGAGTTTTCTGCATTTACATAGCATACCTGACTGAATGGATGCAGAAAATGATGTTGCTCATTTATCCACGTTCTTGTGTATACTATAAGCTGTATGGGACAAATTGAGCACAAATATTTCTTGGTTGTCTTTTTTCATTAAGAAAGATTGATTAGATAGTACAGAATGCCTTATTCCCCTTACAGCCTTCCCACCCCTAGCCACTCTGCAGCTCTGAGCAATGTATGGATATTACTAGGGTTATACTTGGGATTAACAGTACAGAGTAATGGGGATTGTGGAAGAGAGGTTGAAAAAGAGAGTGCAGGCAGGGTGGAGTGGATGGAGAAGAATGTCAGGAGTAATTTGTGGCAGACGGGTATCAGAAAGAGTGAAGGGAAAGTCTACAGGACGGTAGTGAGACCAGCTATGTTATATGGGTTGGAGATGGTGGCACTGACCAGAAAGCAGGAGACAGAGCTGGAGGTAACAGAGTTAAAGATGCTAAGATTTGCACTGGGTGTTACGAGGATGGATAGGATTAGAAAGGAGTACACTAGATGGTCAGCTCAAGCTGGACGGTTCGGAGACAAAGTCAGAGAGGCGAGATTGTGCTGGTTTGGACATGTGCAGAGGAGAGATGCTGGGTATATTGTGAGAAGGATGCTAAGGATAGAGCTGCCAGGGAAGAGGAAAAGAGGAAGGCCTAAGCGCAGGTTTATGGATGTGGCGAGAGAGGACATGCAGGTGATGGGTGTAACAGAACAAGATGCAGAGGACAGAAAGATATGGAAGAAGATGATCCACTGTGGCAACCCCTAACGCGAGCAGCCGAAAGAAGAAGAAGATTACTGTAGGGCATCATGGTGGCACAGTGGTTGGATCTACCACCTTGTAATTTTAGGGTTTAAATCCAGGACTTGGTTATGCTGGCATGCACAGGCCACAGTCTTGAAGGTGTTTCTTATGGTACTCAACTTTTCCTCATACAGCCCAACAACAGGCGTGTTGGGCTAATTGGTGACCCTGAGATAGCCTGGTGTGAACTATTCAAACTGAGTGGGCAAATAAAAATCAACTGAGTTCAGTGGGTAAATGTTGGTTTACAGTTGTGACTACATGAAACATATTTATCTATTAGGTAATCTGAGCACTTACAAGATTGTAAGTGCATTGTGCATTGAGTTAATGAAGTTAATAAAGCTATCGAGTTAATAAAGCTATTGTAATAATAATAAACTGCATGTCTTTTTCCATATGAACAACTACAATCTAGTTTTGCCCACCCCTATACAGTATACTGTAATGTGTATGTTATATACTATAAAGCTGATGTTCACATTACATGTCTTCTAGTCAGAGGGAATGTCAAATTTAATGTATGACATTGTTGATCTCATCAGCAGAGTATGTCAATTTACACAACTAGAAATCACTGAGGATGTCAAATTAGTCAGCTGTGGTTTCAGAAATAATCTCATCTATTGTTTTCTTTTTTCCATTCTATTGTGGTAAATAAAGCACAAGACATCAGAAAGAAAAGCCTGTGTTCTGTATTTGAGCGGTCTAAAACACCTACGTTCCTTATTCCTTGTCACTGCATTCATTGCATTGTACTAACTGGCTGAGCACTCATCGGCTTTCAGCTCTCATGCACACAGATCTTGCCCTTATAATTTAAGATAAAAATCAATCGTGTTTCATTTTGTCAGGGGTAAGTCCACAGATTGAGACTATATTAAATGAAGTCATGTAATGTAACATGGCCTTAAGAAGAGATGATGGCCTTGTGGCATCACTCCCATACCCATAATAAGTCAGGATTAATTCCGCCAGGGAACAACAAGTACAAAATAAACACCAGAACACAGCAAACCTCATTTCACTTCTACCTACCAAAGTGTGACTACATTTGCACTTGAACACCACTCTAGTATTATATCCTCCTGTCTCTGGAATCTCTCTTTCTCTCTGTCATGACCCTAGCCTGTTTTTCTTTCCCGTGAGCCTCCTGAGTAAACCCTGAATCTCTTAACTTTCCAGAGTGTCCCTGGTGTTCTACACTCTGAGCTTTCACTACCCTTAAAGGTCAGAACCTGCAAAGCAGATTCTATTCTGTAAATTTAATTAAAGGAGAAATAATATGCTCTTCATAGTAATTGTACAGGAAGGTACTGGGCGCTGGTCAGGTCATCCCTGTCTCTAACCACTAAAACCCAGCTCTAGCTTTCCCCAAATTACAACATTTTGCTGCTACCTATAGACCAAGAAGTTCTTGTGGTCCACTGAAACTGTCCATTAACTCCTTCATGCACGTTGCTCTCTCTTTCTCTGTCTGTCTCTCTCCTGACAGATGTTCAGGCATCTCCAGTACCGTATAAGGTGTGTGCTAGTGTTCCCTAACAGCAAGTTATAATCACCTTCCAGATCACACATCTCTCCCTTTCTGCACTGAACACCCAATGCAGGTTGCTCTTCTGGAAAGACCACAACCTTATGGTATACTAAGAGCACTTTGACATCTTCTTCTCTTCCACACTGAGATGGCAGTTGGCTATCTTTTGCCTGTTCTGTTTCACAAGAGTCGATCATTTATTTATAAAAAATATACATAACACATACCATTATTTCATCTATTTTTCCATGGCTGCTTACCCAATTCAAGAGGAAACTGTTTTGTGAATCCAGAAATGTGATGCGCAAAACAATTTTTTAAATAATGCTTAAGATAAAAATAGAGTACTTCATCATTCTTAGTCATTTTGCTCTAAAATTAGAGCAATATGTTTGTTGTCTAATATATTGAAAGTAAAAAGTCTTGCTTTTCAATCAGAAACAGCTCACAGAGAACAAAAAGTAAACATTTTCTAGCCCTTCATACCCTTTCTTATGGAAAAGAGGAACATTTTATAGACTTATGATTTTTTTAATCTAAATAATATATTTGGCTTGTATCTTCTCCCAGCCCACAAACTGGAAACATTACTCATCTGTGCTTTAAGTTCACTTTTATGAGTGCATGGATTTCCCCATTTTTCTGCTAAACTGACAGTTCTAAAAATGGTTGTGGCATAAGAAAGGAGTGCACATTTCCAAGAAAAGGAAAAGTGAGCTATCTGAAACAATTTGATTTTGTTTTATTAAGAAGTTATTAAATATGAAACTTTAAAGTCATAATTAAACTTTGCAATATGCAAAGTATTCAGAAATTTACATGGAAGCTTAAAGGCACAGTGTTTAGTAATGCTACTGTAACAGATGCATAAAATACTATGGGCATTCTGGAGGGTCCCCAAATCCCAATGTATATTATGCTGTATTTTCCCCTGCTGTGATCCCAATTATGTTTTCCCCAATCTATTCCCCCTAGTTATGTGATGTCATCAGCGTGACCTTCTCCAAGCATTCAATGAGTGTAACTGAGAGAAGGTAAGTACACTATAGTCTCTGTGTATTTCAGATTATTAAAATAAGTTACTTTGTTTTTTTTATGTGAGAGTAATGTGATTTTTTGGAGAAAGTCAATTTACAGCTTTGTAGTGTTCTTTTATTTTATATTAACTTTGATTATTTATTAATGCAAGCGCTCAATGACCTTTCCACATGTTTTTATTAGGAAATGTAAGAACATGACATGAGAGTTTTTTAGTTTAATTGAAGGCTTGCCTCTCCCACTAATTCATTGCTCAAGAGTCCTGTCTTCAATTCAAAAGCACATCCCCATGTGAAGGAGCTTCTTTTTGTGGACTACTTTCATTTTCTGGAGGTACTCGTTTAACAATAGTTTAGAAAAAAATACATGCACCTTGCATGTTGGATTATACGACTGGATAACTGGTTTATGCAACATTAGAACCATCTAGACAAGAACAGGCCATTCAGCCCAACAAAGCTAGCCCATCCTACCCACTTAATCCATCAACTCAAGTTTGAAAGTCCCTAAAGTCTTACTGTCTGTGGCACTACTTGGTAGCTTATTACAAGTATCTTTGGTTCTCTGTGTAAAGAAAACCTAATGTTTGTGTGAAATTTACCCTTAACAGGTTTCCAACTGCCAAAATAACACTCTCAATCCACTGTACTAATTTCCTTCATACTTTTAAAACTCCAATCATGTCTCCTCTTAATCTTCTATTGCTTAAACTAAACAGGCTAAGCTCTTTTAATCTTTCTTCATAATTCATCCTTTTTAGCCCTGGAATCAGCCTGGTCATTCTACTCTGGACCTTTCTAGCAATGCTATGTTCTTTTTGTTTCCTGAAAACCAAAACTGCTCACAATACTCCAGATGAAGCCTCACAAGTACATTATAAAGCTTGAGCTGAACCTCCTTAGACTTGTACTCCACACATTGTGCTATATAACCTAACATTCTGTTTGCCTTTTTAATGGCTTCTGAACACTGTCTGAAAGTTGATAGTGTTGAGTCCACTACAACTCCTAAATCCTTCTCATAAGGTGTACATTCAATTTTCAGACCTCCTATTGTGTATTCAAACCTAACATTTTTACTTCCTATGTGTAATACTTTACATTTACTGACATTAAATTTCATCTGCCACAAATCTGCCCAAGCCTGTATGCTGTCTATATCCCTCTGTAATGATTTAACAGATTCCAGATTATCTGCCAATTCACCTTTCTTGGTATCATCTCCAAACTTAACCAGCGTGTTACTTATATTCCTATCGAAATCATTAATATATATATTAAAAATAGCAGTGGCCCCTAGCAGAGACCCTGTGGAACACCACTCTTAACATGAGCAAATTCTGATAAGGTTTCTCGCAGAACAACCCTCTGTTTCCTGTGTCTGCGCCAATATGGCACCCATCTACACACATCACCCTGAATACCCACTTCTTTTAGTTTGATATCCACCCTCTCATGTGGCACCTTATCAAATGCTTTCTGAAATCAAGACAAATAATATCATATGCTTCACCACTATATTATACTCTTTAGATTAGATTTAGTTTATACTCTTTGTTACTTCCTTATGGAATTCCAGCACATTATTAAAACATCACCTCCCTTGTCTGAACCCATGCTAACTGTTCAGTAAAACTCCTTTAATTGCAATGTGTTGGTCAATTTCATCCTTAATAATTCCTTCCATTAATTTTCCTGTGATGCATGTTAAGTTTACTGGCCTATAGTTTCTTGGATCTGCCAATCACCCTATTTATTTAATGGGATAATATTTACCATTTTCCAGCACTTCAGAATTTCCCCAGCGCGCAGTGACTTACTAAAAATATGTGTCAAGGGTTTATAAATGTACTTGCTAACCTCCTAAGAACTCAAAGGCAAATATTTTCAGATCCCTGGACATTTGTTTGATTTCAGCCTGTTGAATCTAAGCAAGTACTGTACTTCTCCCTCTGAAAATTCCAAATCCCTCAGTACCTCCTTAGTAGTCACTTTTACCACAGGGAGGTTATCTACTTCCTTACTTGTGAAGACCTCAGAAAAATGTGACTTTGAAGCATCTGCTATTTCACTGTCTGTATTTTTTAATTCAGATCTTTTACTACTAAAATACTGAAAAAATCCTCTTTGGGTCGCCTTTTGAACTAATCTGCTATATTCCTCTCTAACTGCCATTTAGCCTTTAATGGTTGCCCTAGCAATTCACATTGGACTTATTAGTCTTATACGCCTACGTACCTGTTTTTTACTTTGCAGCTTCTCTTTTAACTCATTTACATTTATTTATTTGGCTGGTTCTTTTATCCAAGACGATTTACAATATTTCTGATACAATTGCTTTTTTTTTTGATTTTCCAGTTGGAGCACAGGTAGGTCAAGTGACTTGCTTATGGTCAAACAGTAACAGTAACCGCATCTGAACCCGCAATCTCAGGGTTTAAAGTCCAAAGCCTTAACCACTACACCACACTGTCTACACTGCTTAACTCTTCATTAACCCATTGTGGAGTTTTTAAAAATTTCCTACTAATTCCAAAATTAGGTACCATATGCACCTGTCCTGCATTACATGTGTAAAACATTTTTAAACTTGTTCAACTGCTCCTTGACTGTCTTGCTTTTAAATTCTGTTTGACATAAACAGGAAACCAACCTTCTTTTCTGTTCTGTATCCTTCCTAAAAATGTGTATCCTTCTATGTTATACTCATCCCCTCAACATACAACATATATAGCATTAAGGAAAGCCTATTTTTAATGTGTTACTCTTTCTACTTTTACATTTAAATGTTGGGTTAGAATTACTATGCATTTTATTTTTTACACTATTGTTTGTTCCTTCACGTACAGTTCTAAACCTGGCCTGTCCTAAACTCACTGCCCCCCACATTCCCTAAATTAAACCATCCTTGACTGACCTACTCATACACCTCCCCAACACATTGGTGCTCCTCCAGTTCACATGTCACCCATCATCGCAGAAACAGGTCCCATCTGCTCCAAAAGGAGTCCAATGCCCCAAGAACCTATATCCTTCTACCCTACACCAAGATTTGAGCCATGTGTTAAACCTTCTAATCTCCTCAGTCTTACCTGGATTGGCGCATGGCACAGGCAGCACTTCAGAAAATACAATCTTGTCAGTTCTGCTCCTCAGCCTGGCACCTTACTCTTTAAATTTGGATAGCAGAACTGACAGGACTACCCTTATGAATGTATTTTTTTTTTCCCAACATGAACAACTGGATTTACCCCTGCTCCGGCCAAGAGCCTATCCACCCTTTCAGGGAGGTCTCTCACCTGTGCATACAGAAGGCAGCATACACTGCGAGTCCATGGCGCTAACCAGTGCTTCAATCCGCCTAATGATGAAATTCACAACTATCACTTCCTCTCTCTTTCTGGGAACTGTTTTTGAGGTGGTCTATTGGGGCCTCTCATGCCTGGCCTTCCTAATATCTCAGAATCGTCATAGACACCGTCCAGCTCCGCAAGAAACTGAAAACATTTTGATACATTCAGCTCCGGGGTTGATGCCCCAGGATAGTGAGCACACTTTACCTTGCGCCTTGCGATTGTTACCCACCTACCTCCACCTGTCTGGTCTGGAATCACCTCCCGCACCACCTTAGTGGTGCACACTATCTCTTTTTAAGGATACCTGGGCCAGGTCCTTACATAAATAACAAAAAAATTTTTAATGAAAGTTTCTGATATTGTTTGCTGTTGTCTAGTGGCCAGCTGGCCACTGGTATAGGCTCCTATTTTATCAGAAATGTTTTCATTGTTCTCCATGCAAACATGAGATTACCATTTTTTTTCATTAACCACCACAAACCACACTGGATATGTAACATATATAACAAAGTATTCCTTTAAGCTATATAATGCATTAGATAGGCCTCAGCTGGGATAATCCATGTACTTGTGGTCTCCACAACCGGACCCCTGCACTTACCTAACCTAGGCTGTAGCCCATGGTCCCAGAGGCTACATGGGTCATGAAATTAATCAACTTGTGTGAAAACATATCTGTTTTTTGCTTTTCAAAGAAGTATTCCTGCCTGTAGACTGGATGATGGTATCCTCTTTAACCTTATTAACTGGTTCAAGCCCAGGGGTCCTCTCCTTCCTCAGTCCACCTCTGTTGGCCTCCACATTATAACATGTAACTTATCAGGAAAGTCTGTTCCATCACAGGGCTAACCCTGGATAAATTGTTATGGAAAAGAAGATGGTGGCAAAATTGGATGCCATCATAAAGAATCTCCTCCATCCCCTCCAGGAGGCGCACTCTTGGAGCACTTATAGCCACAGGCTCACTCCACCAAAGTGTGCTAAGAAATGCCTCTAGGGGTCTTTACTGCTCACTTCTAGGTATTTCAGGTAATTTAATGCTTCCTCGTGATGTACTTGTTAAATTCATTTTGAAATATCTGCCCAATAGAGACTTATTTATTTTTTATTTATTTACAAATTATTTGATTTCCTGTATTATCTGTCCTGTGAGAATGTACCCTTGATTCTTTATGATTCTGCTGTTGTATGCTCCTGAATTTCCCCATGGGATTAATAAAGTTTATCTAATCTAATCTAATCACTAAACAGGACAGCAGCACTAGAATGAATGCCAAGACTGACTTCAGGCACCAAGGATTTGCATCTTTTCAGTTTAAGCAAGTTTAAAACTATTAAATTATGAAAGGAACCATACATACATGGAATATGTCACCTTGTAGACAGTAGGACTTCGGAGAAGTTCAAAACTTAACATGAAGAAATTCAGCAAATACAATTTTAATCTTTGTTGGGAATAATTTACCTGTTCTTGTCAAAATGGTTCTAATAATCTAATGTCATCCAGGGTTCACACCTAGTCTATCAAGCTGTGAAACAGCAACACTAATTACTGCAACAAAAGGGTCAAAATCACTCTTCTCTGAACACCTCTTTAAAATCTTTAATTACAATATAATATGATGATATAAGCTACAAACTATGGATTTTCCTTTAATAAGAGTCCTTACAGTAGCAGAATCTATAGCACATGCAATTCAATGCAAAAATAATGGTGGGAAATGTAGCTTCCAGGATTTAGCAGTAATTCAAATACATGATTAATTTAAGCTATGTAGCCCCAAACAGCAGCAGCTGGGATTTGAGCACACTGACCTTTTGCAGAGAGAAATGAAAGTGATTTTCAAAAGTTGCATAGCAATCACCACTTGCTGTGCTTTTCATTGCATGGCCACTGAAGTACTGCAAGAATCGGTAAAAGAGATTGACTTTCTTCCAAATCTTGGATCATTTCCACAGTCTTTTTGGGAGGTTTTTGGGGATAATTATCATTTTTTTTTTTTTTAGAAGAACGTTATTCTTTCTGTTTCTGAGACATACACTGTATGTGCAATGCTGAACATTTGTTATATTTAAAACACTTCTAGCTTTATAAAGGTTAATTTAATATAATTTAATAAAATAAAAAATACTATAATCTTTAGAATAAATAAACAAAAGTGCAGTCATTAGTAACATATGGCTAAGTTTCAATTTCTATAAAATCTTAGCCAACTGTACTGTAAATTTATAAATCAATGTGAAATTAACTATATTAATCTGCAAATACCGTTGATCACGCAGTTGACTATGTTTTTGCTAGTAATTCTGCATGTTTATTAAGAAAGAAACAAACCTGCTAGAGATGCCTTTGTTAAAACAGAAAGGATCCTTGAAATGAGAGATTCATAAGCCTTGACTGGAATATGTCAATCAAATGCTGTCAGTGTACTTCAGTTACATGACTCAGTATTTAGTTCAAGAAGCTCAGCTTAGTCAAGTGTGTCAGGCCTTTTGAATACATTTATTCTCTGTTTTTGTTTTATTATTATTAATTTATTTTGCTTATTGTTTCTTAGCCATTTTTGAAATGTATTGAGCTTTCACATTATGGTAAGTAAAACAAACCTTAGTCAAATATGCAATTAGAGCTACATTCAAAATATTTGTGTTTCAAATAAAATTAAATTGAACTCAGTACCCCTCTCCTACTCAACTCATCTTTGTGAACAGAAGGCCCAATATGAAATAGTAACTCATGCATATTAAGGCATGAAAAAGGTTAAGCAGAGGGCTTTTATGTTTATTTAAAACAGCATTAATAATTTCTTGCCAAACTCTGAAAAAGCTTTCAGCTTTCATTGTAAAGAAAAGTACAATTTTTTGCAATTGTAGATAAAATAAGAGTGTACCTTTCTACAAAATTATGAAGAATTAGTTAGATTTCTTATGTCTATGGATTAATGGCTAGCTTGTAAATTTTCAAGCCTCAATATTGCTGGAAGATCAGCAGGTTAAGCAGGTTTTAACAAAGCATCTAGCCTGTATATATAAAAAATGTAGTGTGTTACTGAATCATATTTATTTATATTTATTTATATTGGCATTCAGAGAAGGAATATGTATTATTTATACCAGAGGCCTAGTCATTTCCACAAATTAAATACCAAGTAGTTGTGTTATCCAGTGATCTATTAAAATAAAGGTACATTCTTTTTGCTTGTGCTTTGCATGTACTGTTTTAGAATACTATTTCATATTTTGCTTGTGTTGCCCTTGTTTTCTCTGCACTGTGGAGTTCTGTGTTTGACATGAGCTAGTGTATACAGGCAGGCACTTACCCTGAGCACAAAATATCAATGTAAGCTCTTTCACGCTTCATAATAGAGCAATTACTACTATTCTTTCTCTAGACCAGAATTAGGGACTGGCTAACCAATCAAGAAAAGCTTGAGATCACTTTTTTCATTTTACCTGTTCTTTACTACATCTGGAAAGCTAAGAGAATGTTTTACATCTCCTGAAAATCTAATTTTTCATTTTATATTTCAGCAGAGATGTGAAAATGACCATTGCTAGGCACTTTCTGTAATTTATGATGGTATCCTCAGCTACATGGTCTACTAAATAAAGAATTCTGTTGGATTACCTTTATCAAAGTCTGCAAAAAAACTACATAAAAACTTTCATACCTTTATTTATTTACCCAAGTAGTCTAATCTATTATATACACATAATAAAAGGAATAGACTCGACACACTTAAAAAGGTTTGGGGCAGCCACCCGTATATTATTCCTGGCTGCAAAAGATTCTTGTTGAATACAGAGATGTCTCTATACCGAATCCAAAGCAGAACTGACGATGGTTTGTCAAGATGCAGTTTTAAGAGATACGACAGGAAGTGATGTAAGGGAACCGGAAGTGATGTTCTTCATTAGTAGGTGCCAGAAGTGATAAACTTCTAGGCGCCTGAACCGGAAGTGATATTGTTCTGGGCACCGGAACCGGAAGTGACGTCATCTGTTATAAAATCAGACAGGTTTTCCCGCGGCTGGTCTGAAGAGATAACAGGAGAAGGTTTAGTGCACCCCGCCACCCACTGGCCTGGCGTGGAATTACCTATGCTTGGTCCATTCAACATCTTCCCAGTCGCACGTGTGTGACAATATATATATATATATATATATATATATATATATATATATATATATATATATATATACAGTAATCCCTCACGTCCAAATACATGTTAAATAATTAAATAAATATGGTGTCCCTACTTCGCGGAAATTCATTTATCGCGGTCGGCCTTGGAACCTATCTCCGGCGATAACTGAATTTCCGCGAAGTAGGGACACCATATTTAACGTGTATTTGGACATTTTAAACCCTCCCTGTATTGTTTACAACCCACCCTTTACTCTATTAATAACAGGGACAACTGCTAAGCAATATGAAATCGGTAGATAAGTTTACACTTACTGTATAGCGAAGTACACGTAGCTATATATGACGTGATGATGGTGATGAATATGCTGCGCAGTAAAAATGATGACGATGAAGGTGATAATCCCCTGAATGCAGTAGCAAGAGCACATTAATGTTGAATGAGTGAGATGAGACTTCCTGGTTAATGCAGCACTCCGTCGCTGAGCCAATCAGCAGCACACAGGAACTTAACTGCGTGCTCTGATTGGGTAGCTTCTCAGCCATCCGCCAATAGCATCTCTTGTATGAAATCAACTGGGCAAACCAACTGAGGAAGCAAATACCAGAAGTAAAAAGACCCATTGTCCGCAGAAACCCGCGAAGCAGCGAAAAATCCACGTTATATATTTAGATATGCTTACATATAAAATCCGCGAAGTCGTAAATCCGTGAAAAGTGAACCGCGAAGTAGCGAGGGATTACTGTATATATATATATATATATATATATATATATATATATATACTGTAAATATATATATATATATATAGTGAAGGATCCGCCCAGACACAGACAGACACTGAGGCTCAAAATGTCCAAAATCTCAGGCGTTTATTTCTCCCTTTTCCACACAGCACAAACACAGTGGACAAATCAGCACAATAATCAGTCCTTCAGTCCTTCTGCCGCCTCCACTCCTCTCCTGCAAGCTCTGTCCACTGCCACCCGACTCCTGCTCCCCGAGTGAAGTGAGGTAGCCTCTTTTATACTGCACCCGGAAGTGTTGCAGGTGCTCCTCAATTAACACCCGGTAGTGCTGCCTGCGAGTTCAGCTCATCTTCTGGCAGCACTTCCAGGTGTGGCAAAAGTGCTGCATGCTTAGACTCCGGAGCTGTCCCAGCACCCCCTGGTGGTGGCCACGTCCCCCCACAGGG